>NW_027327652.1:0-320633 GCF_047675955.1 Chlorocebus sabaeus | reverse complement strand
CTTCCGTTGTAAACTGGAAAGAAGCTTTCTGAGAAACTGTTCTGTGTTCTGTTAATTCATAACACAGAGTTACATCTTTCCCTTCAAGAAGCCTTTCGCTAAGGCCGTTCTTGTGGAATTGGCAAAGGGATATTTGGAAGCCCATAGAGGGCTATGGTGAAAAAGGAAATATCTTCCGTTCAAAACTGGAAAGAAGCTTTCTGAGAAACTGCTCTCTGTTCTGTTAATTCATCGCACAGAGTTACATCTTTCCCTTCAAGAAGCCTTTCGCTAAGGCTGTTCTTGTGGAATTGGCAAAGGGATATTGGAAGCCCATAGAGTGCTATGGTGAAAAAGGAAATATCTTCCGTTCAAAACTGGAAAGAAGCTTTCTGAGAAACTGCTCTGTGTTCTGTTAATTCATCTCACAGAGTTACATCTTTCCCTTCAAGAAGCCTTTCGCTAAGTCTGTTCTTGTGGAATTGGCAAAGGGATATTTGGAAGCCCATAGAGGGCTATGGTGAAAAAAGAAATATCTTCCTTTCAAAACTGGAAAGAAGCTTTCTCAGAAACTGCTCCGTGTTCTGTTTATTCATCTCACAGAGTTACATCTTTCCCTTCAAGAAGTCTTTCGCTAAGGCTGTTCTTGTGGAATTGGCAAAGGGATATTTGGAAGCCCATAGAGGGCTATGGTGAAAAAGGAAATATCTTCCGTTCAAAACTGGAAAGAAGCTTTCTGAGAAACTGCTCTGTGTTCTGTTAATTCATCTCACAGAGTTACATCTTTCCCTTCAAGAAGCCTTTCGCTAAGGCTGTTATTGTAGAATTGGCAAAGGGATATTTGGAAGCCGATAGAGGGCTACGGTGAAAAAGGAAATATCTTCCGTTCAAAACTGGAAAGAAGCTTTCTCAGAAACTGCTCTGTGTTCTGTTAATTCATCTCACAGAGTTACATCTTTCCCTTCAAGAAGCCTTTCGCTCAGTCTGTTCTTGTGGAATTGGCAAGGAATATTTGGAAGCCCTTAGAGGGCTATGGAGAAAAAGGAAATATCTTCCGTTCTTAACTGGAAAGAAGCTTTCTCAGAAACTGCTCTGTGTTCTGATAATTCATCTCACAGAGTTACATCTTTCCCTTCAAGAAGCCTTTCGCTAAGGCCGTTCTTGTGGAATTGGCAAAGGGATATTTGGAAGCCCATAGAGGGCTATGGTGAAAAAGGAAATATCTTCCCTTCAAAACTGGAAAGAAGCTTTCTGAGAAACCGCTCTGTGTTCTGTTAATTCATCTCACAGAGTTACATCTTTCCCTTCAAGAAGTCTTTCGCTAAGGCCGTTCTTGTGGAATTGGCAAAGGGATATTTGGAAGCCCATAGAGGGCTATGGTGAAAAAGGAAATATCTTCCGTTCAAAACAGGAAAGAAGCTTTCTTAGAAACTGCTCTGTGTTCTGTTAATTCATCTCACAGGGTTACATCTTTCCCTTCAAGAAGCCTTTCGCTAAGGCTCTTCTTGTGGATTTGGCAAAGGGATATTTGGAAGCCCATAGAGGGCTATGGTGAAAAAGGAAATATCTTCCGTTCAAAACTGGAAAGAAGCTTTCTGAGAAACTGCTCTGTGTTCTGTTAATTCATCTCACAGAGTTACATCTTTCCCTTCAAGAAGCCTTTCGCTAAGGCTGTTCTTGTGGAATTGGCAAAGGGATATTTGGAAGCCCATAGAGGGCTATGGTGAAAAAGGAAATATCTTCCGTTCAAAACAGGAAAGAAACTTTCTTAGAAACTGCTCTGTGTTCTGTTAATTCATCTCACAGGGTTACATCTTTCCCTCCAAGAAGCTTTTCGCTAAGGCTGTTCTTGTGGAATTGGCAAAGGGATATTTGGAAGCCCATAGAGGGCTATGGTGAAAAAGGAAATATCTTCCGTTGTAAACTGGAAAGAAGCTTTCTGAGAAACTGCTCTGTGTTCTGTTAATTTATCTCACAGAGTTACATCTTTCCCTTCAAGACACCTTTCGCTAAGGCTGTTCTTGTGGAATTGGCAAAGGGATATTTGGAAGGCCATAGAGGGCTATGGTGAAAAAGGAAATATCTTCCGTTCAAAACTGGAAAGAAGCTTTCTGAGAAACTGCTCTGTGTTCTGTTAATTCATCGCACAGAGATACATCTCTCCCTTCAAGAAGCCTTTCGCTAAGGCTGTTCTTGTGGAATTGGCAAAGGGATATTGGAAGCCCATAGAGTGCTGCGGTGAAAAAGGAAATATCTTCCGTTCTAAACTGGAAAGAAGCTTTCTGAGAAACTGCTCTGTGTTCTGTTAATTCATCTCACAGAGTTACATCTTTCCCTTCAAGAAGCCTTTCACTAAGGCTGTTCTTGTGGAATTGGCAAAGGGATATTTGGAAGCCCATAGAGGGCTATGGTGAAAAAAGAAATATCTTCCGTTCAAAACTGGAAAGAAGCTTTCTGAGAAACTGCTCTGTGTTCTGTTAATTCATCTCACAGAGTTACATCTTTCCCTTCAAGAAGCCTTTCGCTAAGGCTGTTCTTGTGGAATTGGCAAAGGGATATTTGGAAGCCCATAGAAGGCTATGGTGAAAAAGGAAATATCTTCCGTTCAAAACTGGAAAGAAGCTTTCTGAGAAACTGCTCTGTGTTCTGTTAATTCATCTCACAGAGTTACATCTTTCTCTTCAAGAAGCCTTTCGCTAAGGCTGTTCTTGTGGAATTGGCAAAGGGATACTTGGAAGCCCATAGAGGGCTATGGTGAAAAAGGAAATATCTTCCGTTCAAAACTGGAAAGAAGCTTTCTGAGAATCTGCTCTGTGTTCTGTTAATTCATCTCACAGAGTTACATCTTTCCCTTCAAGAAGCCTTTCGCTAAGGCTGTTCTTGTGGAATTTGCAAAGGGATATTTGGAAGCCCTTAGAGGGCTATGGTGAAAAAGGAAATATCTTCCATTCAAAACTGGAAAGAGGCTTTCTGAGAAACTGCTCTGTGTTCTGTTAATTCATCTCACAGAGTTACCTCTTTCCCTTCAAGAAGTCTTTCGCTAAGGCTGTTCTTGTGGAATTGGCAAAGGGATATTTGGAAGCCCATAGAGGGCTATGGTGAAAAAGGAAATATCTTCCGTTCAAAACTGGAAAGAAGCTTTCTGAGAAACTGCTCTGTGTTCTGTTTATTCATCTCACAGAGTTACATCTTTCCCTTCAAGAAGCCTTTCGCTAAGGCTCTTCTTGTAGAATTGGCAAAGGGATATTTGGAAGCCGATAGAGGTCTACAGTGAAAAAGGAAATATCTTCCGTTCAAAACTGGAAAGAAGCTTCTGAGAAACTGCTCTGTGTTCTGTTAATTCATCTCACAGAGTTACATCTTTCCCTTCAAGAAGCCTTTCGCTAAGTCTGTTCTTCTGGAATTGGCAAGGAATATTTGGAAGCCCTTAGAGGGCTATGGTGAAAAAGGAAATATCTTCCGTTCTTAACTGGAAAGAAGCTTTCTCAGAAACTGCTCTGTGTTCTGTTAATTCATCTCACAGAGTTACATCTTTCCCTTCAAGAAGCCTTTCGCTAAGGCTGTTTTCGTGGAATTGGCAAAGGGATATATGGAAGCCCATAGAGGGCTATGGTGAAAAAGGAAATATCTTCCGTTCAAAACTGGAAAGAAGCTTTCTGAGAAACTGCTCTGTGTTCTGTTAATTCATCTCACAGAGTTACATCTTTCCCTTCAAGAAACCTTTCGCTAAGGCCGTTCTTGTGGAATTGGCAAAGGGATATTTGGAATCCCATAGAGGGCTATGGTGAAAAAGGAAATATATTCCGTTCAAAACAGGAAAGAAGCTTTCTGAGAAACTGCTCTGTGTTCTGTTAATTTATCTCACAGAGTTACATCTTTCCCTTCAAGAAGCCTTTCGATAAGGCCGTTCTTGTGGAATTGGCAAAGGGATATTTGGAAGCCCATAGAGGGCTATGCTGAAAAAAGAAATATCTTCCGTTCAAAACTGGAAAGAAGCTTTCTGAGAAACTGCTCTGTGTTCTGTTAATTCATCTCACAGAGTTACATCTTTCCCTTCAAGAAGCCTTTCGCTAAGGCTGTTCTTGTGGAATTGGCAAAGGGATATTTGGAAGCCCATAGAAGGCTATGGTGAAAAAGGAAATATCTTCCGTTCAAAACTGGAAAGAAGCTTTCTGAGAAACTGCTCTGTGTTCTGTTAATTCATCTCACAGAGTTACATCTTTCTCTTCAAGAAGCCTTTCGCTAAGGCTGTTCTTGTGGAATTGGCAAAGGGATACTTGGAAGCCCATAGAGGGCTATGGTGAAAAAGGAAATATCTTCCGTTCAAAACTGGAAAGAAGCTTTCTGAGAATCTGCTCTGTGTTCTGTTAATTCATCTCACAGAGTTACATCTTTCCCTTCAAGAAGCCTTTCGCTAAGGCTGTTCTTGTGGAATTTGCAAAGGGATATTTGGAAGCCCTTAGAGGGCTATGGTGAAAAAGGAAATATCTTCCATTCAAAACTGGAAAGAGGCTTTCTGAGAAACTGCTCTGTGTTCTGTTAATTCATCTCACAGAGTTACATCTTTCCCTTCAAGAAGTCTTTCGCTAAGGCTGTTCTTGTGGAATTGGCAAAGGGATATTTGGAAGCCCATAGAGGGCTATGGTGAAAAAGGAAATATCTTCCGTTCAAAACTGGAAAGAAGCTTTCTGAGAAACTGCTCTGTGTTCTGTTTATTCATCTCACAGAGTTACATCTTTCCCTTCAAGAAGCCTTTCGCTAAGGCTCTTCTTGTAGAATTGGCAAAGGGATATTTGGAAGCCGATAGAGGTCTACAGTGAAAAAGGAAATATCTTCCGTTCAAAACTGGAAAGAAGCTTCTGAGAAACTGCTCTGTGTTCTGTTAATTCATCTCACAGAGTTACATCTTTCCCTTCAAGAAGCCTTTCGCTAAGTCTGTTCTTCTGGAATTGGCAAGGAATATTTGGAAGCCCTTAGAGGGCTATGGTGAAAAAGGAAATATCTTCCGTTCTTAACTGGAAAGAAGCTTTCTCAGAAACTGCTCTGTGTTCTGTTAATTCATCTCACAGAGTTACATCTTTCCCTTCAAGAAGCCTTTCGCTAAGGCTGTTTTCGTGGAATTGGCAAAGGGATATATGGAAGCCCATAGAGGGCTATGGTGAAAAAGGAAATATCTTCCGGTCAAAACTGGAAAGAAGCTTTCTGAGAAACTGCTCTGTGTTCTGTTAATTCATCTCACAGAGTTACATCTTTCCCTTCAAGAAACCTTTCGCTAAGGCCGTTCTTGTGGAATTGGCAAAGGGATATTTGGAATCCCATAGAGGGCTATGGTGAAAAAGGAAATATATTCCGTTCAAAACAGGAAAGAAGCTTTCTGAGAAACTGCTCTGTGTTCTGTTAATTTATCTCACAGAGTTACATCTTTCCCTTCAAGAAGCCTTTCGATAAGGCCGTTCTTGTGGAATTGGCAAAGGGATATTTGGAAGCCCATAGAGGGCTATGCTGAAAAAGGAAATATCTTCCGTTCTAAACTGGAAAGAAGCTTTCTGAGAAACTGCTCTCTGTTCTGTTAATTCATCTCACAGAGTTACATCTTTCCCTTAAAGAAGGCTTTCGCTACGTCTGTTCTTGTGGAATTGGCAAAGGGATATTTGGAATCCCATAGAGGGCTACGGTGAAAAAGGAAATATCTTCCGTTCAAAACTGGAAAGAAGCTTTCTGAGAAACTGCTCTGTGTTCTGTTAATTCATCTCACTGAGTTACATCTTTCCCTTCAAGAAGCCTTTCACTAAGGCTGTTCTTGCGGAATTGGAAAAAGGGATATTTGGAAGCCCATAGAGGGCTATGGTGAAAAAGGAAATATCTTCCGTTCTTAACTGGAAAGAAGCTTTCTCAGAAACTGCTATGTGTTCTGTTAATTCATCTCACAGAATTACCTCTTTCCCTTCAAGAAGCATTTCGCTAAGGCTGTTCTTGTGGAATTGGCAAAGGGATATTTGGAAGCCCATAGAGGGCTATGGTGAAAAAGGAAATATCTTCCTTTCAAAAGTGGAAATAATCTTTTTGAGAAACTGCTCTGTGTTCTGTTAATTCATCTCAAAGAGTTACATCTTTCCCTTCAAGAAGCCTTTCACTAACGCCGTTCTTGTGGAATTGGCAAAGGGATATTTGGAAGCCCATAGAGGGCTATGGTGAAAAAGGAAATATCTTCCGTTCAAAACTGGAAAGAATATTTCTGAGAAACTGCTCTGTGTTCTGTTAATTCATCTCACAGAGTTACATCTTTCCCTTCAAGAAGCCTTTCGCTAAGGCCGTTCTTGTGGAATTGGCAAAGGGATATTTGGAAGCCCATAGAGGGCTATGGTGAAAAAGGAAATATCTTCCGTTCAAAACAGGAAAGAAGCTTTCTGAGAAACTGCTCTGTGTTCTGTTAATTCATCTCACAGAGTTACATCTTTCCCTTCAAGAAGCCTTTCGCTAAGGCCGTTCTTGTGGAATTGGCAAAGGGATATTTGGAAGCCCATAGAGGGCTATGGTGAAAAAGGAAATATCCTCCGTTCAAAACAGGAAAGAAGCTTTCTTAGAAACTGCTCTGTGTTCTGTTAATTCATCTCACAGGGTTACATCTTTCCCTTCAAGAAGCCTTTCCCTAAGGCTGTTCTTGTGGGAGTGGCAAAGGCATATTTGGAAGCCCATAGAGGGCTATGGTGAAAAAGGAAATATCTTCCGTTCAAAACTGGAAAGAAGCTTTCTGAGAAACTGCTCCGTGTTATGTTAATTCATCTCACAGAGTTACATCTTTCCCTTCAAGAAGCCTTTCGCTAAGGCTGTTCTTGTGGAATTCGCAAAGGGATATTTTTAAGCCCATAGAGGGCTATGGTGAAAAAGGAAATATCTTCCGTTCCTAACTGGAAAGTAGCTTTCTCAGAAACTGCTATGTGTTCTGTTAATTCATCTCACAGAATTACATCTTTCCCTTCTAGAAGCATTTCGCTAAGGCTGTTCTTGTGGAATTGGCAAAGGGATATTTGGAAGCCCATAGAGGGCTATGGTGAAAAAGGAAATATCTTCCTTTCAAAAGTGGAAAGAATCTTTTTGAGAAACTGCTCTGTGTTCTGTTAATTCATCTCACAGAGTTACATCTTTCCCTTCAAGAAGCCCTTCGCTAAGGCTGTTCTTGTGGAATTGGCAAAGGGATATTTGGAAGCCCATAGAGGGCTATGGTGAAAAAGGAAATATCTTCCGTTCAAAACTGGAAAGAAGATTTCTGAGAAACTGCTCTGTGTTCTGTTAATTCATCTCACAGAGTTACATCTTTCCCTTCAAGAAGCCTTTCGCTAAGGCTGTTCTTGTGGAATTGGCAAAGGGATATTTGGAAGCCCATAGAGGGCTATGGTGAAAAAGGAAATACCTTCCGTTCAAAACTGGAAAGAAGATTTCTGAGAAACTGCTCTGTGTTCTGTTAATTCATCTCACAGAGTTACATCTTTCCCTTCAAGAAGCCTTTCGCTAAGGCTGTTCTTGTGGAATTGGCAAAGGGATATTTGGAAGCCCATAGAGGGCTATGGTGAAAAAGGAAATATCTGCCTTTCAAAACTGGAAAGAAGCTTTCTGAGAAACTGCTCTGTGTTCTGTTAATTCATCTCACAGAGTTACATCTATCCCTTCAAGAAACCTTTCGCTAAGGCTGTCTAGTGGAATTGGCAAAGGGATATTTGGAAGCCCATAGAGGACTACGGAGAAAAAGCAAGTATCTTCCGTTCAAAACTGGAAAGAAGCTTTCTGAGAGACTGCTCTGTGTTCTGTTAATTCATCTCACAGAGTTACATCTTTCCCTCAAGAAGCCTTTCGCTAAGGCGGTTCTTGTGGAATTGGCAAAGGGATATTTGGAAGCCCATAGAGGGCTACGGTGAAAAAGGAAATATCTTCCGTTCAAAACTGGAAAGAAGCTTTCTGAGAAACTGCTCTGTGTTCTGTTAATTCATCTCACAGAATTACATCTTTCCCTTCTAGAAGCCTTTCGCTAAGGCTGTTCTTGTGGAATTGGCAAAGGGATATTTGGAAGCCCATAGAGGGCTATGGTGAAAAAGGAAATATCTTCCGTTCTTAACTTTAAAGAAGGTTTCTCAGAAACTGCTCTGTGTTCTGTTAATTCATCTCACAGAGTTACACCTTTCCCTTCAAGAAGCCGTTCGCTAAGGCTGTTCTTGTGGAATTGGCAAAGGGATATTTGGAAGGCCATAGAGGGCTATGGTGAAAAAGGAAATATCTTCCGTTGAAAACTGGAAAGAAGCTTTCTGAGAAACTGCTCTGTGTTCTGTTAATTCATCTCACAGAGTTACATCTTTCCCTTCAAGAAGCCTTTCGCTAAGGCCGTTCTTGTGGAATTGGCAAAGGTATATTTGGAAGCCCATAGAGGGCTATGGTGAAAAAGGAAATATCTTCCGTTCAAAACTGGAAAGAAGCTTTCTGAGAAACTGCTCTCTGTTCTGTTAATTCATCGCACAGAGTTACATCTTTCCCTTCAAGAAGCCTTTCGCTAAGGCTGTTCTTGTGGAATTGGCAAAGGGATATTTGGAAGCCCATAGAGGGCTATGGTGAAAAAGGAAATATCTTCCGTTCAAAACTGGAAAGAAGCTTTCTGAGAAACTGCTCTGTGTTCTGTTAATTCATCTCACACAGTTACATCTTTCACTTCAAGAAGCCATTCGCTAAGGCTGTTCTTGTGGAATTGTCAGAGGGATATTTGGAAGCCCATAGAGGGCTATGGTGAAAAAGGAAATATCTTCCGTTCTAAACTGGAAAGAAGCTTTCTGAGAAACTGCTCTGTGTTCTGTTAATTCATCTCACAGAGTTACATCTTTCCCTTCAAGAAGCCTTTCACTAAGGCTGTTCTTGTGGAATTGGCAAAGGGATATTTTGAAGCCCATAGAGGGCTAGGGTGAAAAAGGAAATATCTTCCGTTCAAAACTGGAAAGAAGCTTTCTGAGAAACTGTTCTGTGTTCTGTTAATTCATCTCACAGAGTTACATCTTTCCCTTCAAGAAGCCTTTCGCTAAGGCGGTTCTTGTGGAATTGGCAAAGGGATATTTGGAAGCCGATAGAAGGCTATGGTGAAAAAGGAAATATCTTCCGTTCAAAACTGGAAAGAAGCTTTCTGAGAAACTGCTCTGTGTTCTTTTAATTCATCTCACAGAGTTACATCTTTCCCTTCAAGAAGCCTTTCGCTAAGGCTGTTCTTGTGGAATTGGCAAAGGAATATTTGGAAGCCCATAGAGGGCTATGGTGAAAAAGGAAATATCTTCCGTTCAAAACTGGAAAGAAGCTTTCTGAGAAACTGCTCTGTGTTCTGTTAATTCATCTCACAGAGCTACATCTTTCTCTTCAAGAAGCCTTTCGCTAAGGCTGTTCTTGTGGAATTGGCAAAGGGATATTTGGAAGCCCATAGAGGGCTATGGTGAAAAAGGAAATATCTTCCTTTCAAAAGTGGAAAGAATCTTTTTGAGAAACTGCTCTGTGTTCTGTTAATTCATCTCACAGAGTTACATCTTTCCCTTCAAGAAGCCCTTCGCTAAGGCTGTTCTTGTGGAATTGGCAAAGGGATATTTGGAAGCCCATAGAGGGCTATGGTTAAAAAGGAAATATCTTCCGTTCAAAACTGGAAAGAAGCTTTCTGGGAAACTGCTCTGTGTTCTGTTAATTCATCTCACAGAGTTACATCTTTCCCTTCAAGAAGCCTTTCGCTAAGGCTGTTCTTGTGGAATTGGCAAAGGGATATTTGGAAGCCCATAGAGGGCTATGGTGAAAAAGGAAATATCTTCCGTTCAAAACTGGAAAGAAGATTTCTGAGAAACTGCTCTGTGTTCTGTTAATTCATCTCACAGAGTTACATCTTGCCCTTCAAGAAGCCTTTCGCTAAGGCTGTTCTTGTGGAATTGGCAAAGGGATATTTGGAAGCCCATAGAGGGCTATGGTGAAAAAGGAAATATCTGCCTTTCAAAACTGGAAAGAAGCTTTCTGAGAAACTGCTCTGTGTTCTGTTAATTCATCTCACAGAGTTACATCTATCCCTTCAAGAAGCCTTTCGTTAAGGCTGTCTAGTGGAATTGGCAAAGGGATATTTGGAAGCCCATAGAGGACTACGGAGAAAAAGCAAGTATCTTCCGTTCAAAACTGGAAAGAAGCTTTCTGAGAGACTGCTCTGTGTTCTGTTAATTCATCTCACAGAGTTACATCTTTCCCTCAAGAAGCCTTTCGCTAAGGCCGTTCTTGTGGAATTGGCAAAGGGATATTTGGAAGCCCATAGAGGGCTACGGTGAAAAAGGAAATATCTTCCGTTCAAAACTGGAAAGAAGCTTTCTGAGAAACTGCTCTGTGTTCTGTTAATTCATCTCACAGAGTTATATCTTTCCCTTCAGGAAGCCTTTCGCTAAGGCTGTTCTTGTGGAATTGGCAAAGGGATATTTGAAAGCCCATAGAGGGCTACGGTGAAAAAGGAAATATCTTCCGTTCAAAACCGGAAAGAAGCTTTCTGAGAAACTGCTCTGTGTTCTGTTAATTCATCTCACAGAGTTACATCTTTCCCTTCAAGAAGCCTTTCGCTAAGGCTGTTCTTGTGGAATTGGCAAAGGGATATTTGGAAGGCCATAGAGGGCTACGGTGAAACAGGAAATATCTTCCGTTCAAAACTGGAAAGAAGCTTTCTCAGAAACTGCTCTGTGTTCTGTTAATTCATCTCACAGAGTTACATATTTCCCTTCAAGAAGCCTTTCGCTAAGGCTGTTCTTGTGGAATTGGCAAAGGGATATTTGGAAGCCCTTAGAGGGCTATGGTGAAAAAGGAAATATCTTCCGTTCTTAACTGGAAAGAAGCTTTCTCAGAAACTGCTCTGTGTTCTGTTAATTCATCTCACAGAGTTACATCTTTCCCTTCAAGAAGCCTTTCGCTAAGGCTGTTCTTGTGGAATTGGCAAAGGGATATTTGGAAGCCCAAAGAGGGCTATGTTGAAAAAGGAAATATCTTCCGTTCAAAACTGGAAAGAAGCTTTCTGAGAAACTGCTCTGTGTTCTGTTAATTCATCTCACAGAGTTACATCTTTCCCTTCAAGAAGCCTTTCGCTAAGGCTGTTCTTGTGGAATTGGCAAAGGGATATTGGGAAGCCCATAGAGGGCTATGGTGAAAAAGGAAATATCTTCCGTTCAAAACTGGAAAGAAGCTTTCGGAGAAACTGCCCTGTGTTCTGTTAATTCATCTCACAGAGTTACATCTTTCCCTTCAAGAAGCCTTTGGCTAAGGCTGTTCTTGTGGAATTGGCAAAGGGATATTTGGAAGCCCTTAGAGGGCTACGGTGAAAAAGGAAATATCTTCCGTTCAAAACTGGAAAGAAGCTTTCTGAGAAACTGCTCTGTGTTCCGTTAATTCATCTCACAGAGTTACATCTTTCCCTTCAAGAAGCCTTTCGCTAAGGCTGTTCTTGTGGAATTGGAAAAAGGGATATTTGGAAGCCCATAGCGGGCTATGGTGAAAAAGGAAATATCTTCCGTTCAAAACTGGAAAGAAGCTTTCTGAGAAACTGCTCTGTGTTCTGTTAATTCATCTCACAGAGTTACATCTTTCCCTTCAAGAAGGCTTTCGCTAAGTCTGTTCTTGAGGAATTGGCAAAGGGATATTTGGAAGCTCATAGAGGGCTATGGTGAAAAAGGAAATATCTTCCGTTCAAAACTGGAAAGAAACTTTATGAGAAACTGCTCTGTGTTCTGTTAATTCATCTCACAGAGTTACATCTTTCCCTTCAAGAAGCCTTTCGCTAAGGCCGTTCTTGGGGAATTGGCAAAGGGATATTTGGAAGCCCATAGAGGGCTATGGTGAAAAAGGAAATATCTTCCGTTCAAAACAGGAAAGAAGCTTTCTTAGAAACTGCCCTGTGTTTTGTTAATTCATCTCACAGGGTTACATCTTTCCCTTCAAGAAGCCTTTCACTAAGGCTGTTCTTGTGGAATTGGCAAAGGGATATTTGGAAGCCCATAGAGGGCTATGGTGAAAAAGGAAATATCTTCCGTTGAAAACTGGAAAGAAGCTTTCTGAGAAACTGCTCTGGGTTCTGTTAATTCATCTCACAGAGTTACATCTTTCCCTTCAAGAAGCCTTTCGCTAAGGCTGTTCTTGTGGAATTGGCAAAGGGATATTTGGAAGCCCATAGAGGGCTACGGTGAAAAAGGAAATATTTTCCGTTCAAAAGTGGAAAGAAGCTTTCTGAGAAACTGCTCTGTGTTCTGTTAATTCATCTCACAGAGTTACATCTTTCCCTTCAAGAAGCCTTTCGCTAAGGCTGTTCTTGTGGAATTGGCAAAGGGATATTTGGAAGGCCATAGAGGGCTACGGTGAAAAAGGAAATATCTTCCGTTCAAAAATGGAAAGAAGCTTTCTGAGAAACTGCTCTCTGTTCTGTTAATTCATCTCACAGAGCTATATCTTTCCCTTCAAGAAGCCTTTCGCTAAGGCTGTTCTTGTGGAATTGGAAAAGGGATATTTGGAAGCCCATAGAGGGCTATGGTGAAAAGGGAAATATCTTCCGTTCCAAACTTGAAAGAAGCTTTCTGAGAAACTGCTCTGTGTTCTGTTAATTCATCTCACAGAGTTACATCTTTCCCTTCAAGAAGCCTTTCGCTAAGGCTGTTCTTGTGGAATTGGCAGAGGGATATTTGGAAGCCCATAGAGGGCTACGGTGAAAAAGGAAATATCTTCCGTTCAAAACTGGAAAGCAGCTTTCTGAGAAACTGCTCTGTGTTCTGTTAATTCATCTCACAGAGTTACATGTTTCCCTTCAAGAAGCCTTTCGCTAAGGCTCTTCTTGTGGAATTGGCAAGGGATATTTTGAAGCCCATAGAGGGCTACGGTGAATAAGGAAATGTCTTCCGTTCTTAACTGGAAAGAAGCTTTCTGTGAAACTGCTCTGTGTTCTTTTAATTCATCTCACAGAGTTACATCTTTCCCTTCAAGAAGCCTTTCGCTAAGGCTGTTCTTGTGGAATTGGCAAAGGGATATTTGGAAGCCCATAGAGGGCTATGGTGAAAAGGGAAATATCTTCCGTTCCAAACTTGAAAGAAGCTTTCTGAGAAACTGCTCTGTGTTCTGTTAATTCATCTCACAGAGTTACATCTTTCCCTTCAAGAAGCCTTTCCCTAAGGCTGTTCTTGTGGAATTGGCAAAGGGATATTTGGAAGCCCATAGAGGGCTATGGGGAAAAAGGAAATATCTTCCGTTCAAAACTGGAAAGAAGCTTTCTGAGAAACTGCTCTGTGTTCTGTTAATTCATCTCACAGAGTTACATCTTTCCCTTCAAGAAGCCTTTCGCTAAGGCTGTTCTTGTGGAATTGGCAAAGGGATATTTGGAAGCCCATAGAGGGCTACGGTGAAAAAGGAAATATTTTCCGTTGAAAACTGGAAAGACGCTTTCTGAGAAACTGCTCTGCGTTCTGTTAATTCATATCACAGAGTTACATATTTCCCTTCAAGAAGCCTTTCGCTAAGGCTGTTCTTGTGGAATTGGCAAAGGGATATTTGGAAGCCCTTAGAGGGCTATGGTGAAAAAGGAAATATCTTCCGTTCTTAACTGGAAAGAAGCTTTCTCAGAAACTGCTCTGTGTTCTGTTAATTCATCTCACAGAGTTACATCTTTCCCTTCAAGAAGCCTTTCGCTAAGGCTGTTCTTGTGGAATTGGCAAAGGGATATTTGGAAGCCCATAGAGGGCTATGGTGAAATAGGAAATATCTTCCGTTCAAAACTGGAAAGAAGCTTTCTGAGAAACTGCTCTGTGTTCTGTTAATTCATCTCACAGAGTTACATCTTTCCCTTCAAGAAGCCTTTCGCTAAGGCTGTTCTTGTGGAATTGGCAAAGGGATATTTGGAAGCCCATAGAGGGCTATGGTGAAAAAGGAAATATCTTCCGTTCAAAACTGGAAAGAAGCTTTCTGAGAAACTGCTCTGTGTTCTGTTAATTCATGTCACAGAGTTACATCTTTCCCTTCAAGAAGCCTTTGGCTAAGGCTGTTCTTGTGGAATTGGAAAAGGGATATTTGGAAGCCCATAGAGGGCTATGGTGAAAAAGGAAATATCTTCCGTTCAAAACTGGAAAGAAGCTTTCTGAGAAACTTCTCTGTGTTCTGTTAATTCATCTCACAGAGTTACATCTTTACCTTCAAGAAGCCTTTCGCTAAGGCTGTTCTTGTGGAATTGGCAAAGGGATATTTGGAAGGCCATAGAGGGCTACGGTGAAACAGGAAATATCTTCCGTTCAAAACTGGAAAGAAGCTTTCTCAGAAACTGCTCTGTGTTCTGTTAATTCATCTCACAGAGTTACATCTTTCCCTTCAAGAAGCCTTTCGCTAAGGCTGTTCTTGTGGAATTGGCAAAGGGATATTTGGAAGGCCATAGAGGGCTACGGTGAAAAAGGAAATATCTTCCGTTCAAAACTGGAAAGAAGCTTTCTGAGAAACTGCTCTGTGTTCTGTTAATTCATCTCACAGAGTTACATCTTTCCCTTCAAGAAGCCTTTCGCTAAGGCTCTTCTTGTGGAATTCGCAAGGGATATTTTGAAGCCCATAGAGGGCTACGGTGAATAAGGAAATATCTTCCGTTCTTAACTGGAAAGAAGCTTTCTGTGAAACTGCTCTGTGTTCTGTTAATTCATCTCACAGAGTTACATTTTTCCCTTCAAGAAGCCTTTCGCTAAGGCTGTTCTTGTGGAATTGGCAAAGGGATATTTGGAAGCCCATAGAGGGCTACGGTGAAAAAGGAAATATCTTCCGTTCAAAACTGGAAAGAAGCTTTCTGAGAAACTGCTCTGTGTTCTGTTAATTCATCTCACAGAGTTACATCTTTCCCTTCAAGAAGCCTTTCGCTAAGGCCGTTCTTGGGGAATTGGCAAAGGGATATTTGGAAGCCCATAGAGGGCTATGGTGAAAAAAGAAATAACTTCCGTTCAAAACAGGAAAGAAGCTTTCTTAGAAACTGCTCTGTGTTTTGTTAATTCATCTCACAGGGTTACATCTTTCCCTTCAAGAAGCCTTTCACTAAGGCTGTTCTTGTCGAATTGGCAAAGGGATATTTGGAAGCCCATAGAGGGCTACGGTGAAAAAGGAAATATCTTCCGTTGAAAACTGGAAAGAAGCTTTCTGAGAAACTGCTCTGTGTTCTGTTAATTCATCTCACAGAGTTACATCTTTCCCTTCAAGAAGCCTTTCGCTAAGGCTGTTCTTGTGGAATTGGCAAAGGGATATTTGGAAGCCCATAGAGGGCTACGGTGAAAAAGGAAATATCTTCCGTTCAAAAGTGGAAAGAAGCTTTCTGAGAAACTGCTCTGTGTTCTGTTAATTCATCTCACAGAGTTACATCTTTCCCTTCAAGAAGCCTTTCGCTAAGGCTGTTCTTGTGGAATTGGCAAAGGGATATTTGGAAGGCCATAGAGGGCTACGGTGAAAAAGGAAATATCTTCCGTTCAAAACTGGAAAGAAGCTTTCTCAGAAACTGCTCTGTGTTCTGTTAATTCATCTCACAGAGTTACATCTTTCACTTCAAGAAGCCTTTCGCTAAGGCTGTTCTTGTGGAATTGGCAAAGGGATATTTGGAAGGCCATAGAGGGCTACGGTGAAAAAGGAAATATCTTCCGTTCAAAAATGGAAAGAAGCTTTCTGAGAAACTGCTCTGTGTTCTGTTAATTCATCTCACAGAGCTATATCTTTCCCTTCAAGAAGCCTTTCGCTAAGGCTGTTCTTGTGGAATTGGCAAAGGGATATTTGGAAGCCCATAGAGGGCTATGGTGAAAAGGGAAATATCTTCCGTTCCAAACTTGAAAGAAGCTTTCTGAGAAACTGCTCTGTGTTCTGTTAATTCATCTCACAGAGTTACATCTTTCCCTTCAAGAAGCCTTTCGCTAAGGCTGTTCTTGTGGAATTGGCAGAGGGATATTTGGAAGCCCATAGAGGGCTACGGTGAAAAAGGAAATATCTTCCGTTCAAAACTGGAAAGAAGCTTTCTGAGAAACTGCTCTGTGTTCTGTTAATTCATCTCACAGAGTTACATGTTTCCCTTCAAGAAGTCTTTCGCTAAGGCCCTTCTTGTGTAATTGGCAAGGGATATTTTGAAGCCCATAGAGGGCTACGGTGAATAAGGAAATGTCTTAAGTTCTTAACTGGAAAGAAGCTTTCTGTGAAACTGCTCTGTGTTCTTTTAATTCATCTCACAGAGTTACATCTTTCCCTTCAAGAAGCCTTTCGCTAAGGCTGTTCTTGTGGAATTGGCAAAGGGATATTTGGAAGGCCATAGAGGGCTACGGTGAAAAAGGAAATATCTTCCGTTCAAAACCGGAAAGAAGCTTTCTGAGAAACTGCTCTGTGTTCTGTTAATTCATCTCACAGAGTTACATCTTTCCCTTCAAGAAGCCTTTCCCTAAGGCTGTTCTTGTGGAATTGGCAAAGGGATATTTGGAAGCCCATAGAGGGCTATGGGAAAAAAATAAATATCTTCCGTTCAAAACTGGAAAGAAGCTTTCTGAGAAACTGCTCTGTGTTCTGTTAATTCATCTCACAGAGTTACATCTTTCCCTTCAAGAAGCCTTTCGCTAAGGCTGTTCTTGTGGAATTGGCAAAGGGATATTTGGAAGGCCATAGAGGGCTACGGTGAAAAAGGAAATATTTTCCGTTGAAAACTGGAAAGAAGCTTTCTGAGAAACTGCTCTGCGTTCTGTTAATTCATATCACAGAGTTACATATTTCCCTTCAAGAAGCCTTTCGCTAAGGCTGTTCTTGTGGAATTGGCAAAGGGATATTTGGAAGCCCTTAGAGGGCTATGGTGAAAAAGGAAATATCTTCCGTTCTTAACTGGAAAGAAGCTTTCTCAGAAACTGCTCTGTGTTCTGTTAATTCATCTCACAGAGTTACATCTTTCCCTTCAAGAAGCCTTTCGCTAAGGCTCTTCTTGTGGAATTGGCAAAGGGATATTTGGAAGCCCATAGAGGGCTATGGTGAAAAAGGAAATATCTTCCGTTCAAAACTGGAAAGAAGCTTTCTGAGAAACTGCTCTGTGTTCTGTTAATTCATCTCACAGAGTTACATCTTTACCTTCAAGAAGCCTTTCGCTAAGGCTGTTCTTGTGGAATTGGCAAAGGGATATTTGGAAGCCCATAGAGGGCTATGGTGAAAAAGGATATATCTTCCGTTGAAAACTGGAAAGAAGCTTTCTGCGAAACTGCTCTGTGTTCTGTTAATTCATCTCACAGAGTTACATCTTTCCCTTCAAGAAGCCTTTCGCTAAGGCTCTTCTTGTGGAATTGGCAAAGGGATATTTGGAAGCCCATAGAGGGCTATGGTGAAAAAGGAAATATCTTCCGTTCAAAACTGGAAAGAAGCTTTCAGAGAAACTGCTCTGTGTTCTGTTAATTCATCTCACAGAGTTACATCTTTCCCTTGAAGAAGCCTTTGGCTAAGGCTGTTCTTGAGGAATTGGCAAAGGGATATTTGGAAGCCCATAGAGGGCTACGGTGAAAAAGGAAATATCTTCCGTTCAAAACTGGAAAGAAGCTTTCTGAGAAACTGCTCTGTGTTCTGTTAATTCATCTCACAGAGTTACATCTTTCCCTTCAAGAAGCCTTTCGCTAAGGCTGTTCTTGTGGAATAGGCAAAGGGATATTTGGAAGCCCATAGAGGGCTACGGTGAAAAAGGAAATATCTTCCGTTCAAAAGTGGAAAGAAGCTTTCTGTGAAACTGCTCTGTGTTCTGTTAATTCATCTCACAGAGTTACATCTTTCCCTTCAAGACGGCTTTCGCTAAGGCTGTTCTTGTGGAATTGGCAAAGGGATATTTGGAAGGCCATAGAGGGCTACGGTGAAACAGGAAATAACTTCCGTTCAAAACTGGAAAGAAGCTTTCTCAGAAACTGCTCTGTGTTCTGTTAATTCATCTCACAGAGTTACCTCTTTCCCTTCAAGAAGCCTTTCGCTAAGGCTGTTCTTGTGGAATTGGCAAAGGGATATTTGGAAGCCCAAAGAGGGCTATGTTGAAAAAGGAAATATCTTCCGTTCAAAACTGGAAAGAAGCTTTCTGAGAAACTGCTCTGTGTTCTGTTAATTCATCTCACAGAGTTACATCTTTCCCTTCAGGAAGCCTTTCGCTAAGCCTGTTCTTGTGGAATTGGCAAAGGGATATTTGGAAGCCCATAGAGGGCTATGGTGAAAAAGGAAATATCTTCCGTTCAAAACTGGAAAGAAGCTTTCTGAGAAACTGCTCTGTGTTCTGTTAATTCATCTCACAGAGTTACATCTTTCCCTTCAAGAAGCCTTTGGCTAAGGCTGTTCTTGTGGAATTGGCAAAGGGATATTTGGAAGCCCATAGAGGGCTACGGTGAAAAAGGAAATATCTTCCGTTCAAAACTGGAAAGAAGCTTTCTGAGAAACTGCTCTGTGTTCCGTTAATTCATCTCACAGAGTTACATCTTTCCCTTCAAGAAGACTTTCGCTAAGGCTGTTCTTGTGTAATTGGAAAAAGGGATCTTTGGAAGCCCATAGCGGGCTATGGTGAAAAAGGAAATATCTTCCGTTCAAAACTTGAAAGAAGCTTTCTGAGAAACTGCTCTGTGTTCTGTTAATTCATCTCACAGAGTTACATCTTTCCCTTCAAGAAGCCTTTCGCTAAGTCTGTTCTTGAGGAATTGGCAAAGGGATATTTGGAAGCTCATAGAGGGCTATGGTGAAAAAGGAAATATCTTCCGTTCAAAACTGGAAAGAAGCTTTATGAGAAACTGCTCTGTGTTCTGTTAATTCATCTCACAGAGTTACATCTTTCCCTTCAAGAAGCCTTTCGCTAAGGCTGTTCTTGTGGAATTGGCAAAGGGATATTTGGAAGCCCATAGAGGGCTACGGTGAAAAAGGAAATATCTTCCGTTCAAAAGTGGAAAGAAGCTTTCTGAGAAACTGCTCTGTGTTCTGTTAATTCATCTCACAGAGTTACATCTTTCCCTTCAAGAAGCCTTTCGCTAAGGCTGTTCTTGTGGAATTGGCAAAGGGATATTTGGAAGCCCATAGAGGGCTATGGTGAAAAAGGATATATCTTCCGTTCAAAACTGGAAAGAAGCTTTCTGAGAAACTGCTCTGTGTTCTGTTAATTCATCTCACAGAGTTACATCTTTCCCTTCAAGAAGCCTTTCGCTAAGGCTGTTCTTGTGGAATTGGAAAAAGGGATATTTGGAAGCCCATAGCGGATATGGTGAAAAAGGAAATATCTTCCGTTCAAAACTGGAAAGAAGCTTTCTGAGAAACTGCTCTGTGTTCTGTTAATTCATCTCACAGAGTTACATCTTTCCCTTCAAGAAGCCTTTCGCTAAGGCTGTTCTTGTGGAATAGGCAAAGGGATATTTGGAAGCCCATAGAGGGCTACGGTGAAAAAGGAAATATCTTCCGTTCAAAACTGTAAAGAAGCTTTCTGAGAAACTGCTCTGTGTTCTGTTAATTCATCTCACAGAGTTACATCTTTCCCTTCAAGACGGCTTTCGCTAAGTCTGTTCTTGAGGAATTGGCAAAGGGATATTTGGAAGCTCATAGAGGGCTATGGTGAAAAAGGAAATATCTTCCGTTCTTAACTGGAAAGAAGCTTTCTCAGAAACTGCTCTGTGTTCTGTTAATTCATCTCACAGAGTTACATCTTTCCTTTCAAGAAGCCTTTCGCTAAGGCCGTTCTTGGGGAATTGGCAAAGGGATATTTGGAAGCCCATAGAGGGCTATGGTGAAAAAGGAAATATCTTCCGTTCAAAACAGGAAAGAAGCTTTCTTAGAAACTGCTCTGTGTTTTGTTAATTCATCTCACAGGGTTACATCTTTCCCTTCAAGAAGCCTTTCACTAAGGCTGTTCTTGTGGAATTGGCAAAGGGATATTTGGAAGGCCATAGAGGGCTACGGTGAAGCAGGAAATATCTTCCGTTCAAAACTGGAAGGAAGCTTTCTCAGAAACTGCTCTGTGTTCTGTTAATTCATCTCACAGAGTTACATCTTTCCCTTCAAGAAGCCTTTCGCTAAGGCTGTTCTTGTGGAATTGGCAAAGGGATATTTGGAAGGCCATAGAGGGCTACGGTGAAAAAGAAAATATCTTCCGTTCAAAACTGCAAAGAAGCCTTCTGAGAAACTGCTCTGTGTTCTGTTAATTCATCTCACAGAGTTACATCTTTCCCTTCAAGAAGCCTTTCGCTAAGGCTCTTCTTGTGGAATTGGCAAGGGATATTTTGAAGCCCATAGAGGGCTACGGTGAATAAGGAAATATCTTCCGTTCTTAACTGGAAAGAAGCTTTCTGTGAAACTGCTCTGTGTTCTGTTAATTCATCTCACAGAGTTACATTTTTCCCTTCAAGAAGCCTTTCGCTAAGGCTGTTCTTGTGGAATTGGCAAAGGGATATTTGGAAGCCCATAGAGGGCTACGGTGAAAAAGGAAATATCTTCCGTTCAAAAGTGGAAAGAAGCTTTCTGAGAAACTGCTCTGTGTTCTGTTAATTCATCTCACAGAGTTACATCTTTCCCTTCAAGAAGCCTTTCGCTAAGGCTGTTCTTGTGGAATTGGCAAAGGGATATTTGGAAGCCCATAGAGGGCTATGGTGAAAAAGGAAATATCTTCCGTTCAAAACTGGAAAGAAGCTTTCTGAGAAACTGCTCTGTGTTCTGTTAATTCATCTCACAGTGTTACATCTTTCCCTTCAAGATGCCTTTCGCTAAGGCTGTTCTTGTGGAATTGGCAAAGGGATGTTTGGAAGCTCATAGAGGGCTATGGTGAAAAAGGAAATATCTTCGGTTCAAAACTGGAAAGAAGCTTTCTGAGAAACTGCTCTGCGTTCTGTTAATTCATCTCACAGAGTTACATATTTCCCTTCAAGAAGCCTTTCGCTAAGGCTGTTCTTGTGGAATTGGCAAAGGGATATTTGGAAGCCCTTAGAGGGCTATGGTGAAAAAGGAAATATCTTCCGTTCTTAACTGGAAAGAAGCTTTCTCAGAAACTGCTCTGTGTTCTGTTAATTCATCTCACAGAGTTACATCTTTCCCTTCAAGAAGCCTTTCGCTAAGGCTGTTCTTGTGGAATTGGCAAAGGGATATTTGGAAGCCCAAAGAGGGCTATGTTGAAAAAGGAAATATCTTCCGTTCAAAACTGGAAAGAAGCTTTCTAAGAAACTGCTCTGTGTTCTGTTAATTCATCTCACAGAGTTACATCTTTCCCTTCAAGAAGCCTTTGGCTAAGGCTGTTCTTGTGGAATTGGCAAAGGGATATTTGGAAGCCCATAGAGGGCTAAGGTGAAAAAGGAAATATCTTCCGTTCAAAACTGGAAAGAAGCTTTCTGAGAAACTGCTCTGTGTTCTGTTAATTCATCTCACAGTGTTACATCTTTCCCTTCAAGATGCCTTTCGCTAAGGCTGTTCTTGTGGAATTGGCAAAGGGATATTTGGAAGCCCATAGAGGGCTATGGTGAAAAAGGAAATATTTTCCGTTCAAAACTGGAAAGAAGCTTTCTGAGAAACTGCTCTGCGTTCTGTTAATTCATCTCACAGAGTTACATCTTTCCCTTCAAGAAGCCTTTCGCTAAGGCTGTTCTTGTGGAATTGGCAAAGGGATATTTGGAAGCCCTTAGAGGGCTATGGTGAAAAAGGAAATATCTTCCGTTCTTAACTGGAAAGAAGCTTTCTCAGAAACTGCTCTGTGTTCTGTTAATTCATCTCACAGAGTTACATCTTTCCCTTCAAGAAGCCTTTCGCTAAGGCTGTTCTTGTGGAATTGGCAAAGGGATATTTGGAAGCCCAAAGAGGGCTATGTTGAAAAAGGAAATATCTTCCGTTCAAAACTGGAAAGAAGCTTTCTGAGAAACTGCTCTGTGTTCTGTTAATTCATCTCACAGAGTTACATCTTTCCCTTCAAGAAGCCTTTCGCTAAGGCTGTTCTTTTGGAATTGGCAAAGGGATATTTGGAAGCCCATAGAGGGCTATGGTGAAAAAGGAAATATCTTCCGTTCAAAACTGGAAAGAAGCTTTCTGCGAAACTGCCCTGTGTTCTGTTAATTCATCTCACAGAGTTACATCTTTCCCTTCAAGAAGCCTTTGGCTAAGGCTGTTCTTGTGGAATTGGCAAAGGGATATTTGGAAGCCCATAGAGGGCTAAGGTGAAAAAGGAAATATCTTCCGTTCAAAACTGGAAAGAAGCTTTCTGAGAAACTGCTCTGTGTTCTGTTAATTCATCTCACAGAGTTACATCTTTCCCTTCAAGAAGGCTTTCGCTAAGTCTGTTCTTGAGGAATTGGCAAAGGGATATTTGGAAGCTCAAAGAGGGCTATGGTGAAAAAGGAAATATCTTCCGTTCAAAACTGGAAAGAAGCTTTATGAGAAACTGCTCTGTGTTCTGTTAATTCATCTCACAGAGTTACATCTTTCCCTTCAAGAAGCCTTTCGCTAAGGCCGTTCTTGGGGAATTGGCAAAGGGATATTTGGAAGCCCATAGAGGGCTATGGTGAAAAAGGAAATATCTTCCGTTCAAAACAGGAAAGAAGCTTTCTTAGAAACTGCTCTGTGTTTTGTTTAATTCATCTCACAGGGTTACATCTTTCCCTTCAAGAAGCCTTTCACTAAGGCTGTTCTTGTGGAATTGGCAAAGGGATATTTGGAAGCCCATAGAGGGCTATGGTGAAAAAGGAAATATCTTCCGTTGAAAACTGGAAAGAAGCTTTCTGAGAAACTGCTCTGTGTTCTGTTAATTCATCTCACAGAGTTACATCTTTCCCTTCAAGAAGCCTTTCGCTAAGGCTGTTCTTGTGGAATTGGCAAAGGGATATTTGGAAGGCCATAGAGGGCTACGGTGAAAAAGGAAATATCTTCCGTTCAAAAGTGGAAAGAAGCTTTCTGAGAAACTGCTCTGTGTTCTGTTAATTCATCTCACAGAGTTACATCTTTCCCTTCAAGAAGCCTTTCGCTAAGGCTGTTCTTGTGGATTTGGCAAAGGGATATTTGGAAGGCCATAGAGGGCTACGGTGAAAAAGAAAATATCTTCCGTTCAAAACTGGAAAGAAGCTTTCTCAGAAACTGCTCTGTGTTCTGTTAATTCATCTCACAGAGTTACATCTTTCCCTTCAAGAAGCCTTTCGCTAAGGCTGTTCTTGTGGAATTGGCAAAGGGATATTTGGAAGGCCATAGAGGGCTACGGTGAAAAAGGAAATATCTTCCGTTCAAAAATGGAAAGAAGCTTTCTGAGAAACTGCTCTGTGTTCTGTTAATTCATCTCACAGAGCTATATCTTTCCCTTCAAGAAGCCTTTCGCTAAGGCTGTTCTTGTGGAATTGGCAAAGGGATATTTGGAAGCCCATAGAGGGCTATGGTGAAAAGGGAAATATCTTCCGTTCCAAACTTGAAAGCAGCTTTCTGAGAAACTGCTCTGTGTTCTGTTAATTCATCTCACAGAGTTACATCTTTCCCTTCAAGAAGCCTTTCGCTAAGGCTGTTCTTGTGGAATTGGCAGAGGGATATTTGGAAGCCCATAGAGGGCTACGGTGAAAAAGGAAATATCTTCCGTTCAAAACTGGAAAGAAGCTTTCTGAGAAACTGCTCTGTGTTCTGTTAATTCATCTCACAGTGTTACATCTTTCCCTTCAAGATGCCTTTCGCTAAGGCTGTTCTTGTGGAATTGGCAAAGGGATATTTGGAAGCCCTTAGAGGGCTATGGTGAAAAAGGAAATATCTTCCGTTCTTAACTGGAAAGAAGCTTTCTCAGAAACTGCTCTGTGTTCTGTTAATTCATCTCACAGAGTTACATCTTTCCCTTCAAGAAGCCTTTCGCTAAGGCTGTTCTTGTGGAATTGGCAAAGGGATATTTGGAAGCCCAAAGAGGGCTATGTTGAAAAAGGAAATATCTTCCGTTCAAAACTGGAAAGAAGCTTTCTGAGAAACTGCTCTGTGTTCTGTTAATTCATCTCACAGAGTTACATCTTTCCCTTCAAGAAGCCTTTCGCTAAGGCTGTTCTTGTGGAATTGGCAAAGGGATATTTGGAAGCCCATAGAGGGCTATGGTGAAAAAGGAAATATCTTCCGTTCAAAACTGGAAAGAAGCTTTCTGAGAAACTGCTCTCTGTTCTGTTAATTCATCTCACAGAGTTACATCTTTCCCTTCAAGAAGGCTTTCGCTAAGTCTGTTCTTGAGGAATTGGCAAAGGGATATTTGGAAGCTCAAAGAGGGCTATGGTGAAAAAGGAAATATCTTCCGTTCAAAACTGGAAAGAAGCTTTATGAGAAACTGCTCTGTGTTCTGTTAATTCATCTCACAGAGTTACATCTTTCCCTTCAAGAAGCCTTTCGCTAAGGCCGTTCTTGGGGAATTGGCAAAGGGATATTTGGAAGCCCATAGAGGGCTATGGTGAAAAAGGAAATATCTTCCGTTCAAAACAGGAAAGAAGCTTTCTTAGAAACTGCTCTGTGTTTTGTTAATTCATCTCACAGGGTTACATCTTTCCCTTCAAGAAGCCTTTCACTAAGGCTGTTCTTGTGGAATTGGCAAAGGGATATTTGGAAGCCCATAGAGGGCTATGGTGAAAAAGGAAATATCTTCCGTTGAAAACTGGAAAGAAGCTTTCTGAGAAACTGCTCTGTGTTCTGTTAATTCATCTCACAGAGTTACATCTTTCCCTTCAAGAAGCCTTTCGCTAAGGCTGTTCTTGTGGAATTGGCAAAGGGATATTTGGAAGGCCATAGAGGGCTACCGTGAAAAAGGAAATATCTTCCGTTCAAAAGTGGAAAGAAGCTTTCTGAGAAACTGCTCTGTGTTCTGTTAATTCATCTCACAGAGTTACATCTTTCCCTTCAAGAAGCCTTTCGCTAAGGCTGTTCTTGTGGATTTGGCAAAGGGATATTTGGAAGGCCATAGAGGGCTACGGTGAAAAAGGAAATATCTTCCGTTCAAAACTGGAAAGAAGCTTTCTCAGAAACTGCTCTGTGTTCTGTTAATTCATCTCACAGAGTTACATCTTTCCCTTCAAGAAGCCTTTCGCTAAGGCTGTTCTTGTGGAATTGGCAAAGGGATATTTGGAAGGCCATAGAGGGCTACGGTGAAAAAGGAAATATCTTCCGTTCAAAAATGGAAAGAAGCTTTCTGAGAAACTGCTCTGTGTTCTGTTAATTCATCTCACAGAGCTATATCTTTCCCTTCAAGAAGCCTTTCGCTAAGGCTGTTCTTGTGGAATTGGCAAAGGGATATTTGGAAGCCCAAAGAGGGCTATGTTGAAAAAGGAAATATCTTCCGTTCAAAACTGGAAAGAAGCTTTCTGAGAAACTGCTCTGTGTTCTGTTAATTCATCTCACAGAGTTACATCTTTCCCTTCAAGAAGCCTTTCGCTAAGGCTGTTCTTGTGGAATTGGCAAAGGGATATTTGGAAGCCCATAGAGGGCTAAGGTGAAAAAGGAAATATCTTCCGTTCAAAACTGGAAAGAAGCTTTCTGAGAAACTACTCTGTGTTCTGTTAATTCATCTCACAGAGTTACATCTTTCCCTTCAAGAAGCCTTTCGCTAAGGCTGTTCTTGTGGAATTGGCAAAGGGATATTTGGAAGCCCATAGAGGGCTATGGTGAAAAAGGAAATATCTTAAGTTCTTAACTGGAAAGAAGCTTTCTGAGAAACTGCTCTGTGTTCTGTTAATTCATCTCACAGAGTTACATCTTTCCCTTCAAGAAGCCTTTCGCTAAGGCTGTTCTTGTGGAATTGGCAAAGGGATATTTGGAAGCTCATAGAGGGCTACGGTGGAAAAGGAAATATCTTCCGTTCAAAACTGTAAAGAAGCTTTCTGAGAAACTGCTCTGTGTTCTGTCAATTCATCTCACAGAGTTACATCTTTCCCTTCAAGAAGCCTTTCGCTAAGGCTGTTCTTGTGGAATTGGCAAAGGGATATATGGAAGCCCATAGAGGGCTATGGTGAAAAAGGATATATCTTCCGTTCAAAACTGGAAAGAAGCTTTCTGAGAAAATGCTCTGTGTTCTGTTAATTCATCTCACAGAGTTACATCTTTCCCTTCAAGAAGCCTTTCGCTAAGGCTGTTCTTGTGGAATTGGCAGAGGGATATTTGGAAGCCCATAGAGGGCTACGGTGAAAAAGGAAATATCTTCCGTTCAAAACTGTAAAGAAGCTTTCTGAGAAACTGCTCTGTGTTCTGTCAATTCATCTCACAGAGTTACATCTTTCCCTTCAAGAAGCCTTTCGCTAAGGCCGTTCTTGTGGAATTGGCAAAGGGATATATGGAAGCCCATAGAGGGCTATGGTGAAAAAGGATATATCTTCCGTTCAAAACTGGAAAGAAGCTTTCTGAGAAACTGCTCTGTGTTCTGTTAATTCATCTCACAGAGTTACATCTTTCCCTTCAAGAAGCCTTTCGCTAAGGCTGTTCTTGTGGAATTGGCAGAGGGATATTTGGAAGCCCATAGAGGGCTACGGTGAAAAAGGAAATATCTTCCGTTCAAAACTGGAAAGAAGCTTTCTGAGAAACTGCTCTGTGTTCTGTTAATTCATCTCACAGAGTTACATCTTTCCCTTCAAGAAGCCTTTCGCTAAGGCTGTTCTTGTGGAATTGGAAAAAGGGATATTTTGAAGCCCATAGCGGGCTATGGTGAAAAAGGAAATATCTTCCGTTCAAAACTGGAAAGAAGCTTTCTGAGAAACTGCTCTGTGTTCTGTTAATTCATCTCACAGAGTTACATCTTTCCCTTCAAGAAGCCTTTCGCTAAGGCCGTTCTTGTGGAATTGGCAAAGGGATATTTGGAAGCCCACAGAGGGCTATGGTGAAAAAGGAAATATCTTCCGTTCAAAACAGGAAAGAAGCTTTCTTAGAAACTGCTCTGTGTTCTGTTAATTCATCTCACAGGTTTACATCTTTCCCTTCAAGAAGCCTTTCGCTAAGGCTGTTCTTGTGGAATTGGCAAAGGGATATTTGGAAGCCCATAGAGGGCTATGGTGAAAAAGGAAATATCTTCCGTTGAAAACTGGAAAGAAGATTTCTGAGAAACTGCTCTGTGTTCTGTTAATTCATCTCACAGAGTTACATCTTTCCCTTCAAGAAGCCTTTCGCTAAGGCCGTTTTGTGGAATTGGCAAAGGGATATTTGGAAGCCCATAGAGGGCTACGGTGAAAAAGGAAATATCTTCCGTTCAAATCTGTAAAGAAGCTTTCTGAGAAACTGCTCTGTGTTCTGTTAATTCATCTCACAGAGTTACATCTTTCCCTTCAAGAAGCCTTTCGCTAAGGCTGTTCTTGTGGAATTGGCAAAGGGATATTTGGAACCGTTAGAGGGCTATGGTGAAAAAGGATATATCTTCCGTTCAAAACTGGAAAGAAGCTTTCTGAGAAACTGCTCTGTGTTCTGTTAATTCATCTCACAGAGTTATATCTTTCCCTTCAAGAAGCCTTTCGCTAAGGCTGTTCTTGTGGAATTGGAAAAAGGGATATTTGGAAGCCCATAGAGGGCTATGGTGAAAGAGGAAATATCTTCCGTTCAATACTGGAAAGAAGCTTTCTGAGAAACTGCTCTGTGTTCTGTTAATTCATCTCACAGAGTTACATCTTTCCCTTCAAGAAGCCTTTCGCTAAGGCTGTTCTTGAGGAATTGGCAAAGGGATATTTGGAAGCTCATAGAGGGCTATGGTGAAAAAGGAAATATCTTCCGTTCTTAACTGGAAAGAAGCTTTCTCAGAAACTGCTCTGTGTTCTGTTTATTCATCTCACAGAATTACATCTTTCCCTTCAAGAATCATTTCGCTAAGGCTGTTCTTGTGGAATTGGCAAAGGGATATTTGGAAGCCCATAGAGGGCTATAGTGAAAAAGGAAATATCTTCCGTTCAAAACTGGAAAGAAGCTTTCTCAGAAACTGCTCTGTGTTCTGTTAATTCATCTCACAGAGTTACATCTTTCCCTTCAAGAAGCCTTTCGCTAAGGCTGTTCTTGTGGAATTGGCAAAGGGATATTTGGAAGCCCATAGAGGGCTATGGTGAAAAAGGATATATCTTCCGTTGAAAACTGGAAAGAAGCTTTCTGCGAAACTGCTCTGTGTTCTGTTAATTCATCTCACAGAGTTACATCTTTCCCTTCAAGAAGCCTTTCGCTAAGGCTCTTCTTGTGGAATTGGCAAGGGATATTTTGAAGCCCATAGAGGGCTACGGTGAATAAGGAAATATCTTCCGTTCTTAACTGGAAAGAAGCTTTCTCAGAAACTGCTCTGTGTTCTGTTAATTCATCTCACAGAGTTACATCTTTCCCTTCAAGAAGCCTTTCGCTAAGGCTCTTCTTGTGGAATTGGCAAAGGGATATTTGGAAGCCCATAGAGGGCTACGGTGAAAAAGGAAATATCTTCCGTTCAAAACTGGAAAGAAGCTTTCTGAGAAACTGCTCTGTGTTCTGTTAATTCATCTCACAGAGTTACATCTTTCCCTTCAAGAAGCCTTTCGCTAAGGCTGTTCTTGTGGAATTGGCAAAGGGATATTTGGAAGCCCATAGAGGGCTACGGTGAAAAAGGAAATATCTTCCGTTCAAAACTGGAAAGAAGCTTTCTGAGAAACTGCTCTGTGTTCTGTTAATTCATCTCTCAGAGTTACATCTTTCCCTTCAAGAAGCCTTTCGCTAAGGCTGTTCTTGTGGAATTGGCAGAGGGATATTTGGAAGCCCATAGAGGGCTACGGTGAAAAAGGAAATATCTTCCGTTCAAAACTGGAAAGAAGCTTTCTGAGAAACTGCTCTGTGTTCTGTTAATTCATCTCACAGAGTTACATCTTTCCCTTCAAGAAGCCTTTCGCTAAGGCTCTTCTTGTGGAATTGGCAAGGGATATTTTGAAGCCCATATAGGGCTACGGTGAATAAGGAAATATCTTCCGTTCTTAACAGGAAAGAAGCTTTCTGTGAAACTGCTCTGTGTTCTGTTAATTCATCTCACAGAGTTACATCTTTCCCTTCAAGAAGCCTTTCGCTAAGGCTGTTCTTGTGGAATTGGCAAAGGGATATTTGGAAGCCCATAGAGGGCTATGGTGAAAAAGGAAATATCTTCCGTTCAAAACTGGAAAGAAGCTTTCTGAGAAACTGCTCTGTGTTCTGTTAATTCATCTCACAGAGTTACATCTTTCCCTTCAAGAAGCCTTTGGCTAAGGCTGTTCTTGTGGAATTGGCAAAGGGATATTTGGAAGCCCATAGAGGGTACGGTGAAAAAGGAAATATCTTCCGTTCAAAACTGGAAAGAAGCTTTCTGAGAAACTGCTCTGTGTTCTGTTAATTCATCTCACAGAGTTACATCTTTCCCTTCAAGAAGCCTTTCGCTAAGGCTGTTCTTGTGGAATTGGCAAAGGGATATTTGGAAGCCCATAGAGGGCTATGGTGAAAAAGGATATATCTTCCGTTCAAAACTGGAAAGAAGCTTTCTGAGAAACTGCTCTGTGTTCTGTTAATTCATCTCACAGAGTTACATCTTTCCCTTCAAGAAGCCTTTCGCTAAGGCTGTTCTTGTGGAATTGGAAAAAGGGATATTTGGAAGACCATAGCGGCCTACGGTGAAAAAGGAAATATCTTCCGTTCAAAACTGGAAAGAAGCTTTCTGAGAAACTGCTATGTGTTCTGTTAATTCATGTCACAGAGTTACATCTTTCCCTTCAAGAAGCCTTTCGCTAAGGCTGTTCTTGTGGAATTGGCAAAGGGATATTTGGAAGCCCATAGAGGGCTATGGTGAAAAAGGAAATATCTTAAGTTCTTAGCTGGAAAGAAGCTTTCTGAGAAACTGCTCTGTGTTCTGTTAATTCATCTCACAGAGTTATATCTTTCCCTTCAAGAAGTCTTTCGCTAAGGCTGTTCTTGTGGAATTGGCAAAGGGATATTTGGAAGCCCAAAGAGGGCTATGGTGAAAAAGGATATATCTTCCGTTCAAAACTGGAAAGAAGATGTCTGAGAAACTGCTCTGTGTTCTGTTAATTCATCTCACAGAGTTACATCTTTCCCTTCAGGAAGCCTTTCTCTAAGGCTGTTCTTGTGGAATTGGCAGAGGGATATTTGGAAGCCCATAGAGGGCTACGGTTGAAAAGGAAATATCTTCCGTTCAAAACTGGAAAGAAGCTTTCTGAGAAACTGCTCTGTGTTCTGTTAATTCATCTCACAGAGTTACATCTTTCCCTTCAAGAAGCCTTTCGCTAAGGCTCTTCTTGTGGAATTGGCAAGGGATATTTTGAAGCCCATTGAGGGCTACGGTGAATAAGGAAATATCTTCCGTTCTTAACTGGAAAGAAGCTTTCTCAGAAACTGCTCTGTGTTCTGTTAATTCATCTCACAGAGTTACATCTTTCCCTTCAAGAAGCCTTTCGCTAAGGCTGTTCTTGTGGAATTGGCAAAGGGATATTTGGAAGCCCATAGAGGGCTATGGTGAAAAAGGAAGTATCTTCCATTCAAAACTGGAAAGAAGCTTTCTGAGAAACTGCTCTGTGTTCTGTTAATTCATCTCACAGAGTTACATCTTTCCCTTCAAGAAGCCTTTCGCTAAGGCTGTTCTTGTGGAATTGGAAAAGGGGATATTTGGAAGCCCTTAGCGGGCTATGGTGAAAAAGGAAATATCTTCCGTTCAAAACTGGAAAGAAGCTTTCTGAGAAACTGCTCTGTGTTCTGTTAATTCATCTCACAGAGTTACATCTTTCCCTTCAAGAAGCCTTTCGCTAAGGCTGTTCTTGTGGAATTGGCAAAGGGATATTTGGAAGCCCATAGAGGGCTATGGTGAAAAAGGAAATATCTTCCGTTCAAAACTGGAAAGAAGCTTTCTGAGAAACTGCTCTGTGTTCTGTTAATTCATCTCACAGAGTTACATCTTTCCCTTCAAGAAGCCTTTGGCTAAGGCTGTTCTTGTGGAATTGGCAAAGGGATATTTGAAAGCCCATAGAGGGCTACGGTGAAAAAGGAAATATCTTCCGTTCAAAACTGTAAAGAAGCTCTCTGAGAAACTGCTCTGTGTTCTGTCAATTCATCTCACAGAGTTACATCTTTCCCTTCAAGAAGCCTTTCGCTAAGGCTGTTCTTGTGGAATTGGCAAAGGGATATTTGGAAGCCCATAGAGGGCTATGGTGAAAAAGGATATATCTTCCGTTCAAAACTGGAAAGAAGCTTTCTGAGAAACTGCTCTGTGTTCTGTTAATTCATCTCACAGAGTTACATCTTTCCCTTCAAGAAGCCTTTCGCTAAGGCTGTTCTTGTGGAATTGGCAGAGGGATATTTGGAAGCCCATAGAGGGCTACGGTGAAAAAGGAAATATCTTCCGTTCAAAACTGGAAAGAAGCTTTCTGAGAAACTGCTCTGTGTTCTGTTAATTCATCTCACAGAGTTACATCTTTCCCTTCAAGAAGGCTTTCGCTAAGTCTCTTCTTGTGGAATTGGCAAGGGATATTTTGAAGCCCATATAGGGCTACTGTGAATAAGGAAATATCTTCCGTTCTTAAATGGAAAGAAGCTTTCTCAGAAACTGCTCTGTGTTCTGTTAATTCATCTCACAGAGTTACATCTTTCCCTTCAAGAAGCCTTTCGCTAAGGCTGTTCTTGTGGAATTGGCAAAGGGATATTTGGAAGCCCATAGAAGGCTATGGTGAAAAAGGAAGTATCTTCCATTCAAAACTGGAAAGAAGCTTTCTGAGAAACTGCTCTGTGTTCTGTTAATTCATCTCACAGAGTTACATCTTTCCCTTCAAGAAGCCTTTCGCTAAGGCTGTTCTTGTGGAATTGGCAAAGGGATATTTGGAAGCCCATAGAGGGCTACGGTGAAAAAGGATATATCATCCGTTCTTAACTGGAAAGAAGCTTTCTGAGAAACTGCTCTGTGTTCTGTTAATTCATCTCACAGAGTTACATCTTTCCCTTCAAGAAGCCTTTCGCTAAGGCTGTTCTTGTGGAATTGGCAAAGGGATATTTGGAAGGCCATAGAGGGCTACGGTGAAAAAGGAAATATCTTCCGTTCAAAACTGGAAAGAAGCTTTCTGAGAAACTGCTCTGTGTTCTGTTAATTCATCTCACAGAGTTATATCTTTCCCTTCAAGAAGCCTTTCGCTAAGGCTGTTCTTGTGGAATTGGCAAAGGGATATTTGGAAGCCCATAGAGTGCTATGGTGAAAAAGGAAATATCTTCCGTTCAAAACTGGAAAGAAGCTTTCTGAGAAACTGCTCTGTGTTCTGTTAATTCATCTCACAGAGTTACATCTTCCCTTCAAGGAGCCTTTCGCTAAGGCCGTTCTTGTGGAATTGGCAAAGGGATATTTGGAAGCCCATAGAGGGCTATGGTGAAAAAGGAAATATCTTCCGTTCAAAACAGGAAAGAAGCTTTCTTAGAAACTGCTCTGTGTTCTGTTAATTCATCTCACAGGGTTACATCTTTCCCTTCAAGAAGCCTTTCGCTAAGGCTGTTCTTGTGGAATTGGCAAAGTTATATTTGGAAGCCCACAGAGGGCTATGGTGAAAAAGGAAATATCTTCCGTTCAAAATTGGAAAGAAGCTTTCTGAGAAACTGCTCTGTGTTCTGTTAATTCATCTCACAGAGTTACGTCTTTCCCTTCAAGAAGCCTTTCGCTAAGTCTATTCTTGAGGAATTGGCAAAGGGATATTTGGAAGCTCATAGAGGACTATCGTGAAAAAGGAAATATCTTCCGTTCAAAACTGGAAAGAAGCATTCTGAGAAACTGCTCTGTGTTCTGTTAATTCATCTCACAGAGTTACATCTTTCCCTTCAAGAAGCCTTTCGCTAAGGCTCTTCTTGTGGAATTGGCAAGGGATATTTGGAAGCCCATAGAGGGCTACGGTGAATAAGGAAATATCTTCCGTTCTTAACTGGAAAGAAGCTTTCTCAGAAACTGCTCTGTGTTCTGTTAATTCATCTCACAGAGTTACATCTTTCCCTTCAAGAAGCCTTTCGCTAAGGCTGTTCTTGTGGAATTGGCAAAGGGATATTTGGAAGCCCATAGAGGGCTATGGTGAAAAAGGAAGTATCTTCCATTCAAAACTGGAAAGAAGCTTTCTGAGAAACTGCTCTGTGTTCTGTTAATTCATCTCACAGAGTTACATCTTTCCCTTCAAGAAGCCTTTCGCTAAGGCTGTTCTTGTGGAATTGGAAAAGGGGATATTTGGAAGCCCTTAGCGGGCTATGGTGAAAAAGGAAATATCTTCCGTTCAAAACTGGAAAGAAGCTTTCTGAGAAACTGCTCTGTGTTCTGTTAATTCATCTCACAGAGTTACATCTTTCCCTTCAAGAAGCCTTTCGCTAAGGCTGTTCTTGTGGAATTGGCAAAGGGATATTTGGAAGCCCATAGAGGGCTATGGTGAAAAAGGAAATATCTTCCGTTCAAAACTGGAAAGAAGCTTTCTGAGAAACTGCTCTGTGTTCTGTTAATTCATCTCACAGAGTTACATCTTTCCCTTCAAGAAGCCTTTGGCTAAGGCTGTTCTAGTGGAATTGGCAAAGGGATATTTGAAAGCCCATAGAGGGCTACGGTGAAAAAGGAAATATCTTCCGTTCAAAACTGTAAAGAAGCTCTCTGAGAAACTGCTCTGTGTTCTGTCAATTCATCTCACAGAGTTACATCTTTCCCTTCAAGAAGCCTTTCGCTAAGGCTGTTCTTGTGGAATTGGCAAAGGGATATTTGGAAGCCCATAGAGGGCTATGGTGAAAAAGGATATATCTTCCGTTCAAAACTGGAAAGAAGCTTTCTGAGAAACTGCTCTGTGTTCTGTTAATTCATCTCACAGAGTTACATCTTTCCCTTCAAGAAGCCTTTCTCTAAGGCTGTTCTTGTGGAATTGGCAGAGGGATATTTGGAAGCCCATAGAGGGCTACGGTGAAAAAGGAAATATCTTCCGTTCAAAACTGGAAAGAAGCTTTCTGAGAAACTGCTCTGTGTTCTGTTAATTCATCTCACAGAGTTACATCTTTCCCTTCAAGAAGCCTTTCGCTAAGTCTCTTCTTGTGGAATTGGCAAGGGATATTTTGAAGCCCATATAGGGCTACTGTGAATAAGGAAATATCTTCCGTTCTTAAATGGAAAGAAGCTTTCTCAGAAACTGCTCTGTGTTCTGTTAATTCATCTCACAGAGTTACATCTTTCCCTTCAAGAAGCCTTTCGCTAAGGCTGTTCTTGTGGAATTGGCAAAGGGATATTTGGAAGCCCATAGAAGGCTATGGTGAAAAAGGAAGTATCTTCCATTCAAAACTGGAAAGAAGCTTTCTGAGAAACTGCTCTGTGTTCTGTTAATTCATCTCACAGAGTTACATCTTTCCCTTCAAGAAGCCTTTCGCTAAGGCTGTTCTTGTGGAATTGGCAAAGGGATATTTGGAAGCCCATAGAGGGCTACGGTGAAAAAGGATATATCATCCGTTCTTAACTGGAAAGAAGCTTTCTGAGAAACTGCTCTGTGTTCTGTTAATTCATCTCACAGAGTTACATCTTTCCCTTCAAGAAGCCTTTCGCTAAGGCTGTTCTTGTGGAATTGGCAAAGGGATATTTGGAAGGCCATAGAGGGCTACGGTGAAAAAGGAAATATCTTCCGTTCAAAACTGGAAAGAAGCTTTCTGAGAAACTGCTCTGTGTTCTGTTAATTCATCTCACAGAGTTATATCTTTCCCTTCAAGAAGCCTTTCGCTAAGGCTGTTCTTGTGGAATTGGCAAAGGGATATTTGGAAGCCCATAGAGTGCTATGGTGAAAAAGGAAATATCTTCCGTTCAAAACTGGAAAGAAGCTTTCTGAGAAACTGCTCTGTGTTCTGTTAATTCATCTCACAGAGTTACATCTTCCCTTCAAGGAGCCTTTCGCTAAGGCCGTTCTTGTGGAATTGGCAAAGGGATATTTGGAAGCCCATAGAGGGCTATGGTGAAAAAGGAAATATCTTCCGTTCAAAACAGGAAAGAAGCTTTCTTAGAAACTGCTCTGTGTTCTGTTAATTCATCTCACAGGGTTACATCTTTCCCTTCAAGAAGCCTTTCGCTAAGGCTGTTCTTGTGGAATTGGCAAAGTTATATTTGGAAGCCCACAGAGGGCTACGGTGAAAAAGGAAATATCTTCCGTTCTTAACTGGAAAGAAGCTTTCTGAGAAACTGCTCTGTGTTCTGTTAATTCATCTCACAGAGTTACGTCTTTCCCTTCAAGAAGCCTTTCGCTAAGTCTATTCTTGAGGAATTGGCAAAGGGATATTTGGAAGCTCATAGAGGACTATCGTGAAAAAGGAAATATCTTCCGTTCAAAACTGGAAAGAAGCATTCTGAGAAACTGCTCTGTGTTCTGTTAATTCATCTCACAGAGTTACATCTTTCCCTTCAAGAAGCCTTTCGCTAAGGCCGTTCTTGTGGAATTGGCAAAGGGATATTTGGAAGCCCATAGAGGGCTACGGTGAAAAAGGAAATATCTTCCGTTCAAAACTGGAAAGAAGCTTTCTGAGAAACTGCTCTGTGTTCTGTTAATTTATCTCACAGAGTTATATCTTTCCCTTCAAGAAGCCTTTCGCTAAGGCTGTTCTTGTGGAATTGGCAAAGGGATATTTGGAAGCCCATAGAGGGCTACGGTGAAAAAGGAAATATCTTCCGTTCAAAACTGGAAAGAAGCTTTCTGAGAAACTGCTCTGTGTTCTGTTAATTCATCTCACAGAGTTACATCTTTCCCTTCAAGAAGCCTTTCGCTAAGGCTGTTCTTGTGGAATTGGCAAAGGGATATTTGGAAGCCCATAGAGGGCTATGTTGAAAAAGGATATATCTTCCGTTCAAAACTGGAAAGAAGCTTTCTGAGAAACTGCTCTGTGTTCTGTTAATTCGTCTCACAGAGTTACATCTTTCCCTTCAAGAAGCCTTTCGCTAAGGCTGTTCTTGTGGAATTGGAAAAAGGGATATTTGGAAGCCCATAGCGGGCTATGGTGAAAAAGGAAATATCTTCCGTTCAAAACTGGAAAGAAGCTTTCTGAGAAACTGCTCTGTGTTCTGTTAATTCATCTCACAGAGTTACGTCGTTCCCTTCAAGAAGCCTTTCGCTAAGTCTATTCTTGAGGAATTGGCAAAGGGATATTTGGAAGCTCATAGAGGGCTATGGTGAAAAAGGAAATATCTTCCGTTCAAAACTGGAAAGAAGCTTTCTGAGAAACTGCTCTGTGTTCTGTTAATTCATCTCACAGAGTTACATCTTTCCCTTCAAGAAGCCTTTCGCTAAGGCCGTTCTTGTGGAATTGGCAAAGGGATATTTGGAAGCCCATAGAGGGCTATGGTGAAAAAGGAAATATCTTCCGTTCAAAACAGGAAAGAAGCTTTCTCAGAAACTGCTCTGTGTTCTGTTAATTCATCTCACAGGGTTACATCTTTCCCTTCAAGAAGCCTTTCGCTAAGGCTGTTCTTGTGGAATTGGCAAAGGGATATTTGGAAGCCCTTAGAGGGCTATGGTGAAAAAGTATATATCTTCCGTTCAAAACTGGAAAGAACCTTTCTGAGAAACTGCTCTGTGTTCTGTTAATTCATCTCACAGAGTTACATCTTTCCCTTCAAGAAGCCTTTCGCTCAGGCTGTTCTTGTGGAATTGGCAAAGGGATATTTGGAAGCCCTTAGAGGGCTATGGTGAAAAAGGATATATCTTCCGTTCAAAACTGGAAAGAAGCTTTCTGAGAAACTGCTCTGTGTTCTGTTAATTCACCTCACAGAGTTACATCTTTCCCTTCAAGAAGCCTTTCGCTAAGGCTGTTCATGTGGAATTGGAAAAAGGGATATTTGGAAGCCCATAGCGGGCTATGGTGAAAGAGGAAATATGTTCCGTTCAAAACTGGAAAGAAGCTTTCTGAGAAACTGCTCTGTGTTCTGTTAATTGATCTCACAGAGTTACATCTTTCCCTTCAAGAAGCCTTTCGCTAAGGCTGTTCTTGAGGAATTGGCAAAGGGATATTTGGAAGCCCATAGAGGGCTATGGTGAAAAGGAAATATCTTCCGTTCAAAACTGGAAAGAAGCTTTCTGAGAAACTGCTCTGTGTTCTGTTAATTCACCTCACAGAGTTACATTTTTCCCTTCAAGAAGCCTTTCGCTAAGGCTGTTCTTGTGGAATTGGCAAAGGCATATTTGGAAGCCCATAGAGGGCTCTGGTGAAAAATGAAATATCTTCCGTTCAAAACTGGAAAGAAGCTTTCTGAGAAACTGCTCTGTGTTCTGTTAATTCATCTCACAGAGTTACATCTTTCCCTTCAAGAAGCATTTCGCTAAGGCTGTTTTGGTGGAATTGGCAAAGGGATATTTGGAAGCCCATAGAGGGCTATGGTGAAAAAGGAAATATCTTCCGTTCAAAACTGGAAAGAAGCTTTCTGGGAAACTGCTCTGTGTTCTGTTAATTCATCTCACAGAGTTACATCTTTCCCTTCAAGAAGCCTTTCGCTAAGACTGTTCTTGTGGAATTGGCAAAGGGATATTTGGAAGCCCATAGAGGGCTATGGTGAAAAAGGAAATATCTTCCGTTCAAAACTGGAAAGAAGCTTTCTGAGAAACTGCTCTGTGTTCTGTTGATTCATCTCACAGGGTTACATCTTTCCCTTCAAGAAGCCTTTCGCTAAGGCTGTTCTTGTGGAATTGGCAAAGGGATATTTGGAAGCCCATAGAAGGCTATGGTGAAAAAGGAAATATCTTCCGTTCTTAACTGGAAAGAAGCTTTCTCAGAAACTGCTCTGTGTTCTGTTAATTCATCTCACAGAATTACATCTTTCCCTTCAAGAAGCCTTTCGCTAAGGCTGTTCTTGTGGAATTGGCAAAGGGATATTTGGAAGCCCATAGAGGGCTATGGTGAAAAAGGAAATATATTCCGTTCAAAACTGGAAAGAATCTTTTTGAGAAACTGCTCTGTGTTCTGTTAATTCATCTCACAGAGTTACATCTTTCCCTTCAAGAAGCCTTTCACTAAGGCCGTTCTTGTGGAATTACCAAAGGGATATTTGGAAGCCCATAGAGGGCTATGGTGAAAATGGAAATATCTTCCGTTCAAAACAGGAAAGAAGCTTTCTGGGAAACTGCTCTGTGTTCTGTTAATTCATCTCACAGAGTTACATCTTTCCCTTCAAGAAGCCTTTCGCTAAGGCTGTTCTTGTGGAATTCGCAAAGGGATATTTGGAAGCCCATAGAGGGCTATGGTGAAAAAGGAAATATCTTCCGTTCAAAACTGGAAAGAAGATTTCTGAGAAACTGTTCTGTGTTCTGTTAATTCATCTCACAGAGTTACATCTTTCCCTTCAAGAAGCCTTTCGCTAAGGCTGTTCTTGTGGAATTGGCAAAGGGATATTTGGAAGCCCATAGAGGGCTATGGTGAAAAAGGAAACATCTTAAGTTCTTAACTGGAAAGAAGCTTTCTCAGAAACTGCTCTGTGTTCTGTTAATTCACCTCACAGAGTTACATCTTTCCCTTCAAGAAGCCTTTCGCTAAGGCTGTTCTTGTGGAATTGGCAAAGGGATATTTGGAAGCCCATAGAGGGCTATGGTGAAAAAGGAAATATCTTCCGTTCAAAACTGGAAAGAAGCTTTCGGAGAAACTGCTCTGTGTTCTGTTAATTCATCTCACAGAGTTACATCTTTCCCTTCAAGAAGCCTTTCGCTAAGGCCGTTCTTGTGGAATTGGCAAAGGGATATTTGGAAGCCCATAGAAGGCTATGGTGAAAAAGGAAATATCTTCCGTTCTTAACTGGAAAGAAGCTTTCTGAGAAACTGCTCTGTGTTCTGTTAATTCATCTCACAGAGTTACATCTTTCCCTTCAAGAAGCCTTTCGCTAAGGCCGTTCTTGTGGAATTGGGAAAGGGATATTTGGAAGCCCATAGAAGGCTATGGTGAAAAAGGAAATATCTTCCGTTCTTAACTGGAAAGAAGCTTTCTCAGAAACTGCTCTGTGTTCTGTTAATTCATCTCACAGAATTACATCTTTCCCTTCAAGAAGCCTTTCGCTAAGGCTGTTCTTGTGGAATTGGCAAAGGGATATTTGGAAGCCCATAGAGGGCTATGGTGAAAAAGGAAATATCTTCCGTTCAAAACTGGAAAGAACCTTTTTGAGAAACTGCTCTGTGTTCTGTTAATTCATCTCACAGAGTTATATCTTCCCCTTCAAGAAGCCTTTCGCTAAGGCCGTTCTTGTGGAATTGGCAAAGGGATATTTGGAAGCCCATAGAGGGCTACGGTGAAAATGGAAATATCTTCCGTTCAAAACAGGAAAGAAGCTTTCTGGGAAACTGCTCTGTGTTCTGTTAATTCATCTCACAGAGTTACATCTTTCCCTTCAAGAAGCCTTTCTCTAAGGCTGTTCTTGTGGAATTCGCAAAGGGATATTTGGAAGCCCATAGAGGGCTATGGTGAAAAAGGAAATATCTTACGTTCAAAACTGGAAAGAAGATTTCTGAGAAACTGTTCTGTGTTCTCTTAATTCATGTCACAGAGTTACATCTTTCCCTTCAAGAAGCCTTTCGCTAAGGCTGTTCTTGTGGAATTGGCAAAGGGATATTTGGAAGCCCATAGAGGGCTATGGTGAAAAAGGAAATATCTGCCGTTCAAAACTGGAAAGAAGCTTTCTGAGAAACTGCTCTGGGTTCTGTTAATTCATCTCACAGAGTTACATCTTTCCCTTCAAGAAGCCTTTCGCTAAGGCTGTTCTTGTGGAATTGGAAAAGGGATATTTGGAAGCCCATAGGGGGCTATTTTGAAAAAGGAAATATCTTCCGTTCAAAACTGGAAAAAGCTTTCTGAGAAACTGCTCTGTGTTCTGTTAATTCATCTCACAGAGTTACATCTTTCCCTTCTAGAAGCCTTTCGCTAAGGCTGTTCTTGTGGAATTGGCAAAGGGATATTTGGAAGCCCATAGAGGGCTATGGTGAAAAAGTAAATATCTTCCGTTCAAAACTGGAAAGAAGCTTTCGGAGAAACTGCTCTGTGTTCTGTTAATTCATCTCACAGAGTTACATCTTTCCCTTCAAGAAGCCTTTCGCTAAGGCTGTTCTTGTGGAATTGGCAAAGGGATATTAGGAAGCCAATAGATGGCTACGGTGAAAAAGGAAATATCTTCGTTCAAAACTGGAAAGAAGCTTTCTGAGACACTGCTCTGTGTTCTGTTAATTCATCTCACAGAGTTACATCTTTCCCCTCAAGAAGCCTTTCGCTAAGGCTGTTCTTGTGGAATTGGCAAAGGGATATTTGGAAGCCCATAGAGGGCTACGGTGAAAAAGGAAATATCTTCCGTTCAAAACTGGAAAGAAGCTTTCTGAGAAACTGCTCTGTGTTCTGTTAATTCATCTCACAGAGTTACATCTTTCCCTTCAAGAAGCCTTTCGCTAAGGCTGTTCTTGTGGAATTGGCAAAGGGATATTTGGAAGCCCATAGAGGGCTATGGTGAAAAAGGAATTATCCTCCGTTCAAAACTGGAAAGAATCTTTTTGAGAAACTGCTCTGTGTTCTGTTAATTCATCTCAGAGAGTTACATCTTTCCCTTCAAAAAGCCTTTCGCTACGGCCGTTTTTGTGGAATTGGCAAAGGGATATTTGGAAGCCCATAGAGGGCTACGGTGAAAATGGAAATATCTTCCGTTCAAAACAGGAAAGAAGGTTTCTGGGAAACTGCTCTGTGTTCTGTTAATTCATCTCACAGAGTTATATCTTTCCCTTCAAGAAGCTTTTCGCTAAGGCTGTTCTTGTGGAATTGGCAAAGGGATATTTGGAAGCCCTTAGAGGGCTATGGTGAAAAAGTATATATCTTCCGTTCAAAACTGGAAAGAACCTTTCTGAGAAACTGCTCTGTGTTCTGTTAATTCATCTCACAGAGTTACATCTTTCCCTTCAAGAAGCCTTTCGCTCAGGCTGTTCTTGTGGAATTGGCAAAGGGATATTTGGAAGCCCTTAGAGGGCTATGGTGAAAAAGGATATATCTTCCGTTCAAAACTGGAAAGAAGCTTTCTGAGAAACTGCTCTGTGTTCTGTTAATTCACCTCACAGAGTTACATCTTTCCCTTCAAGAAGCCTTTCGCTAAGGCTGTTCATGTGGAATTGGAAAAAGGGATATTTGGAAGCCCATAGCGGGCTATGGTGAAAGAGGAAATATGTTCCGTTCAAAACTGGAAAGAAGCTTTCTGAGAAACTGCTCTGTGTTCTGTTAATTGATCTCACAGAGTTACATCTTTCCCTTCAAGAAGCCTTTCGCTAAGGCTGTTCTTGAGGAATTGGCAAAGGGATATTTGGAAGCCCATAGAGGGCTATGGTGAAAAGGAAATATCTTCCGTTCAAAACTGGAAAGAAGCTTTCTGAGAAACTGCTCTGTGTTCTGTTAATTCACCTCACAGAGTTACATTTTTCCCTTCAAGAAGCCTTTCGCTAAGGCTGTTCTTGTGGAATTGGCAAAGGCATATTTGGAAGCCCATAGAGGGCTATGGTGAAAAATGAAATATCTTCCGTTCAAAACTGGAAAGAAGCTTTCTGAGAAACTGCTCTGTGTTCTGTTAATTCATCTCACAGAGTTACATCTTTCCCTTCAAGAAGCATTTCGCTAAGGCTGTTTTGGTGGAATTGGCAAAGGGATATTTGGAAGCCCATAGAGGGCTATGGTGAAAAAGGAAATATCTTCCGTTCAAAACTGGAAAGAAGCTTTCTGGGAAACTGCTCTGTGTTCTGTTAATTCATCTCACAGAGTTACATCTTTCCCTTCAAGAAGCCTTTCGCTAAGACTGTTCTTGTGGAATTGGCAAAGGGATATTTAGAAGCCCATAGAGGGCTACGGTGAAAAAGGAAATATCTTCCGTTCAAAACTGGAAAGAAGCTTTCTGAGAAACTGCTCTGTGTTCTGTTGATTCATCTCACAGGGTTACATCTTTCCCTTCAAGAAGCCTTTCGCTAAGGCTGTTCTTGTGGAATTGGCAAAGGGATATTTGGAAGCCCATAGAAGGCTATGGTGAAAAAGGAAATATCTTCCGTTCTTAACTGGAAAGAAGCTTTCTCAGAAACTGCTCTGTGTTCTGTTAATTCATCTCACAGAATTACATCTTTCCCTTCAAGAAGCCTTTCGCTAAGGCTGTTCTTGTGGAATTTGCAAAGGGATATTTGGAAGCCCATAGAGGGCTATGGTGAAAAAGGAAATATATTCCGTTCAAAACTGGAAAGAATCTTTTTGAGAAACTGCTCTGTGTTCTGTTAATTCATCTCACAGAGTTACATCTTTCCCTTCAAGAAGCCTTTCACTAAGGCCGTTCTTGTGGAATTACCAAAGGGATATTTGGAAGCCCATAGAGGGCTATGGTGAAAATGGAAATATCTTCCGTTCAAAACAGGAAAGAAGCTTTCTGGGAAACTGCTCTGTGTTCTGTTAATTCATCTCACAGAGTTACATCTTTCCCTTCAAGAAGCCTTTCGCTAAGGCTGTTCTTGTGGAATTCGCAAAGGGATATTTGGAAGCCCATAGAGGGCTATGGTGAAAAAGGAAATATCTTCCGTTCAAAACTGGAAAGAAGATTTCTGAGAAACTGTTCTGTGTTCTGTTAATTCATCTCACAGAGTTACATCTTTCCCTTCAAGAAGCCTTTCGCTAAGGCTGTTCTTGTGGAATTGGCAAAGGGATATTTGGAAGCCCATAGAGGGCTATGGTGAAAAAGGAAACATCTTAAGTTCTTAACTGGAAAGAAGCTTTCTCAGAAACTGCTCTGTGTTCTGTTAATTCACCTCACAGAGTTACATCTTTCCCTTCAAGAAGCCTTTCGCTAAGGCTGTTCTTGTGGAATTGGCAAAGGGATATTTGGAAGCCCATAGAGGGCTATGGTGAAAAAGGAAATATCTTCCGTTCAAAACTGGAAAGAAGCTTTCGGAGAAACTGCTCTGTGTTCTGTTAATTCATCTCACAGAGTTACATCTTTCCCTTCAAGAAGCCTTTCGCTAAGGCCGTTCTTGTGGAATTGGCAAAGGGATATTTGGAAGCCCATAGAAGGCTATGGTGAAAAAGGAAATATCTTCCGTTCTTAACTGGAAAGAAGCTTTCTGAGAAACTGCTCTGTGTTCTGTTAATTCATCTCACAGAGTTACATCTTTCCCTTCAAGAAGCCTTTCGCTAAGGCCGTTCTTGTGGAATTGGGAAAGGGATATTTGGAAGCCCATAGAAGGCTATGGTGAAAAAGGAAATATCTTCCGTTCTTAACTGGAAAGAAGCTTTCTCAGAAACTGCTCTGTGTTCTGTTAATTCATCTCACAGAATTACATCTTTCCCTTCAAGAAGCCTTTCGCTAAGGCTGTTCTTGTGGAATTGGCAAAGGGATATTTGGAAGCCCATAGAGGGCTATGGTGAAAAAGGAAATATCTTCCGTTCAAAACTGGAAAGAACCTTTTTGAGAAACTGCTCTGTGTTCTGTTAATTCATCTCACAGAGTTACATCTTCCCCTTCAAGAAGCCTTTCGCTAAGGCCGTTCTTGTGGAATTGGCAAAGGGATATTTGGAAGCCCATAGAGGGCTACGGTGAAAATGGAAATATCTTCCGTTCAAAACAGGAAAGAAGCTTTCTGGGAAACTGCTCTGTGTTCTGTTAATTCATCTCACAGAGTTACATCTTTCCCTTCAAGAAGCCTTTCTCTAAGGCTGTTCTTGTGGAATTCGCAAAGGGATATTTGGAAGCCCATAGAGGGCTATGGTGAAAAAGGAAATATCTTACGTTCAAAACTGGAAAGAAGATTTCTGAGAAACTGTTCTGTGTTCTCTTAATTCATGTCACAGAGTTACATCTTTCCCTTCAAGAAGCCTTTCGCTAAGGCTGTTCTTGTGGAATTGGCAAAGGGATATTTGGAAGCCCATAGAGGGCTATGGTGAAAAAGGAAATATCTGCCGTTCAAAACTGGAAAGAAGCTTTCTGAGAAACTGCTCTGGGTTCTGTTAATTCATCTCACAGAGTTACATCTTTCCCTTCAAGAAGCCTTTCGCTAAGGCTGTTCTTGTGGAATTGGAAAAGGGATATTTGGAAGCCCATAGGGGGCTATTTTGAAAAAGGAAATATCTTCCGTTCAAAACTGGAAAAAGCTTTCTGAGAAACTGCTCTGTGTTCTGTTAATTCATCTCACAGAGTTACATCTTTCCCTTCTAGAAGCCTTTCGCTAAGGCTGTTCTTGTGGAATTGGCAAAGGGATATTTGGAAGCCCATAGAGGGCTATGGTGAAAAAGTAAATATCTTCCGTTCAAAACTGGAAAGAAGCTTTCGGAGAAACTGCTCTGTGTTCTGTTAATTCATCTCACAGAGTTACATCTTTCCCTTCAAGAAGCCTTTCGCTAAGGCTGTTCTTGTGGAATTGGCAAAGGGATATTAGGAAGCCAATAGATGGCTACGGTGAAAAAGGAAATATCTTCGTTCAAAACTGGAAAGAAGCTTTCTGAGACACTGCTCTGTGTTCTGTTAATTCATCTCACAGAGTTACATCTTTCCCCTCAAGAAGCCTTTCGCTAAGGCTGTTCTTGTGGAATTGGCAAAGGGATATTTGGAAGCCCATAGAGGGCTACGGTGAAAAAGGAAATATCTTCCGTTCAAAACTGGAAAGAAGCTTTCTGAGAAACTGCTCTGTGTTCTGTTAATTCATCTCACAGAGTTACATCTTTCCCTTCAAGAAGCCTTTCGCTAAGGCTGTTCTTGTGGAATTGGCAAAGGGATATTTGGAAGCCCATAGAGGGCTATGGTGAAAAAGGAATTATCCTCCGTTCAAAACTGGAAAGAATCTTTTTGAGAAACTGCTCTGTGTTCTGTTAATTCATCTCAGAGAGTTACATCTTTCCCTTCAAAAAGCCTTTCGCTACGGCCGTTTTTGTGGAATTGGCAAAGGGATATTTGGAAGCCCATAGAGGGCTACGGTGAAAATGGAAATATCTTCCGTTCAAAACAGGAAAGAAGGTTTCTGGGAAACTGCTCTGTGTTCTGTTAATTCATCTCACAGAGTTATATCTTTCCCTTCAAGAAGCTTTTCGCTAAGGCTGTTCTTGTGGAATTGGCAAAGGGATATTTGGAAGCCCTTAGAGGGCTATGGTGAAAAAGTATATATCTTCCGTTCAAAACTGGAAAGAAGCTTTCTGAGAAACTGCTCTGTGTTCTGTTAATTCACCTCACAGAGTTACATCTTTCCCTTCAAGAAGCCTTTCGCTAAGGCTGTTCATGTGGAATTGGAAAAAGGGATATTTGGAAGCCCATAGCGGGCTATGGTGAAAGAGGAAATATGTTCCGTTCAAAACTGGAAAGAAGTTTTCTGAGAAACTGCTCTGTGTTCTGTTAATTGATCTCACAGAGTTACATCTTTCCCTTCAAGAAGCCTTTCGCTAAGGCTGTTCTTGAGGAATTGGCAAAGGGATATTTGGAAGCCCATAGAGGGCTATGGTGAAAAGGAAATATCTTCCGTTCAAAACTGGAAAGAAGCTTTCTGAGAAACTGCTCTGTGTTCTGTTAATTCACCTCACAGAGTTACATTTTTCCCTTCAAGAAGCCTTTCGCTAAGGCTGTTCTTGTGGAATTGGCAAAGGCATATTTGGAAGCCCATAGAGGGCTATGGTGAAAAATGAAATATCTTCCGTTCAAAACTGGAAAGAAGCTTTCTGAGAAACTGCTCTGTGTTCTGTTAATTCATCTCACAGAGTTACATCTTTCCCTTCAAGAAGCATTTCGCTAAGGCTGTTTTGGTGGAATTGGCAAAGGGATATTTGGAAGCCCATAGAGGGCTATGGTGAAAAAGGAAATATCTTCCGTTCAAAACTGGAAAGAAGCTTTCTGGGAAACTGCTCTGTGTTCTGTTAATTCATCTCACAGAGTTACATCTTTCCCTTCAAGAAGCCTTTCGCTAAGACTGTTCTTGTGGAATTGGCAAAGGGATATTTGGAAGCCCATAGAGGGCTATGGTGAAAAAGGAAATATCTTCCGTTCAAAACTGGAAAGAAGCTTTCTGAGAAACTGCTCTGTGTTCTGTTGATTCATCTCACAGGGTTACATCTTTCCCTTCAAGAAGCCTTTCGCTAAGGCTGTTCTTGTGGAATTGGCAAAGGGATATTTGGAAGCCCATAGAAGGCTATGGTGAAAAAGGAAATATCTTCCGTTCTTAACTGGAAAGAAGCTTTCTCAGAAACTGCTCTGTGTTCTGTTAATTCATCTCACAGAATTACATCTTTCCCTTCAAGAAGCCTTTCGCTAAGGCTGTTCTTGTGGAATTGGCAAAGGGATATTTGGAAGCCCATAGAGGGCTATGGTGAAAAAGGAAATATATTCCGTTCAAAACTGGAAAGAATCTTTTTGAGAAACTGCTCTGTGTTCTGTTAATTCATCTCACAGAGTTACATCTTTCCCTTCAAGAAGCCTTTCACTAAGGCCGTTCTTGTGGAATTACCAAAGGGATATTTGGAAGCCCATAGAGGGCTATGGTGAAAATGGAAATATCTTCCGTTCAAAACAGGAAAGAAGCTTTCTGGGAAACTGCTCTGTGTTCTGTTAATTCATCTCACAGAGTTACATCTTTCCCTTCAAGAAGCCTTTCGCTAAGGCTGTTCTTGTGGAATTCGCAAAGGGATATTTGGAAGCCCATAGAGGGCTATGGTGAAAAAGGAAATATCTTCCGTTCAAAACTGGAAAGAAGATTTCTGAGAAACTGTTCTGTGTTCTGTTAATTCATCTCACAGAGTTACATCTTTCCCTTCAAGAAGCCTTTCGCTAAGGCTGTTCTTGTGGAATTGGCAAAGGGATATTTGGAAGCCCATAGAGGGCTATGGTGAAAAAGGAAACATCTTAAGTTCTTAACTGGAAAGAAGCTTTCTCAGAAACTGCTCTGTGTTCTGTTAATTCACCTCACAGAGTTACATCTTTCCCTTCAAGAAGCCTTTCGCTAAGGCTGTTCTTGTGGAATTGGCAAAGGGATATTTGGAAGCCCATAGAGGGCTATGGTGAAAAAGGAAATATCTTCCGTTCAAAACTGGAAAGAAGCTTTCGGAGAAACTGCTCTGTGTTCTGTTAATTCATCTCACAGAGTTACATCTTTCCCTTCAAGAAGCCTTTCGCTAAGGCCGTTCTTGTGGAATTGGCAAAGGGATATTTGGAAGCCCATAGAAGGCTATGGTGAAAAAGGAAATATCTTCCGTTCTTAACTGGAAAGAAGCTTTCTGAGAAACTGCTCTGTGTTCTGTTAATTCATCTCACAGAGTTACATCTTTCCCTTCAAGAAGCCTTTCGCTAAGGCCGTTCTTGTGGAATTGGGAAAGGGATATTTGGAAGCCCATAGAAGGCTATGGTGAAAAAGGAAATATCTTCCGTTCTTAACTGGAAAGAAGCTTTCTCAGAAACTGCTCTGTGTTCTGTTAATTCATCTCACAGAATTACATCTTTCCCTTCAAGAAGCCTTTCGCTAAGGCTGTTCTTGTGGAATTGGCAAAGGGATATTTGGAAGCCCATAGAGGGCTATGGTGAAAAAGGAAATATCTTCCGTTCAAAACTGGAAAGAACCTTTTTGAGAAACTGCTCTGTGTTCTGTTAATTCATCTCACAGAGTTACATCTTCCCCTTCAAGAAGCCTTTCGCTAAGGCCGTTCTTGTGGAATTGGCAAAGGGATATTTGGAAGCCCATAGAGGGCTACGGTGAAAATGGAAATATCTTCCGTTCAAAACAGGAAAGAAGCTTTCTGGGAAACTGCTCTGTGTTCTGTTAATTCATCTCACAGAGTTACATCTTTCCCTTCAAGAAGCCTTTCTCTAAGGCTGTTCTTGTGGAATTCGCAAAGGGATATTTGGAAGCCCATAGAGGGCTATGGTGAAAAAGGAAATATCTTACGTTCAAAACTGGAAAGAAGATTTCTGAGAAACTGTTCTGTGTTCTCTTAATTCATGTCACAGAGTTACATCTTTCCCTTCAAGAAGCCTTTCGCTAAGGCTGTTCTTGTGGAATTGGCAAAGGGATATTTGGAAGCCCATAGAGGGCTATGGTGAAAAAGGAAATATCTGCCGTTCAAAACTGGAAAGAAGCTTTCTGAGAAACTGCTCTGGGTTCTGTTAATTCATCTCACAGAGTTACATCTTTCCCTTCAAGAAGCCTTTCGCTAAGGCTGTTCTTGTGGAATTGGAAAAGGGATATTTGGAAGCCCATAGGGGGCTATTTTGAAAAAGGAAATATCTTCCGTTCAAAACTGGAAAAAGCTTTCTGAGAAACTGCTCTGTGTTCTGTTAATTCATCTCACAGAGTTACATCTTTCCCTTCTAGAAGCCTTTCGCTAAGGCTGTTCTTGTGGAATTGGCAAAGGGATATTTGGAAGCCCATAGAGGGCTATGGTGAAAAAGTAAATATCTTCCGTTCAAAACTGGAAAGAAGCTTTCGGAGAAACTGCTCTGTGTTCTGTTAATTCATCTCACAGAGTTACATCTTTCCCTTCAAGAAGCCTTTCGCTAAGGCTGTTCTTGTGGAATTGGCAAAGGGATATTAGGAAGCCAATAGATGGCTACGGTGAAAAAGGAAATATCTTCGTTCAAAACTGGAAAGAAGCTTTCTGAGACACTGCTCTGTGTTCTGTTAATTCATCTCACAGAGTTACATCTTTCCCCTCAAGAAGCCTTTCGCTAAGGCTGTTCTTGTGGAATTGGCAAAGGGATATTTGGAAGCCCATAGAGGGCTACGGTGAAAAAGGAAATATCTTCCGTTCAAAACTGGAAAGAAGCTTTCTGAGAAACTGCTCTGTGTTCTGTTAATTCATCTCACAGAGTTACATCTTTCCCTTCAAGAAGCCTTTCGCTAAGGCTGTTCTTGTGGAATTGGCAAAGGGATATTTGGAAGCCCATAGAGGGCTATGGTGAAAAAGGAATTATCCTCCGTTCAAAACTGGAAAGAATCTTTTTGAGAAACTGCTCTGTGTTCTGTTAATTCATCTCAGAGAGTTACATCTTTCCCTTCAAAAAGCCTTTCGCTACGGCCGTTTTTGTGGAATTGGCAAAGGGATATTTGGAAGCCCATAGAGGGCTACGGTGAAAATGGAAATATCTTCCGTTCAAAACAGGAAAGAAGGTTTCTGGGAAACTGCTCTGTGTTCTGTTAATTCATCTCACAGAGTTATATCTTTCCCTTCAAGAAGCTTTTCGCTAAGGCTGTTCTTGAGGAATTGGCAACGGGATATTTGGAAGCTCATAGAGGGCTATGGTGAAAAAGGAAATATCTTAAGTTCTTAACTGGAAAGAAGCTTTCTGAGAAACTGCTCTGTGTTCTGTTAATTCATCTCACAGAGTTACATCTTTCCCTTCAAGAAGCCTTTCGCTAAGGCTGTTCTTGTGGAATTGGCAAAGGGATATTTGGAAGCCCATAGAGGGCTATGGTGAAAAAGGAAATATCTTCCGTTCAAAACTGGAAAGAAGCTTTCTGAGAAACTTCTCTGTGTTCTGTTAATTCATCTCACAGAGTTACATCTTTCCCTTCAAGAAGCCTTTCGCTAAGGCCATTCTTGTGGAATTGGAAAAGGGACATTTGGAAGCCCATAGAGGGCTATGGTGAAAAAGGAAATATCTTCCGTTCAAAACTGGAAAGAAGCTTTCTGAGAAACTGCTCTGTGTTCTGTTAATTCATCTCACAGAGTTACATCTTTCCCTTCAAGAAGCCTTTCGCTAAGGCTGTTTTGGTGGAATTGGCAAAGGGATATTTGGAAGCCCAAAGAGATCTATGGTGAAAAAGGAAATATCCTCCGTTCAAAACTGGAAAGATGCTTTCTGGGAAACTGCTCTGTGTTCTGTTAATTCATCTCACAGAGTTACATCTTTCCCTTTAAGAAGCCTTTCGCTAAGACTGTTCTTGTGGAATTGGCAAAGGGATATTTGGAAGCCCATAGTGGGCTATGGTGAAAAAGGAAATATCTTCCGTTCAAAACTGGAAAGAAGCTTTTTGAGAAACTGCTCTGTGTTCTGTTGATTCATCTCACAGGGTTACATCTTTCCCTTCCAGAAGCCTTTCGCTAAGGCTGTTCTTGTGGAATTGTCAAAGGGATATTTGGAAGCCCATAGAGGGCTATGGTGAAAAAGGAAATATCTTCCGTTCAAAATTGGAAAGAAGCTTTCTGAAAAACTGCTCTGTGTTCTGTTAATTCATCTCACAGAGTTACATCTTTCCCTTCAAAAAGCCTTTCGCTAAGGCTGTTCTTGTGGAAATGGCAAAGGGATATTTGGAAGCCCGTAGAGGGTTATGGTGAAAAAGGAAATATCTTCCGTTCAAAACTGGAAAGAAGCTTTCTGAGAACCTGCTCTGTGTTCCGTTAATTCATCTCACAGAGTTACATCTTTCCCTTCAAGAAGCCTTTTGCTAAGGCTGTTCTTGTGGAATTGGCAAAGGGATATTTGGAAGCCCAAGGAGGGCTATGGTGAAAAAGGAAATATCTTCCGTTCAAAACTGGAAAGAAGCTTTCTGAGAAACTGCTCTGTGTTCTGTTAATTCAACTCACAGAGTTACATCTTTCCCTTCAAGAAGCCTTTCGCTAAGGCTGTTCTTGTGGAATTGGCAAAGGGATATTTGGAAGGCCATAGAGGGCTACGGTGAAAAAGGAAATATCTTCCGTTCAAAACGGGAAAGAAGCTTTCTGAGAGACTGCTCTGTGTTCTGTTAATTCATCTCACAGAGTTACATTTTTCCCTTCAAGAAGCCTTTCGCTAAGGCCGTTCTTGTGGAATTGGCAAAGGGATATTTGGAAGCCCATAGAGGGCTATGGTGAAAAAGGAAATATCTTCCGTTCAAAACAGGAAAGAAGCTTTCTTAGAAACTGCTCTGTGTTCTCTTAATTCATCTCACAGGGTTACATCTTTCCCTTCAAGAAGCCTTTCGCTAAGGCTGTTCTTGTGGAATTGGCAAAGGGATATTTGGAAGCCCATAGAGGACTGTGGTGAAAAGGAAATATCTTCCGTTCAAGACTAGAAAGAAGCTTTCTGAGAAACTGCTCTGTGTTCTGTTAATTCATCTCACAGAGTTACATCTTTCCCTTCAAGAAGCCTTTCGCTAAGGCTGTTCTTGTGGAATTGGCAAAGGGATATTTGGAAGCCCATAGAGGGCTATGGTTAAAAAGGAAATATCTTCCGTTCAAAACGGGAAAGAAGCTTTCTGAGAGACTGCTCTGTGTTCTGTTAATTCATCTCACAGAGTTACATTTTTCCCTTCAAGAAGCCTTTCGCTAAGGCCGTTCTTGTGGAATTGGCAAAGGGATATTTGGAAGCCCATAGAGAGCTATGGTGAAAAAGGAAATATATTCCGTTCAAAACAGTAAAGAAGCTTTCTTAGAAACTGCTCTATGTTCTGTTAATTCATCTCACAGGGTTACATCTTTCCCTTCAAGAAGCCTTTCGCTAAGGCTCTTCTTGTGGAATTGGCAAAGGGATATTTGGAAGCCCATAGAGGGCTGTGGTGAAAAAGGAAATATCTTCCGTTCAAAACTGGAAAGAAGCTTTCTGAGAAACTGCTCTGTGTTCTGTTAATTCATCTCACAGAGTTACATCTTTCCCTTCAAGAAGCCTTTCGTTAAGGCTGTTCTTGTGGAATTGGCAAAGGGATATTTGGAAGCCCTTAGAGGGCTATGGTGAAAAAGGAAATATCTTCCGTTCAAAAGTGGAAAGAACCTTTCTGAGAAACTGCTCTGTGTTTTGTTAATTCATCTCACAGAGTTACATCTTTCCCTTCAAGAAGCCTTTCGCTAAGGCTGTTCTTGTGGAATTGGCAAAGGGATATTTGGAAGCCCATAGAGGGCTATGGTGAAAAAGGAAATATCTTCCGTTCAAAACAGGAAAGAAGCTTTCTGGGAAACTGCTCTGTGTTCTGTTAATTCATCTCACAGAGTTACATCTTTCCCTTCAAGAAGCCTTTCGCTAAGGCTGTTCTTGTGGAATTCGCAAAGGGATATTTGGAAGCCCATAGAGGGCTATGGTGAAAAAGGAAATATCTTCCGTTCAAACTTGAAAGAAGATTTCTGAGAAACTGTTCTGTGTTCTGTTAATTCATCTCACAGAGTTACATCTTTCCCTTCAAGAAGCCTTTCGCTAAGGCTGTCCTTGTGGAATTGGCAAAGGGATATTTGGAAGCCCATAGAGGGCTATGGTGAAAAAGGAAATATCTGCCGTTCAAAACTGGAAAGAAGCTTTCTGAGAAACTGCTCTGTGTTCTGTTAATTCATCTCACAGAGTTACATCTTTCCCTTCAAGAAGCCTTTCGCTAAGGCTGTTCTTGTGGAATTGGCAAAGGGATATTTGGAAGCCCAAGGAGGGCTATGGTGAAAAAGGAAATATCTTCCGTTCAAAACTGGAAAGAAGCTTTCTGAGAAACTGCTCTGTGTTCTGTTAATTCAACTCACAGAGTTACATCTTTCCCTTCAAGAAGCCTTTCGCTAAGGCCGTTCTTGTGGAATTGGAAAAGGGACATTTGGAAGCCCATAGAGGGCTATGGTGAAAAAGGAAATATCTTCCGTTCAAAACAGGAAAGAAGCTTTCTGAGAAACTGCTCTGTGTTCTGTTAATTCATCTCACAGGGTTACATCTTTCCCTTCAAGAAGTCTTTCGCTAAGGCTGTTCTTGTGGAATTGGCAAAGGGATATTTGGAAGCCCATAGAGGACTGTGGTGAAAAGGAAATATCTTCCGTTCAAGACTGGAAAGAAGCTTTCTGAGAAACTGCTCTGTGTTCTGTTAATTCATCTCACAGAGTTACATCTTTCCCTTCAAGAAGCCTTTCGCCAAGGCTTTTCTTGTGGAATTGGCAAAGGGATATTTGGAAGCCCATAGAGGGTTATGGTGAAAAAGGAAATATCTTCCTTTCAAAACTGGAAAGAAGCTTTCTGAGAACCTGCTCTGTGTTCTGTTAATTCATCTCACAGAGTTACATCTTTCCCTTCAAGAAGCCTTTGGCTAAGGCTGTTCTTGTGGAATTGGCAAAGGGATATTTGGAAGCCCATAGAGGGCTATGGTGAAAAAGGAATATCTTCCGTTCAAAACTGGAAAGAATCTTTCTGAGAAACTGCTCTGTGTTCTGTTAATTCATCTCACAGAGTTACATTTTTCCCTTCAAGAAGCCTTTCGTTAAGGCCGTTCTTGTGGAATTGGCAAAGGGATATTTGGAAGCCCATAGAGGGCTATGGTGAAAAAGGAAATATCTTCCGTTCAAAACAGGAAAGAAGCTTTCTTAGAAACTGCTCTGTGTTCTCTTAATTCATCTCACAGGGTTACATCTTTCCCTTCAAGAAGCCTTTCGCTAAGGCTGTTCTTGTGGAATTGGCAAAGGGATATTTGGAAGCCCATAGAGGACTGTGGTGAAAAGGAAATATCTTCCGTTCAAGACTGGAAAGAAGCTTTCTGAGAAACTGCTCTGTGTTCTGTTAATTCATCTCACAGAGTTACATCTTTCCCTTCAAGAAGCCTTTCGCTAAGGCTGTTCTTGTGGAATTGGCAAAGGGATATTTGGAAGCCCATAGAGGGCTATGGTGAAAAAGGAAATATCTTCCGTTCAAAACTGGAAAGAACCTTTCTGAGAAACTGCTCTGTGTTCTGTTAATTCATCTCACAGAGTTACATCTTTCCCTTCAAGAAGCCTTTCGCTAAGGCCATTCTTGTGGAATTGGAAAAGGGACATTTGGAAGCCCATAGAGGGCTATGGTGAAAAAGGAAATATCTTCCGTTCAAAACTGGAAAGAAGCTTTTTGAGAAACTGCTCTGTGTTCTGTTGATTCATCTCACAGGGTTACATCTTTCCCTTCAAGAAGCCTTTCGCTAAGGCTGTTCTTGTGGAATTGTCAAAGGGATATTTGGAAGCCCATAGAGGGCTATGGTGAAAAAGGAAATATCTTCCGTTCAAAACTGGAAAGAAGCTTTCTGAAAAACTGCTCTCTGTTCTGTTAATTCATCTCACAGAGTTACATCTTTCCCTTCAAAAAGCCTTTCGTTAAGGCTGTTCTTGTGGAATTGGCAAAGGGATATTTGGAAGCCCATAGAGGGTTATGGTGAAAAAGGAAATATCTTCCGTTCAAAACCGGATAGAAGCTTTCTGAGAACGTGCTCTGTGTTCTGTTAATTCATCTCACAGAGTTACATCTTTCCCTTCAAGAAGCCTTTCGCTAAGGCTGTTCTTGTGGAATTGGCAAAGGGATATTTGGAAGCCCATAGAGGGCTGTGGTGAAAAAGGAAATATCTTCCGTTCAAAACTGGAAAGAAGCTTTTTGAGAAACTGCTCTGTGTTCTGTTAATTCATCTCACAGAGTTACATCTTTCCCTTCAAGAAGCCTTTCGCTAAGGCTGTTCTTGTGGAATTGGCAAAGGGATATTTGGAAGCCCAAGGAGGGCTATGGTGAAAAAGGAAATATCTTCCGTTCAAAACTGGAAAGAAGCTTTCTGAGAAACTGCTCTGTGTTCTGTTAATTCAACTCACAGAGTTACATCTCTCCCTTCAAGAAGCCTTTCGCTAAGGCCGTTCTTCTGGAATTGGAAAAGGGACATTTGGAAGCGCATAGAGGGCTATGGTGAAAAAGGAAATATCTTCCGTTCAAAACAGGAAAGAAGCTTTCTGAGAAACTGCTCTGTGTTCTGTTAATTCATCTCACAGGGTTACATCTTTCCCTTCAAGAAGTCTTTCGCTAAGGCTGTTCTTGTGGTATTGGCAAAGGGATATTTGGAAGCCCATAGAGGGCTATGGTGAAAAAGGAAATATCTTCCGTTCAAAACTGGAAAGAAGCTTTCTGAGAAACTGCTCTGTGTTCTGTTAATTCATCTGACAGAGTTACATATTTCCCTTCAAGAAGCCTTTCGCCAAGGCTTTTCTTGTGGAATTGGCAAAGGGATAATTGGAAGCCCATAGAGGGTTATGGTGAAAAAGGAAATATCTTCCTTTCAAAACTGGAAAGAAGCTTTCTGAGAACCTGCTCTGTGTTCTGTTAATTCATCTCACAGAGTTACATCTTTCCCTTCAAGAAGCCTTTGGCTAAGGCTGTTCTTGTGCAATTGGCAAAGGGATATTTGGAAGCCCATAGAGGGCTATGGTGAAAAAGGAATATCTTCCGTTCAAAACTGGAAAGAATCTTTCTGAGAAACTGCTCTGTGTTCTGTTAATTCATCTCACAGAGTTACATTTTTCCCTTCCAGAAGCCTTTCGTTAAGGCCGTTCTTGTGGAATTGGCAAAGGGATATTTGGAAGCCCATAGAGGGCTATGGTGAAAAAGGAAATATCTTCCGTTCAAAACAGGAAAGAAGCTTTCTTAGAAACTGCTCTGTGTTCTCTTAATTCATCTCACAGGGTTACATCTTTCCCTTCAAGAAGCCTTTCGCTAAGGCTGTTCTTGTGGAATTGGCAAAGGGATATTTGGAAGCCCATAGAGGGCTATGGTGAAAAGGAAATATCCTCCGTTCAAGACTGGAAAGAAGCTTTCTGAGAAACTGCTCTGTGTTCTGTTAATTCATCTCACAGAGTTACATCTTTCCCTTCAAGAAGCCTTTCGCTAAGGCTGTTCTTGTGGAATTGGCAAAGGGATATTTGGAAGCCCATAGTAGGCTACGGTGAAAAAGGAAATATCTTCCGTTCAAAAGTGGAAAGAAGCTTTCTGTGAAACTGCTCTGTGTTCTGTTAATTCATCTCACAGAGTTACATCTTTCCCTTCAAGAAGCCTTTCGCTAAGGCTGTTCTTGTGGAATTGGCAAAGGGATATTTGGAAGGCCATAGAGGGCTACGGTGAAACAGGAAATATCTTCCGTTCAAAACTGGAAAGAAGCTTTCTCAGAAACTGCTCTGTGTTCTGTTAATTCATCTCACAGAGTTACCTCTTTCCCTTCAAGAAGCCTTTCGCTAAGGCTGTTCTTGTGGAATTGGCAAAGGGATATTTGGAAGGCCATAGAGGGCTACGGTGAAAAAGGAAATATCTTCCGTTCAAAACTGGAAAGAAGCCTTCTGAGAAACTGCTCTGTGTTCTGTTAATTCATCTCACAGAGTTACATCTTTCCCTTCAAGAAGCCTTTCGCTAAGGCTCTTCTTGTGGAATTGGCAAGGGATATTTTGAAGCCCATAGAGGGCTACGGTGAATAAGGAAATATCTTCCGTTCTTAACTGGAAAGAAGCTTTCTGTGAAACTGCTCTGTGTTCTGTTAATTCATCTCACAGAGTTACATTTTTCCCTTCAAGAAGCCTTTCGCTAAGGCTGTTCTTGTGGAATTGGCAAAGGGATATTTGGAAGCCCATAGAGGGCTACGGTGAAAAAGGAAATATCTTCCGTTCAAAAATGGAAAGAAGCTTTCTGAGAAACTGCTCTGTGTTCTGTTAATTCATCTCACAGAGTTACATCTTTCCCTTCAAGAAGCCTTTCGCTAAGGCTGTTCTCGTGGAATTGGCAAAGGGATATTTGGAAGCCCATAGAGGGCTATGGTGAAAAAGGAAATATCTTCCGTTCAAAACTGGAAAGAAGCTTTCTGAGAAACTGCTCTGTGTTCTGTTAATTCATCTCACAGTGTTACATCTTTCCCTTCAAGATGCCTTTCGCTAAGGCTGTTCTTGTGGAATTGGCAAAGGGATGTTTGGAAGCTCATAGAGGGCTATGGTGAAAAAGGAAATATCTTCCGTTCAAAACTGGAAAGAAGCTTTCTGAGAAACTGCTCTGCGTTCTGTTAATTCATCTCACAGAGTTACATATTGCCCTTCAAGAAGCCTTTCGCTAAGGCTGTTCTTGTGGAATTGGCAAAGGGATATTTGGAAGCCCTTAGAGGGCTATGGTGAAAAAGGAAATATCTTCCGTTCTTAACTGGAAAGAAGCTTTCTCAGAAACTGCTCTGTGTTCTGTTAATTCATCTCACAGAGTTACATCTTTCCCTTCAAGAAGCCTTTCGCTAAGGCTGTTCTTGTGGAATTGGCAAAGGGATATTTGGAAGCCCAAAGAGGGCTATGTTGAAAAAGGAAATATCTTCCGTTCAAAACTGGAAAGAAGCTTTCTGAGAAACTGCTCTGTGTTCTGTTAATTCATCTCACAGAGTTACATCTTTCCCTTCAAGAAGCCTTTGGCTAAGGCTGTTCTTGTGGAATTGGCAAAGGGGTATTTGGAAGCCCATAGAGGGCTAAGGTGAAAAAGGAAATATCTTCCGTTCAAAACTGGAAAGAAGCTTTCTGAGAAACTGCTCTGTGTTCTGTTAATTCATCTCACAGTGTTACATCTTTCCCTTCAAGATGCCTTTCGCTAAGGCTGTTCTTGTGGAATTGGCAAAGGGATATTTGGAAGCCCATAGAGGGCTATGGTGAAAAAGGAAATATTTTCCGTTCAAAACTGGAAAGAAGCTTTCTGAGAAACTGCTCTGCGTTCTGTTAATTCATCTCACAGAGTTACATCTTTCCCTTCAAGAAGCCTTTCGCTAAGGCTGTTATTGTGGAATTGGCAAAGGGATATTTGGAAGCCCTTAGAGGGCTATGGTGAAAAAGGAAATATCTTCCGTTCTTAACTGGAAAGAAGCTTTCTCAGAAACTGCTCTGTGTTCTGTTAATTCATCTCACAGAGTTACATCTTTCCCTTCAAGAAGCCTTTCGCTAAGGCTGTTCTTGTGGAATTGGCAAAGGGATATTTGGAAGCCCAAAGAGGGCTATGTTGAAAAAGGAAATATCTTCCGTTCAAAACTGGAAAGAAGCTTTCTGAGAAACTGCTCTGTGTTCTGTTAATTCATCTCACAGAGTTACATCTTTCCCTTCAAGAAGCCTTTCGCTAAGCCTGTTCTTGTGGAATTGGCAAAGGGATATTTGGAAGCCCATAGAGGGCTATGGTGAAAAAGGAAATATCTTCCGTTCAAAACTGGAAAGAAGCTTTCTGAGAAACTGCTCTGTGTTCTGTTAATTCATCTCACAGAGTTACATCTTTCCCTTCAAGAAGCCTTTGGCTAAGGCTGTTCTTGTGGAATTGGCAAAGGGATATTTGGAAGCCCATAGAGGGCTACGGTGAAAAAGGAAATATCTTCCGTTCAAAACTGGAAAGAAGCTTTCTGAGAAACTGCTCTGTGTTCCGTTAATTCATCTCACAGAGTTACATCTTTCCCTTCAAGAAGACTTTCGCTAAGGCTGTTCTTGTGTAATTGGAAAAAGGGATCTTTGGAAGCCCATAGCGGGCTATGGTGAAAAAGGAAATATCTTCCGTTCAAAACTGGAAAGAAGCTTTCTGAGAAACTGCTCTGTGTTCTGTTAATTCATCTCACAGAGTTACATCTTTCCCTTCAGAAGCCTTTCGCTAAGTCTGTTCCTGAGGAATTGGCAAAGGGATATTTGGAAGCTCATAGAGGGCTATGGTGAAAAAGGAAATATCTTCCGTTCAAAACTGGAAAGAAGCTTTATGAGAAACTGCTCTGTGTTCTGTTAATTCATCTCACTGAGTTACATCTTTCCCTTCAAGAAGCCTTTCGCTAAGGCTGTTCTTGTGGAATTGGCAAAGGGATATTTGGAAGCCCATAGAGGGCTACGGTGAAAAAGGAAATATCTTCCGTTAAAAAGTGGAAAGAAGCTTTCTGAGAAACTGCTCTGTGTTCTGTTAATTCATCTCACAGAGTTACATCTTTCCCTTCAAGAAGCCTTTCGCTAAGGCTGTTCTTGTGGAATTGGCAAAGGGATATTTGGAAGGCCATAGAGGGCTACGGTGAAAAACAAAATATCTTCCGTTCAAAACTGGAAAGAAGCTTTCTCAGAAACTGCTCTGTGTTCTGTTAATTCATCTCACAGAGTTACATCCTTCCCTTCAAGAAGCCTTTCGCTAAGGCTGTTCTTGTGGAATTGGCAAAGGGATATTTGGAAGCCCATAGAGGGCTATGGTGAAAAAGGATATATCTTCCGTTCAAAACTGGAAAGAAGCTTTCTGAGAAACTGCTCTGTGTTCTGTTAATTCATCTCACAGAGTTACATCTTTCCCTTCAAGAAGCCTTTCGCTAAGGCTGTTCTTGTGGAATTGGAAAAAGGGATATTTGGAAGCCCATAGCGGATATGGTGAAAAAGGAAATATCTTCCGTTCAAAACTGGAAAGAAGCTTTCTGAGAAACTGCTCTGTGTTCTGTTAATTCATCTCACAGAGTTACATCTTTCCCTTCAAGAAGCCTTTCGCTAAGGCTGTTCTTGTGGAATAGGCAAAGGGATATTTGGAAGCCCATAGAGGGCTACGGTGAAAAAGGAAATATCTTCCGTTCAAAACTGTAAAGAAGCTTTCTGAGAAACTGCTCTGTGTTCTGTTAATTCATCTCACAGTGTTACATCTTTCCCTTCAAGACGGCTTTCGCTAAGTCTGTTCTTGAGGAATTGGCAAAGGGATATTTGGAAGCTCATAGAGGGCTATGGTGAAAAAGGAAATATCTTCCGTTCAAAACTGGAAAGAAGCTTTCTGAGAAACTGCTCTGTGTTCTGTTAATTCATCTCACAGAGTTACATCTTTCCTTTCAAGAAGCCTTTCGCTAAGGCCGTTCTTGGGGAATTGGCAAAGGGATATTTGGAAGCCCATAGAGGGCTATGGTGAAAAAGGAAATATCTTCCGTTCAAAACAGGAAAGAAGCTTTCTTAGAAACTGCTCTGTGTTTTGTTAATTCATCTCACAGGGTTACATCTTTCCCTTCAAGAAGCCTTTCACTAAGGCTGTTCTTGTGGAATTGGCAAAGGGATATTTGGAAGCCCTTAGAGCGCTATGGTGAAAAAGGAAATATCTTCCGTTGAAAACTGGAAAGAAGCTTTCTGAGAAACTGCTCTGTGTTCTGTTAATTCATCTCACAGAGTTACATCTTTCCCTTCAAGAAGCCTTTCGCTAAGGCTGTTCTTGTGGAATTGGCAAAGGGATATTTGGAAGCCCATAGAAGGCTACGGTGAAAAAGGAAATATCTTCCGTTCAAAAGTGGAAAGAAGCTTTCTGATAAACTGCTCTGTGTTCTGTTAATTCATCTCACAGAGTTACATCTTTCCCTTCAAGAAGCCTTTCGCTAAGGCTGTTCTTGTGGAATTGGCAAAGGGATATTTGGAAGGCCATAGAGGGCTACGGTGAAAAAGAAAATATCTTCCGTTCAAAACTGCAAAGAAGCCTTCTGAGAAACTGCTCTGTGTTCTGTTAATTCATCTCACAGAGTTACATCTTTCCCTTCAAGAAGCCTTTCGCTAAGGCTGTTTTGGTGGAATTGGCAAAGGGATATTTGGAAGCCCATAGAGATCTATGGTGAAAAAGGAAATATCCTCCGTTCAAAACTGGAAAGAAGCTTTCTGGGAAACTGCTCTGTGTTCTGTTAATTCATCTCACAGAGTTACATCTTTCCCTTCAAGAAGCCTTTCGCTAAGACTGTTCTTGTGGAATTGGCAAAGGGATATTTTGAAGCCCATAGAGGGCTATGGTGAAAAAGGAAATATCTTCCGTTCAAAACTGGAAAGAAGCTTTTTGAGAAACTGCTCTGTGTTCTGTTGATTCATCTCACAGGGTTACATCTTTCCCTTCAAGAAGCCTTTCGCTAAGGCTGTTCTTGTGGAATTGTCAAAGGGATATTTGGAAGCCCATAGAGGGCTATGGTGAAAAAGGAAATATCTTCCGTTCAAAACTGGAAAGAAGCTTTCTGAAAAACTGCTCTCTGTTCTGTTAATTCATCTCACAGAGTTACATCTTTCCCTTCAAAAAGCCTTTCGTTAAGGCTGTTCTTGTGGAATTGGCAAAGGGATATTTGGAAGCCCATAGAGGGTTATGGTGAAAAAGGAAATATCTTCCGTTCAAAACTGGATAGAAGCTTTCTGAGAACCTGCTCTGTGTTCTGTTAATTCATCTCACAGAGTTACATCTTTCCCTTCAAGAAGCCTTTCGCTAAGGCTGTTCATGTGGAATTGGCAAAGGGATATTTGGAAGCCCATAGAGGGCTATGGTGGAAAAGGAAATATCTTCCGTTCAAAACTGGAAAGAAGCTTTCTGAGAAACTGCTCTGTGTTCTGTTAATTCATCTCACAGAGTTACATCTTTCCCTTCAAGAAGCCTTTCGCTAAGGCTGTTCTTGTGGAATTGGCAAAGGGATATTTGGAAGCCCATAGAGGGCTATGGTGAAAAAGGAAATATCTTCCGTTCAAAACTGGAAAGAAGCTTTCTGAGAGACTGCTCTGTGTTCTGTTAATTCATCTCACAGAGTTACATTTTTCCCTTCAAGAAGCCTTTCGCTAAGGCCGTTCTTGTGGAATTGGCAAAGGGATATTTGGAAGCCCTTAGAGAGCTATGGTGAAAAAGGAAATATCTTCCGTTCAAAACAGTAAAGAAGCTTTCTTAGAAACTGCTCTATGTTCTTTTAATTCATCTCACAGGGTTACATCTTTCCCTTCAAGAAGCCTTTCGCTAAGGCTGTTCTTGTGGAATTGGCAAAGGGATATTTGGAAGCCCATAGAGGGCTGTGGTGAAAAAGGAAATATCTTCCGTTCAAAACTGGAAAGAAGCTTTCTGAGAAACTGCTCTGTGTTCTGTTAATTCATCTCACAGAGTTACATCTTTCCCTTCAAGAAGCCTTTCGCTAAGGCTGTTCTTGTGGAATTGGCAAAGGGATATTTGGAAGCCCAAGGAGGGCTATGGTGAAAAAGGAAATATCTTCCGTTCAAAACTGGAAAGAAGCTTTCTGAGAAACTGCTCTGTGTTCTGTTAATTCAACTCACAGAGTTACATCTTTCCCTTCAAGAAGCCTTTCGCTAAGGTCGTTCTTGTGGAATTGGAAAAGGGACATTTGGAAGCCCATAGAGGGCTATGGTGAAAAAGGAAATATCTTCCGTTCAAAACAGGAAAGAAGCTTTCTGAGAAACTGCTCTGTGTTCTGTTAATTCATCTCACAGGGTTACATCTTTCCCTTCAAGAAGTCTTTCGCTAAGGCTGTTCTTGTGGTATTGGCAAAGGGATATTTGGAAGCCCATAGAGGGCTATGGTGAAAAAGGAAATATCTTCCGTTGAAAACTGGAAAGAAGCTTTCTGAGAAACTGCTCTGTGTTCTGTTAATTCATCTGACAGAGTTACATATTTCCCTTCAAGAAGCCTTTCGCCAAGTCTTTTCTTGTGGAATTGGCAAAGGGATATTTGGAAGCCCATAGAGGGTTATGGTGAAAAAGGAAATATCTTCCTTTCAAAACTGGAAAGAAGCTTTCTGAGAACCTGCTCTGTGTTCTGTTAATTCATCTCACAGAGTTACATCTTTCCCTTCAAGAAGCCTTTGGCTAAGGCTGTTCTTGTGCAATTGGCAAAGGGATATTTGGAAGCCCATAGAGGGCTATGGTGAAAAAGGAATATCTTCCGTTCAAAACTGGAAAGAATCTTTCTGAGAAACTGCTCTGTGTTCTGTTAATTCATCTCACAGAGTTACATTTTTCCCTTCAAGAAGCCTTTCGTTAAGGCCGTTCTTGTGGAATTGGCAAAGGGATATTTGGAAGCCCATAGAGGGCTATGGTGAAAAAGGAAATATCTTCCGTTCAAAACAGGAAAGAAGCTTTCTTAGAAACTGCTCTGTGTTCTCTTAATTCATCTCACAGGGTTACATCTTTCCCTTCAAGAAGCCTTTCGCTAAGGCTGTTCTTGTGGAATTGGCAAAGGGATATTTGGAAGCCCATAGAGGGCTATGGTGAAAAGGAAATATCTTCCGTTCAAGACTGGAAAGAAGCTTTCTGAGAAACTGCTCTGTGTTCTGTTAATTCATCTCACAGAGTTACATCTTTCCCTTCAAGAAGCCTTTCGCTAAGGCTGTTCTTGTGGAATTGGCAAAGGGATATTTGGAAGCCCATAGAAGGCTACGGTGAAAAAGGAAATATCTTCCGTTCAAAAGTGGAAAGAAGCTTTCTGTGAAACTGCTCTGTGTTCTGTTAATTCATCTCACAGAGTTACATCTTTCCCTTCAAGAAGCCTTTCGCTAAGGCTGTTCTTGTGGAATTGGCAAAGGGATATTTGGAAGGCCATAGAGGGCTACGGTGAAACAGGAAATATCTTCCGTTCAAAACTGGAAAGAAGCTTTCTCAGAAACTGCTCTGTGTTCTGTTAATTCATCTCACAGAGTTACCTCTTTCCCTTCAAGAAGCCTTTCGCTAAGGCTGTTCTTGTGGAATTGGCAAAGGGATATTTGGAAGGCCATAGAGGGCTACGGTGAAAAAGGAAATATCTTCCGTTCAAAACTGGAAAGAAGCCTTCTGAGAAACTGCTCTGTGTTCTGTTAATTCATCTCACAGAGTTACATCTTTCCCTTCAAGAAGCCTTTCGCTAAGGCTCTTCTTGTGGAATTGGCAAGGGATATTTTGAAGCCCATAGAGGGCTACGGTGAATAAGGAAATATCTTCCGTTCTTAACTGGAAAGAAGCTTTCTGTGAAACTGCTCTGTGTTCTGTTAATTCATCTCACAGAGTTACATTTTTCCCTTCAAGAAGCCTTTCGCTAAGGCTGTTCTTGTGGAATTGGCAAAGGGATATTTGGAAGCCCATAGAGGGCTACGGTGAAAAAGGAAATATCTTCCGTTCAAAAGTGGAAAGAAGCTTTCTGAAAAACTGCTCTGTGTTCTGTTAATTCATCTCACAGAGTTACATCTTTCCCTTCAAGAAGCCTTTCGCTAAGGCTGTTCTTGTGGAATTGGCAAAGGGATATTTGGAAGCCCATAGAGGGCTATGGTGAAAAAGGAAATATCTTCCGTTCAAAACTGGAAAGAAGCTTTCTGAGAAACTGCTCTGTGTTCTGTTAATTCAACTCACAGTGTTACATCTATCCCTTCAAGATGCCTTTCGCTAAGGCTGTTCTTGTGGAATTGTCAAAGGGATATTTGGAAGCCCATAGAGGGCTATGGTGAAAAAGGAAATATCTTCCGTTCAAAACTGGAAAGAAGCTTTCTGAAAAACTGCTCTCTGTTCTGTTAATTCATCTCACAGAGTTACATCTTTCCCTTCAAAAAGCCTTTCGTTAAGGCTGTTCTTGTGGAATTGGCAAAGGGATATTTGGAAGCCCATAGAGGGTTATGGTGAAAAAGGAAATATCTTCCGTTCAAAACTGGATAGAAGCTTTCTGAGAACCTGCTCTGTGTTCTGTTAATTCATCTCACAGAGTTACATCTTTCCCTTCAAGAAGCCTTTCGCTAAGGCTGTTCATGTGGAATTGGCAAAGGGATATTTGGAAGCCCATAGAGGGCTATGGTGGAAAAGGAAATATCTTCCGTTCAAAACTGGAAAGAAGCTTTCTGAGAAACTGCTCTGTGTTCTGTTAATTCATCTCACAGAGTTACATCTTTCCCTTCAAGAAGCCTTTCGCTAAGGCTGTTCTTGTGGAATTGGCAAAGGGATATTTGGAAGCCCATAGAGGGCTATGGTGAAAAAGGAAATATCTTCCGTTCAAAACTGGAAAGAAGCTTTCTGAGAGACTGCTCTGTGTTCTGTTAATTCATCTCACAGAGTTACATTTTTCCCTTCAAGAAGCCTTTCGCTAAGGCCGTTCTTGTGGAATTGGCAAAGGGATATTTGGAAGCCCTTAGAGAGCTATGGTGAAAAAGGAAATATCTTCCGTTCAAAACAGTAAAGAAGCTTTCTTAGAAACTGCTCTATGTTCTTTTAATTCATCTCACAGGGTTACATCTTTCCCTTCAAGAAGCCTTTCGCTAAGGCTGTTCTTGTGGAATTGGCAAAGGGATATTTGGAAGCCCATAGAGGGCTGTGGTGAAAAAGGAAATATCTTCCGTTCAAAACTGGAAAGAAGCTTTCTGAGAAACTGCTCTGTGTTCTGTTAATTCATCTCACAGAGTTACATCTTTCCCTTCAAGAAGCCTTTCGCTAAGGCTGTTCTTGTGGAATTGGCAAAGGGATATTTGGAAGCCCAAGGAGGGCTATGGTGAAAAAGGAAATATCTTCCGTTCAAAACTGGAAAGAAGCTTTCTGAGAAACTGCTCTGTGTTCTGTTAATTCAACTCACAGAGTTACATCTTTCCCTTCAAGAAGCCTTTCGCTAAGGCCGTTCTTGTGGAATTGGAAAAGGGACATTTGGAAGCCCATAGAGGGCTATGGTGAAAAAGGAAATATCTTCCGTTCAAAACAGGAAAGAAGCTTTCTGAGAAACTGCTCTGTGTTCTGTTAATTCATCTCACAGGGTTACATCTTTCCCTTCAAGAAGTCTTTCGCTAAGGCTGTTCTTGTGGTATTGGCAAAGGGATATTTGGAAGCCCATAGAGGGCTATGGTGAAAAAGGAAATATCTTCCGTTGAAAACTGGAAAGAAGCTTTCTGAGAAACTGCTCTGTGTTCTGTTAATTCATCTGACAGAGTTACATATTTCCCTTCAAGAAGCCTTTCGCCAAGGCTTTTCTTGTGGAATTGGCAAAGGGATGTTTGGAAGCTCATAGAGGGCTATGGTGAAAAAGGAAATATCTTCCGTTCAAAACTGGAAAGAAGCTTTCTGAGAAACTGCTCTGCGTTCTGTTAATTCATCTCACAGAGTTACATATTTCCCTTCAAGAAGCCTTTCGCTAAGGCTGTTCTTGTGGAATTGGCAAAGGGATATTTGGAAGCCCTTAGAGGGCTATGGTGAAAAAGGAAATATCTTCCGTTCTTAACTGGAAAGAAGCTTTCTCAGAAACTGCTCTGTGTTCTGTTAATTCATCTCACAGAGTTACATCTTTCCCTTCAAGAAGCCTTTCGCTAAGGCTCTTCTTGTGGAATTGGCAAAGGGATATTTGGAAGCCCAAAGAGGGCTATGTTGAAAAAGGAAATATCTTCCGTTCAAAACTGGAAAGAAGCTTTCTGAGAAACTGCTCTGTGTTCTGTTAATTCATCTCACAGAGTTACATCTTTCCCTTCAAGAAGCCTTTCGCTAAGGCTGTTCTTGTGGAATTGGCAAAGGGATATTTGGAAGCCCATAGAGGGCTAAGGTGAAAAAGGAAATATCTTCCGTTCAAAACTGGAAAGAAGCTTTCTGAGAAACTGCTCTGTGTTCTGTTAATTCATCTCACAGTGTTACATCTTTCCCTTCAAGATGCCTTTCGCTAAGGCTGTTCTTGTGGAATTGGCAAAGGGATATTTGGAAGCCCATAGAGGGCTATGGTGAAAAAGGAAATATTTTCCGTTCAAAACTGGAAAGAAGCTTTCTGAGAAACTGCTCTGCGTTCTGTTAATTCATCTCACAGAGTTACATCTTTCCCTTCAAGAAGCCTTTCGCTAAGCCTGTTCTTGTGGAATTGGCAAAGGGATATTTGGAAGCCCTTAGAGGGCTATGGTGAAAAAGGAAATATCTTCCGTTCTTAACTGGAAAGAAGCTTTCTCAGAAACTGCTCTGTGTTCTGTTAATTCATCTCACAGAGTTACATCTTTCCCTTCAAGAAGCCTTTCGCTAAGGCTGTTCTTGTGGAATTGGCAAAGGGATATTTGGAAGCCCAAAGAGGGCTATGTTGAAAAAGGAAATATCTTCCGTTCAAAACTGGAAAGAAGCTTTCTGAGAAACTGCTCTGTGTTCTGTTAATTCATCTCACAGAGTTACATCTTTCCCTTCAAGAAGCCTTTCGCTAAGCCTGTTCTTGTGGAATTGGCAAAGGGATATTTGGAAGCCCATAGAGGGCTATGGTGAAAAAGGAAATATCTTCCGTTCAAAACTGGAAAGAAGCTTTCTGAGAAACTGCTCTGTGTTCTGTTAATTCATCTCACAGAGTTACATCTTTCCCTTCAAGAAGCCTTTGGCTAAGGCTGTTCTTGTGGAATTGGCAATGGGATATTTGGAAGCCCATAGAGGGCTACGGTGAAAAAGGAAATATCTTCCGTTCAAAACTGGAAAGAAGCTTTCTGAGAACCTGCTCTGTGTTCTGTTAATTCATCTCACAGAGTTACATCTTTCCCTTCAAGAAGCCTTTCGCTAAGGCTGTTCATGTGGAATTGGCAAAGGGATATTTGGAAGCCCATAGAGGGCTATGGTGGAAAAGGAAATATCTTCCGTTCAAAACTGGAAAGAAGCTTTCTGAGAAACTGCTCTGTGTTCTGTTAATTCATCTCACAGAGTTACATCTTTCCCTTCAAGAAGCCTTTCGCTAAGGCTGTTCTTGTGGAATTGGCAAAGGGATATTTGGAAGCCCATAGAGGGCTATGGTGAAAAAGGAAATATCTTCCGTTCAAAACTGGAAAGAAGCTTTCTGAGAGACTACTCTGTGTTCTGTTAATTCATCTCACAGAGTTACATTTTTCCCTTCAAGAAGCCTTTCGCTAAGGCCGTTCTTGTGGAATTGGCAAAGGGATATTTGGAAGCCCTTAGAGAGCTATGGTGAAAAAGGAAATATCTTCCGTTCAAAACAGTAAAGAAGCTTTCTTAGAAACTGCTCTATGTTCTTTTAATTCATCTCACAGGGTTACATCTTTCCCTTCAAGAAGCCTTTCGCTAAGGCTGTTCTTGTGGAATTGGCAAAGGGATATTTGGAAGCCCATAGAGGGCTGTGGTGAAAAAGGAAATATCTTCCGTTCAAAACTGGAAAGAAGCTTTCTGAGAAACTGCTCTGTGTTCTGTTAATTCATCTCACAGAGTTACATCTTTCCCTTCAAGAAGCCTTTCGCTAAGGCTGTTCTTGTGGAATTGGCAAAGGGATATTTGGAAGCCCAAGGAGGGCTATGGTGAAAAAGGAAATATCTTCCGTTCAAAACTGGAAAGAAGCTTTCTGAGAAACTGCTCTGTGTTCTGTTAATTCAACTCACAGAGTTACATCTTTCCCTTCAAGAAGCCTTTCGCTAAGGCCGTTCTTGTGGAATTGGAAAAGGGACATTTGGAAGCCCATAGAGGGCTATGGTGAAAAAGGAAATATCTTCCGTTCAAAACAGGAAAGAAGCTTTCTGAGAAACTGCTCTGTGTTCTGTTAATTCATCTCACAGGGTTACATCTTTCCCTTCAAGAAGTCTTTCGCTAAGGCTGTTCTTGTGGTATTGGCAAAGGGATATTTGGAAGCCCATAGAGGGCTATGGTGAAAAAGGAAATATCTTCCCTTGAAAACTGGAAAGAAGCTTTCTGAGAAACTGCTCTGTGTTCTGTTAATTCATCTGACAGAGTTACATATTTCCCTTCAAGAAGCCTTTCGCCAAGGCTTTTCTTGTGGAATTGGCAAAGGGATATTTGGAAGCCCATAGAGGGTTATGGTGAAAAAGGAAATATCTTCCTTTCAAAACTGGAAAGAAGCTTTCTGAGAACCTGCTCTGTGTTCTGTTAATTCATCTCACAGAGTTACATCTTTCCCTTCAAGAAGCCTTTGGCTAAGGCTGTTCTTGTGCAATTGGCAAAGGGATATTTGGAAGCCCATAGAGGGCTATGGTGAAAAAGGAATATCTTCCGTTCAAAACTGGAAAGAATCTTTCTGAGAAACTGCTCTGTGTTCTGTTAATTCATCTCACAGAGTTACATTTTTCCCTTCAAGAAGCCTTTCGTTAAGGCGTTCTTGTGGAATTGGCAAAGGGATATTTGGAAGCCCATAGAGGGCTATGGTGAAAAAGGAAATATCTTCCGTTCAAAACAGGAAAGAAGCTTTCTTAGAAACTGCTCTGTGTTCTCTTAATTCATCTCACAGGGTTACATCTTTCCCTTCAAGAAGCCTTTCGCTAAGGCTGTTCTTGTGGAATTGGCAAAGGGATATTTGGAAGCCCATAGAAGGCTACGGTGAAAAAGGAAATATCTTCCGTTCAAAAGTGGAAAGAAGCTTTCTGTGAAACTGCTCTGTGTTCTGTTAATTCATCTCACAGAGTTACATCTTTCCCTTCAAGAAGCCTTTCGCTAAGGCTGTTCTTGTGGAATTGGCAAAGGGATATTTGGAAGGCCATAGAGGGCTACGGTGAAACAGGAAATATCTTCCGTTCAAAACTGGAAAGAAGCTTTCTCAGAAACTGCTCTGTGTTCTGTTAATTCATCTCACAGAGTTACCTCTTTCCCTTCAAGAAGCCTTTCGCTAAGGCTGTTCTTGTGGAATTGGCAAAGGGATATTTGGAAGGCCATAGAGGGCTACGGTGAAAAAGGAAATATCTTCCGTTCAAAACTGGAAAGAAGCCTTCTGAGAAACTGCTCTGTGTTCTGTTAATTCATCTCACAGAGTTACATCTTTCCCTTCAAGAAGCCTTTCGCTAAGGCTCTTCTTGTGGAATTGGCAAGGGATATTTTGAAGCCCATAGAGGGCTACGGTGAATAAGGAAATATCTTCCGTTCTTAACTGGAAAGAAGCTTTCTGTGAAACTGCTCTGTGTTCTGTTAATTCATCTCACAGAGTTACATTATTCCCTTCAAGAAGCCTTTCGCTAAGGCTGTTCTTGTGGAATTGGCAAAGGGATATTTGGAAGCCCATAGAGGGCTACGGTGAAAAAGGAAATATCTTCCGTTCAAAAGTGGAAAGAAGCTTTCTGAAAAACTGCTCTGTGTTCTGTTAATTCATCTCACAGAGTTACATCTTTCCCTTCAAGAAGCCTTTCGCTAAGGCTGTTCTTGTGGAATTTGCAAAGGGATATTTGGAAGCCCATAGAGGGCTATGGTGAATAAGGAAATATCTTCCGTTCAAAACTGGAAAGAAGCTTTCTGAGAAACTGCTCTGTGTTCTGTTAATTCATCTCACAGTGTTACATCTTTCCCTTCAAGATGCCTTTCGCTAAGGCTGTTCTTGTGGAATTGGCAAAGGGATGTTTGGAAGCTCATAGAGGGCTATGGTGAAAAAGGAAATATCTTCCGTTCAAAACTGGAAAGAAGCTTTCTGAGAAACTGCTCTGCGTTCTGTTAATTCATCTCACAGAGTTACATATTTCCCTTCAAGAAGCCTTTCGCTAAGGCTGTTCTTGTGGAATTGGCAAAGGGATATTTGGAAGCCCTTAGAGGGCTATGGTGAAAAAGGAAATATCTTCCGTTCTTAACTGGAAAGAAGCTTTCTCAGAAACTGCTCTGTGTTCTGTTAATTCATCTCACAGAGTTACATCTTTCCCTTCAAGAAGCCTTTCGCTAAGGCTGTTCTTGTGGAATTGGCAAAGGGATATTTGGAAGCCCAAAGAGGGCTATGTTGAAAAAGGAAATATCTTCCGTTCAAAACTGGAAAGAAGCTTTCTGAGAAACTGCTCTGTGTTCTGTTAATTCATCTCACAGAGTTACATCTTTCCCTTCAAGAAGCCTTTGACTAAGGCTGTTCTTGTGGAATTGGCAAAGGGATATTTGGAAGCCCATAGAGGGCTAAGGTGAAAAAGGAAATATCTTCCGTTCAAAACTGGAAAGAAGCTTTCTGAGAAACTGCTCTGTGTTCTGTTAATTCATCTCACAGTGTTACATCTTTCCCTTCAAGATGCCTTTCGCTAAGGCTGTTCTTGTGGAATTGGCAAAGGGATATTTGGAAGCCCATAGAGGGCTATGGTGAAAAAGGAAATATTTTCCGTTCAAAACTGGAAAGAAGCTTTCTGAGAAACTGCTCTGCGTTCTGTTAATTCATCTCACAGAGTTACATCTTTCCCTTCAAGAAGCCTTTCGCTAAGGCTGTTCTTGTGGAATTGGCAAAGGGATATTTGGAAGCCCTTAGAGGGCTATGGTGAAAAAGGAAATATCTTCCGTTCTTAACTGGAAAGAAGCTTTCTCAGAAACTGCTCTGTGTTCTGTTAATTCATCTCACAGAGTTACATCTTTCCCTTCAAGAAGCCTTTCGCTAAGGCTGTTCTTGTGGAATTGGCAAAGGGATATTTGGAAGCCCAAAGAGGGCTATGTTGAAAAAGGAAATATCTTCCGTTCAAAACTGGAAAGAAGCTTTCTGAGAAACTGCTCTGTGTTCTGTTAATTCATCTCACAGAGTTACATCTTTCCCTTCAAGAAGCCTTTCGCTAAGCCTGTTCTTGTGGAATTGGCAAAGGGATATTTGGAAGCCCATAGAGGGCTATGGTGAAAAAGGAAATATCTTCCGTTCAAAACTGGAAAGAAGCTTTCTAAGAAACTGCTCTGTGTTCTGTTAATTCATCTCACAGAGTTACATCTTTCCCTTCAAGAAGCCTTTGGCTAAGGCTGTTCTTGTGGAATTGGCAAAGGGATATTTGGAAGCCCATAGAGGGCTACGGTGAAAAAGGAAATATCTTCCGTTCAAAACTGGAAAGAAGCTTTCTGAGAAACTGCTCTGTGTTCCGTTAATTCATCTCACAGAGTTACATCTTTCCCTTCAAGAAGACTTTCCTAAGGCTGTTCTTGTGTAATTGGAAAAAGGGATCTTTGGAAGCCCATAGCGGGCTATGGTGAAAAAGGAAATATCTTCCGTTCAAAACTGGAAAGAAGCTTTCTGAGAAACTGCTCTGTGTTCTGTTAATTCATCTCACAGAGTTACATCTTTCCCTTCAAGAAGCCTTTCGCTAAGGCTGTTCTTGAGGAATTGGCAAAGGGATATTTGGAAGCTCATAGAGGGCTATGGTGAAAAAGGAAATATCTTCCGTTCAAAACTGGAAAGAAGCTTTATGAGAAACTGCTCTGTGTTCTGTTAATTCATCTCACAGAGTTACATCTTTCCCTTCAAGAAGCCTTTCGCTAAGGCTGTTCTTGTGGAATTGGCAAAGGGATATTTGGAAGCCCATAGAGGGCTACGGTGAAAAAGGAAATATCTTCCGTTCAAAAGTGGAAAGAAGCTTTCTGAGAAACTGCTCTGTGTTCTGTTAATTCATCTCACAGAGTTACATCTTTCCCTTCAAGAAGCCTTTCGCTAAGGCTGTTCTTGTGGAATTGGCAAAGGGATATTTGGAAGGCCATAGAGGGCTACGGTGAAAAACGAAATATCTTCCGTTCAAAACTGGAAAGAAGCTTTCTCAGAAACTGCTCTGTGTTCTGTTAATTCATCTCACAGAGTTACATCCTTCCCTTCAAGAAGCCTTTCGCTAAGGCTGTTCTTGTGGAATTGGCAAAGGGATATTTGGAAGCCCATAGAGGGCTATGGTGAAAAAGGATATATCTTCCGTTCAAAACTGGAAAGAAGCTTTCTGAGAAACTGCTCTGTGTTCTGTTAATTCATCTCACAGAGTTACATCTTTCCCTTCAAGAAGCCTTTCGCTAAGGCTGTTCTTGTGGAATTGGAAAAAGGGATATTTGGAAGCCCATAGCGGATATGGTGAAAAAGGAAATATCTTCCGTTCAAAACTGGAAAGAAGCTTTATGAGAAACTGCTCTGTGTTCTGTTAATTCATCTCACAGAGTTACATCTTTCCCTTCAAGAAGCCTTTCGCTAAGGCTGTTCTTGTGGAATAGGCAAAGGGATATTTGGAAGCCCATAGAGGGCTACGGTGAAAAAGGAAATATCTTCCGTTCAAAACTGTAAAGAAGCTTTCTGAGAAACTGCTCTGTGTTCTGTTAATTCATCTCACAGAGTTACATCTTTCCCTTCAAGACGGCTTTCGCTAAGTCTGTTCTTGAGGAATTGGCAAAGGGATATTTGGAAGCTCATAGAGGGCTATGGTGAAAAAGGAAATATCTTCCGTTCAAAACTGGAAAGAAGCTTTCTGAGAAACTGCTCTGTGTTCTGTTAATTCATCTCACAGAGTTACATCTTTCCTTTCAAGAAGCCTTTCGCTAAGGCCGTTCTTGGGGAATTGGCAAAGGGATATTTGGAAGCCCATAGAGGGCTATGGTGAAAAAGGAAATATCTTCCGTTCAAAACAGGAAAGAAGCTTTCTTAGAAACTGCTCTGTGTTTTGTTAATTCATCTCACAGGGTTACATCTTTCCCTTCAAGAAGCCTTTCACTAAGGCTGTTCTTGTGGAATTGGCAAAGGGATATTTGGAAGCCCATAGAGGGCTATGGTGAAAAAGGAAATATCTTCCGTTGAAAACTGGAAAGAAGCTTTCTGAGAAACTGCTCTGTGTTCTGTTAATTCATCTCACAGAGTTACATCTTTCCCTTCAAGAAGCCTTTCGCTAAGGCTGTTCTTGTGGAATTGGCAAAGGGATATTTGGAAGCCCATAGAAGGCTACGGTGAAAAAGGAAATATCTTCCGTTCAAAAGTGGAAAGAAGCTTTCTGATAAACTGTTCTGTGTTCTGTTAATTCATCTCACAGAGTTACATCTTTCCCTTCAAGAAGCCTTTCGCTAAGGCTGTTCTTGTGGAATTGGCAAAGGGATATTTGGAAGGCCATAGAGGGCTACGGTGAAACAGGAAATATCTTCCGTTCAAAACTGGAAGGAAGCTTTCTCAGAAACTGCTCTGTGTTCTGTTAATTCATCTCACAGAGTTACATCTTTCCCTTCAAGAAGCCTTTCGCTAAGGCTGTTCTTGTGGAATTGGCAAAGGGATATTTGGAAGGCCATAGAGGGCTACGGTGAAAAAGAAAATATCTTCCGTTCAAAACTGCAAAGAAGCCTTCTGAGAAACTGCTCTGTGTTCTGTTAATTCATCTCACAGAGTTACATCTTTCCCTTCAAGAAGCCTTTCGCTAAGGCTCTTCTTGTGGAATTGGCAAGGGATATTTTGAAGCCCATAGAGGGCTACGGTGAATAAGGAAATATCTTCCGTTCTTAACTGGAAAGAAGCTTTCTGTGAAACTGCTCTGTGTTCTGTTAATTCATCTCACAGAGTTACATTTTTCCCTTCAAGAAGCCTTTCGCTAAGGCTGTTCTTGTGGAATTGGCAAAGGGATATTTGGAAGCCCATAGAGGGCTACGGTGAAAAAGGAAATATCTTCCGTTCAAAAGTGGAAAGTAGCTTTCTGAGAAACTGCTCTGTGTTCTGTTAATTCATCTCACAGAGTTACATCTTTCCCTTCAAGAAGCCTTTCGCTAAGGCTGTTCTTGTGGAATTGGCAAAGGGATATTTGGAAGCCCATAGAGGGCTATGGTGAAAAAGGAAATATCTTCCGTTCAAAACTGGAAAGAAGCTTTCTGAGAAACTGCTCTGTGTTCTGTTAATTCATCTCACAGTGTTACATCTTTCCCTTCAAGATGCCTTTCGCTAAGGCTGTTCTTGTGGAATTGGCAAAGGGATGTTTGGAAGCTCATAGAGGGCTATGTTGAAAAAGGAAATATCTTCGGTTCAAAACTGGAAAGAAGCTTTCTGAGAAACTGCTCTGCGTTCTGTTAATTCATCTCACAGAGTTACATATTTCCCTTCAAGAAGCCTTTCGCTAAGGCTGTTCTTGTGGAATTGGCAAAGGGATATTTGGAAGCCCTTAGAGGGCTATGGTGAAAAAGGAAATATCTTCCGTTCTTAACTGGAAAGAAGCTTTCTCAGAAACTGCTCTGTGTTCTGTTAATTCATTTCACAGAGTTACATCTTTCCCTTCAAGAAGCCTTTCGCTAAGGCTGTTCTTGTGGAATTGGCAAAGGGATATTTGGAAGCCCAAAGAGGGCTATGTTGAAAAAGGAAATATCTTCCGTTCAAAACTGGAAAGAAGCTTTCTGAGAAACTGCTCTGTGTTCTGTTAATTCATCTCACAGAGTTACATCTTTCCCTTCAAGAAGCCTTTGGCTAAGGCTGTTCTTGTGGAATTGGCAAAGGGATATTTGGAAGCCCATAGAGGGCTAAGGTGAAAAAGGAAATATCTTCCGTTCAAAACTGGAAAGAAGCTTTCTGAGAAACTGCTCTGTGTTCTGTTAATTCATCTCACAGTGTTACATCTTTCCCTTCAAGATGCCTTTCGCTAAGGCTGTTCTTGTGGAATTGGCAAAGGGATATTTGGAAGCCCATAGAGGGCTATGGTGAAAAGGAAATATCTTCCGTTCAAGACTGGAAAGAAGCTTTCTGAGAAACTGCTCTGTGTTCTGTTAATTCATCTCACAGAGTTACATCTTTCCCTTCAAGAAGCCTTTCGCTAAGGCTGTTCTTGTGGAATTGGCAAAGGGATATTTGGAAGCCCATAGAAGGCTACGGTGAAAAAGGAAATATCTTCCGTTCAAAAGTGGAAAGAAGCTTTCTGTGAAACTGCTCTGTGTTCTGTTAATTCATCTCACAGAGTTACATCTTTCCCTTCAAGAAGCCTTTCGCTAAGGCTGTTCTTGTGGAATTGGCAAAGGGATATTTGGAAGGCCATAGAGGGCTACGGTGAAACAGGAAATATCTTCCGTTCAAAACTGGAAAGAAGCTTTCTCAGAAACTGCTCTGTGTTCTGTTAATTCATCTCACAGAGTTACCTCTTTCCCTTCAAGAAGCCTTTCGCTAAGGCTGTTCTTGTGGAATTGGCAAAGGGATATTTGGAAGGCCATAGAGGGCTACGGTGAAAAAGGAAATATCTTCCGTTCAAAACTGGAAAGAAGCCTTCTGAGAAACTGCTCTGTGTTCTGTTAATTCATCTCACAGAGTTACATCTTTCCCTTCAAGAAGCCTTTCGCTAAGGCTCTTCTTGTGGAATTGGCAAGGGATATTTTGAAGCCCATAGAGGGCTACGGTGAATAAGGAAATATCTTCCGTTCTTAACTGGAAAGAAGCTTTCTGTGAAACTGCTCTGTGTTCTGTTAATTCATCTCACAGAGTTACATTATTCCCTTCAAGAAGCCTTTCGCTAAGGCTGTTCTTGTGGAATTGGCAAAGGGATATTTGGAAGCCCATAGAGGGCTACGGTGAAAAAGGAAATATCTTCCGTTCAAAAGTGGAAAGAAGCTTTCTGAAAAACTGCTCTGTGTTCTGTTAATTCATCTCACAGAGTTACATCTTTCCCTTCAAGAAGCCTTTCGCTAAGGCTGTTCTTGTGGAATTTGCAAAGGGATATTTGGAAGCCCATAGAGGGCTATGGTGAATAAGGAAATATCTTCCGTTCAAAACTGGAAAGAAGCTTTCTGAGAAACTGCTCTGTGTTCTGTTAATTCATCTCACAGTGTTACATCTTTCCCTTCAAGATGCCTTTCGCTAAGGCTGTTCTTGTGGAATTGGCAAAGGGATGTTTGGAAGCTCATAGAGGGCTATGGTGAAAAAGGAAATATCTTCCGTTCAAAACTGGAAAGAAGCTTTCTGAGAAACTGCTCTGCGTTCTGTTAATTCATCTCACAGAGTTACATATTTCCCTTCAAGAAGCCTTTCGCTAAGGCTGTTCTTGTGGAATTGGCAAAGGGATATTTGGAAGCCCTTAGAGGGCTATGGTGAAAAAGGAAATATCTTCCGTTCTTAACTGGAAAGAAGCTTTCTCAGAAACTGCTCTGTGTTCTGTTAATTCATCTCACAGAGTTACATCTTTCCCTTCAAGAAGCCTTTCGCTAAGGCTGTTCTTGTGGAATTGGCAAAGGGATATTTGGAAGCCCAAAGAGGGCTATGTTGAAAAAGGAAATATCTTCCGTTCAAAACTGGAAAGAAGCTTTCTGAGAAACTGCTCTGTGTTCTGTTAATTCATCTCACAGAGTTACATCTTTCCCTTCAAGAAGCCTTTGGCTAAGGCTGTTCTTGTGGAATTGGCAAAGGGATATTTGGAAGCCCATAGAGGGCTAAGGTGAAAAAGGAAATATCTTCCGTTCAAAACTGGAAAGAAGCTTTCTGAGAAACTGCTCTGTGTTCTGTTAATTCATCTCACAGTGTTACATCTTTCCCTTCAAGATGCCTTTCGCTAAGGCTGTTCTTGTGGAATTGGCAAAGGGATATTTGGAAGCCCATAGAGGGCTATGGTGAAAAAGGAAATATTTTCCGTTCAAAACTGGAAAGAAGCTTTCTGAGAAACTGCTCTGCGTTCTGTTAATTCATCTCACAGAGTTACATCTTTCCCTTCAAGAAGCCTTTCGCTAAGGCTGTTCTTGTGGAATTGGCAAAGGGATATTTGGAAGCCCTTAGAGGGCTATGGTGAAAAAGGAAATATCTTCCGTTCTTAACTGGAAAGAAGCTTTCTCAGAAACTGCTCTGTGTTCTGTTAATTCATCTCACAGAGTTACATCTTTCCCTTCAAGAAGCCTTTCGCTAAGGCTGTTCTTGTGGAATTGGCAAAGGGATATTTGGAAGCCCAAAGAGGGCTATGTTGAAAAAGGAAATATCTTCCGTTCAAAACTGGAAAGAAGCTTTCTGAGAAACTGCTCTGTGTTCTGTTAATTCATCTCACAGAGTTACATCTTTCCCTTCAAGAAGCCTTTCGCTAAGCCTGTTCTTGTGGAATTGGCAAAGGGATATTTGGAAGCCCATAGAGGGCTATGGTGAAAAAGGAAATATCTTCCGTTCAAAACTGGAAAGAAGCTTTCTAAGAAACTGCTCTGTGTTCTGTTAATTCATCTCACAGAGTTACATCTTTCCCTTCAAGAAGCCTTTGGCTAAGGCTGTTCTTGTGGAATTGGCAAAGGGATATTTGGAAGCCCATAGAGGGCTACGGTGAAAAAGGAAATATCTTCCGTTCAAAACTGGAAAGAAGCTTTCTGAGAAACTGCTCTGTGTTCCGTTAATTCATCTCACAGAGTTACATCTTTCCCTTCAAGAAGACTTTCCTAAGGCTGTTCTTGTGTAATTGGAAAAAGGGATCTTTGGAAGCCCATAGCGGGCTATGGTGAAAAAGGAAATATCTTCCGTTCAAAACTGGAAAGAAGCTTTCTGAGAAACTGCTCTGTGTTCTGTTAATTCATCTCACAGAGTTACATCTTTCCCTTCAAGAAGCCTTTCGCTAAGGCTGTTCTTGAGGAATTGGCAAAGGGATATTTGGAAGCTCATAGAGGGCTATGGTGAAAAAGGAAATATCTTCCGTTCAAAACTGGAAAGAAGCTTTATGAGAAACTGCTCTGTGTTCTGTTAATTCATCTCACAGAGTTACATCTTTCCCTTCAAGAAGCCTTTCGCTAAGGCTGTTCTTGTGGAATTGGCAAAGGGATATTTGGAAGCCCATAGAGGGCTACGGTGAAAAAGGAAATATCTTCCGTTCAAAAGTGGAAAGAAGCTTTCTGAGAAACTGCTCTGTGTTCTGTTAATTCATCTCACAGAGTTACATCTTTCCCTTCAAGAAGCCTTTCGCTAAGGCTGTTCTTGTGGAATTGGCAAAGGGATATTTGGAAGGCCATAGAGGGCTACGGTGAAAAACGAAATATCTTCCGTTCAAAACTGGAAAGAAGCTTTCTCAGAAACTGCTCTGTGTTCTGTTAATTCATCTCACAGAGTTACATCCTTCCCTTCAAGAAGCCTTTCGCTAAGGCTGTTCTTGTGGAATTGGCAAAGGGATATTTGGAAGCCCATAGAGGGCTATGGTGAAAAAGGATATATCTTCCGTTCAAAACTGGAAAGAAGCTTTCTGAGAAACTGCTCTGTGTTCTGTTAATTCATCTCACAGAGTTACATCTTTCCCTTCAAGAAGCCTTTCGCTAAGGCTGTTCTTGTGGAATTGGAAAAAGGGATATTTGGAAGCCCATAGCGGATATGGTGAAAAAGGAAATATCTTCCGTTCAAAACTGGAAAGAAGCTTTATGAGAAACTGCTCTGTGTTCTGTTAATTCATCTCACAGAGTTACATCTTTCCCTTCAAGAAGCCTTTCGCTAAGGCTGTTCTTGTGGAATAGGCAAAGGGATATTTGGAAGCCCATAGAGGGCTATGGTGAAAAAGGAAATATCTTCCGTTCAAAACTGGAAAGAAGCTTTCTGAGAAACTGCTCTGTGTTCTGTTAATTCATCTCACAGAGTTACATCTTTCCTTTCAAGAAGCCTTTCGCTAAGGCCGTTCTTGGGGAATTGGCAAAGGGATATTTGGAAGCCCATAGAGGGCTATGGTGAAAAAGGAAATATCTTCCGTTCAAAACAGGAAAGAAGCTTTCTTAGAAACTGCTCTGTGTTTTGTTAATTCATCTCACAGGGTTACATCTTTCCCTTCAAGAAGCCTTTCACTAAGGCTGTTCTTGTGGAATTGGCAAAGGGATATTTGGAAGCCCATAGAGGGCTATGGTGAAAAAGGAAATATCTTCCGTTGAAAACTGGAAAGAAGCTTTCTGAGAAACTGCTCTGTGTTCTGTTAATTCATCTCACAGAGTTACATCTTTCCCTTCAAGAAGCCTTTCGCTAAGGCTGTTCTTGTGGAATTGGCAAAGGGATATTTGGAAGCCCATAGAAGGCTACGGTGAAAAAGGAAATATCTTCCGTTCAAAAGTGGAAAGAAGCTTTCTGATAAACTGTTCTGTGTTCTGTTAATTCATCTCACAGAGTTACATCTTTCCCTTCAAGAAGCCTTTCGCTAAGGCTGTTCTTGTGGAATTGGCAAAGGGATATTTGGAAGGCCATAGAGGGCTACGGTGAAACAGGAAATATCTTCCGTTCAAAACTGGAAGGAAGCTTTCTCAGAAACTGCTCTGTGTTCTGTTAATTCATCTCACAGAGTTACATCTTTCCCTTCAAGAAGCCTTTCGCTAAGGCTGTTCTTGTGGAATTGGCAAAGGGATATTTGGAAGGCCATAGAGGGCTACGGTGAAAAAGAAAATATCTTCCGTTCAAAACTGCAAAGAAGCCTTCTGAGAAACTGCTCTGTGTTCTGTTAATTCATCTCACAGAGTTACATCTTTCCCTTCAAGAAGCCTTTCGCTAAGGCTCTTCTTGTGGAATTGGCAAGGGATATTTTGAAGCCCATAGAGGGCTACGGTGAATAAGGAAATATCTTCCGTTCTTAACTGGAAAGAAGCTTTCTGTGAAACTGCTCTGTGTTCTGTTAATTCATCTCACAGAGTTACATTTTTCCCTTCAAGAAGCCTTTCGCTAAGGCTGTTCTTGTGGAATTGGCAAAGGGATATTTGGAAGCCCATAGAGGGCTACGGTGAAAAAGGAAATATCTTCCGTTCAAAAGTGGAAAGAAGCTTTCTGAGAAACTGCTCTGTGTTCTGTTAATTCATCTCACAGAGTTACATCTTTCCCTTCAAGAAGCCTTTCGCTAAGGCTGTTCTTGTGGAATTGGCAAAGGGATATTTGGAAGCCCTTAGAGGGCTATGGTGAAAAAGGAAATATCTTCCGTTCAAAACTGGAAAGAAGCTTTCTGAGAAACTGCTCTGTGTTCTGTTAATTCATCTCACAGTGTTACATCTTTCCCTTCAAGATGCCTTTCGCTAAGGCTGTTCTTGTGGAATTGGCAAAGGGATGTTTGGAAGCTCATAGAGGGCTATGTTGAAAAAGGAAATATCTTCGGTTCAAAACTGGAAAGAAGCTTTCTGAGAAACTGCTCTGCGTTCTGTTAATTCATCTCACAGAGTTACATATTTCCCTTCAAGAAGCCTTTCGCTAAGGCTGTTCTTGTGGAATTGGCAAAGGGATATTTGGAAGCCCTTAGAGGGCTATGGTGAAAAAGGAAATATCTTCCGTTCTTAACTGGAAAGAAGCTTTCTCAGAAACTGCTCTGTGTTCTGTTAATTCATTTCACAGAGTTACATCTTTCCCTTCAAGAAGCCTTTCGCTAAGGCTGTTCTTGTGGAATTGGCAAAGGGATATTTGGAAGCCCAAAGAGGGCTATGTTGAAAAAGGAAATATCTTCCGTTCAAAACTGGAAAGAAGCTTTCTGAGAAACTGCTATGTGTTCTGTTAATTCATCTCACAGAGTTACATCTTTCCCTTCAAGAAGCCTTTGGCTAAGGCTGTTCTTGTGGAATTGGCAAAGGGATATTTGGAAGCCCATAGAGGGCTAAGGTGAAAAAGGAAATATCTTCCGTTCAAAACTGGAAAGAAGCTTTCTGAGAAACTGCTCTGTGTTCTGTTAATTCATCTCACAGTGTTACATCTTTCCCTTCAAGATGCCTTTCGCTAAGGCTGTTCTTGTGGAATTGGCAAAGGGATATTTGGAAGCCCATAGAGGGCTATGGTGAAAAAGGAAATATTTTCCGTTCAAAACTGGAAAGTAGCTTTCTGAGAAACTGCTCTGCGTTCTGTTAATTCATCTCACAGAGTTACATCTTTCCCTTCAAGAAGCCTTTCGCTAAGGCTGTTCTTGTGGAATTGGCAAAGGGATATTTGGAAGCCCTTAGAGGGCTATGGTGAAAAAGGAAATATCTTCCGTTCTTAACTGGAAAGAAGCTTTCTGAGAAACTGCTCTGTGTTCTGTTAATTCATCTCACAGAGTTACATCTTTCCCTTCAAGAAGCCTTTCGCTAAGGCTGTTCTTGTGGAATTGGCAAAGGGATATTTGGAAGCCCAAAGAGGGCTATGTTGAAAAAGGAAATATCTTCCGTTCAAAACTGGAAAGAAGCTTTCTGAGAAACTGCTCTGTGTTCTGTTAATTCATCTCACAGAGTTACATCTTTCCCTTCAAGAAGCCTTTGGCTAAGGCTGTTCTTGTGGAATTGGCAAAGGGATATTTGGAAGCCCATAGAGGGCTACGGTGAAAAAGGAAATATCTTCCGTTCAAAACTGGAAAGAAGCTTTCTGAGAAACTGCTCTGTGTTCCGTTAATTCATCTCACAGAGTTACATCTTTCCCTTCAAGAAGACTTTCCTAAGGCTGTTCTTGTGTAATTGGAAAAAGGGATCTTTGGAAGCCCATAGCGGGCTATGGTGAAAAAGGAAATATCTTCCGTTCAAAACTGGAAAGAAGCTTTCTGAGAAACTGCTCTGTGTTCTGTTAATTCATCTCACAGAGTTACATCTTTCCCTTCAAGAAGCCTTTCGCTAAGGCTCTTCTTGAGGAATTGGCAAAGGGATATTTGGAAGCTCATAGAGGGCTATGGTGAAAAAGGAAATATCTTCCGTTCAAAACTGGAAAGAAGCTTTATGAGAAACTGCTCTGTGTTCTGTTAATTCATCTCACAGAGTTACATCTTTCCCTTCAAGAAGCCTTTCGCTAAGGCTGTTCTTGTGGAATTGGCAAAGGGATATTTGGAAGCCCATAGAGGGCTACGGTGAAAAAGGAAATATCTTCCGTTCAAAAGTGGAAAGAAGCTTTCTGAGAAACTGCTCTGTGTTCTGTTAATTCATCTCACAGAGTTACATCTTTCCCTTCAAGAAGCCTTTCGCTAAGGCTGTTCTTGTGGAATTGGCAAAGGGATATTTGGAAGGCCATAGAGGGCTACGGTGAAAAACGAAATATCTTCCGTTCAAAACTGGAAAGAAGCTTTCTCAGAAACTGCTCTGTGTTCTGTTAATTCATCTCACAGAGTTAAATCCTTCCCTTCAAGAAGCCTTTCGCTAAGGCTGTTCTTGTGGAATTGGCAAAGGGATATTTGGAAGCCCATAGAGGGCTATGGTGAAAAAGGATATATCTTCCGTTCAAAACTGGAAAGAAGCTTTCTGAGAAACTGCTCTGTGTTCTGTTAATTCATCTCACAGAGTTACATCTTTCCCTTCAAGAAGCCTTTCGCTAAGGCTGTTCTTGTGGAATTGGAAAAAGGGATATTTGGAAGCCCATAGCGGATATGGTGAAAAAGGAAATATCTTCCGTTCAAAACTGGAAAGAAGCTTTCTGAGAAACTGCTCTGTGTTCTGTTAATTCATCTCACAGAGTTACATCTTTCCCTTCAAGAAGCCTTTCGCTAAGGCTGTTCTTGTGGAATAGGCAAAGGGATATTTGGAAGCCCATAGAGGGCTACGGTGAAAAAGGAAATATCTTCCGTTCAAAACTGTAAAGAAGCTTTCTGAGAAACTGCTCTGTGTTCTGTTAATTCATCTCACAGAGTTACATCTTTCCCTTCAAGACGGCTTTCGCTAAGTCTGTTCTTGAGGAATTGGCAAAGGGATATTTGGAAGCTCATAGAGGGCTATGGTGAAAAAGGAAATATCTTCCGTTCAAAACTGGAAAGAAGCTTTCTGAGAAACTGCTCTGTGTTCTGTTAATTCATCTCACAGAGTTACATCTTTCCTTTCAAGAAGCCTTTCGCTAAGGCCGTTCTTGGGGAATTGGCAAAGGGATATTTGGAAGCCCATAGAGGGCTATGGTGAAAAAGGAAATATCTTCCGTTCAAAACAGGAAAGAAGCTTTCTTAGAAACTGCTCTGTGTTTTGTTAATTCATCTCACAGGGTTACATCTTTCCCTTCAAGAAGCCTTTCACTAAGGCTGTTCTTGTGGAATTGGCAAAGGGATATTTGGAAGCCCATAGAGGGCTATGGTGAAAAAGGAAATATCTTCCGTTGAAAACTGGAAAGAAGCTTTCTGAGAAACTGCTCTGTGTTCTGTTAATTCATCTCACAGAGTTACATCTTTCCCTTCAAGAAGCCTTTCGCTAAGGCTGTTCTTGTGGAATTGGCAAAGGGATATATGGAAGCCCATAGAAGGCTACGGTGAAAAAGGAAATATCTTCCGTTCAAAAGTGGAAAGAAGCTTTCTGATAAACTGCTCTGTGTTCTGTTAATTCATCTCACAGAGTTACATCTTTCCCTTCAAGAAGCCTTTCGCTAAGGCTGTTCTTGTGGAATTGGCAAAGGGATATTTGGAAGCCCATAGAGGGCTACGGTGAAACAGGAAATATCTTCCGTTCAAAACTGGAAGGAAGCTTTCTCAGAAACTGCTCTGTGTTCTGTTAATTCATCTCACAGAGTTACATCTTTCCCTTCAAGAAGCCTTTCGCTAAGGCTGTTCTTGTGGAATTGGCAAAGGGATATTTGGAAGGCCATAGAGGGCTACGGTGAAAAAGAAAATATCTTCCGTTCAAAACTGCAAAGAAGCCTTCTGAGAAACTGCTCTGTGTTCTGTTAATTCATCTCACAGAGTTACATCTTTCCCTTCAAGAAGCCTTTCGCTAAGGCTCTTCTTGTGGAATTGGCAAGGGATATTTTGAAGCCCATAGAGGGCTACGGTGAATAAGGAAATATCTTCCGTTCTTAACTGGAAAGAAGCTTTCTGTGAAACTGCTCTGTGTTCTGTTAATTCATCTCACAGAGTTACATTTTTCCCTTCAAGAAGCCTTTCGCTAAGGCTGTTCTTGTGGAATTGGCAAAGGGATATTTGGAAGCCCATAGAGGGCTACGGTGAAAAAGGAAATATCTTCCGTTCAAAAGTGGAAAGAAGCTTTCTGAGAAACTGCTCTGTGTTCTGTTAATTCATCTCACAGAGTTACATCTTTCCCTTCAAGAAGCCTTTCGCTAAGGCTGTTCTTGTGGAATTGGCAAAGGGATATTTGGAAGCCCATAGAGGGCTATGGTGAAAAAGGAAATATCTTCCGTTCAAAACTGGAAAGAAGCTTTCTGAGAAACTGCTCTGTGTTCTGTTAATTCATCTCACAGTGTTACATCTTTCCCTTCAAGATGCCTTTCGCTAAGGCTGTTCTTGTGGAATTGGCAAAGGGATGTTTGGAAGCTCATAGAGGGCTATGTTGAAAAAGGAAATATCTTCGGTTCAAAACTGGAAAGAAGCTTTCTGAGAAACTGCTCTGCGTTCTGTTAATTCATCTCACAGAGTTACATATTTCCCTTCAAGAAGCCTTTCGCTAAGGCTGTTCTTGTGGAATTGGCAAAGGGATATTTGGAAGCCCTTAGAGGGCTATGGTGAAAAAGGAAATATCTTCCGTTCTTAACTGGAAAGAAGCTTTCTCAGAAACTGCTCTGTGTTCTGTTAATTCATTTCACAGAGTTACATCTTTCCCTTCAAGAAGCCTTTCGCTAAGGCTGTTCTTGTGGAATTGGCAAAGGGATATTTGGAAGCCCAAAGAGGGCTATGTTGAAAAAGGAAATATCTTCCGTTCAAAACTGGAAAGAAGCTTTCTGAGAAACTGCTCTGTGTTCTGTTAATTCATCTCACAGAGTTACATCTTTCCCTTCAAGAAGCCTTTGGCTAAGGCTGTTCTTGTGGAATTGGCAAAGGGATATTTGGAAGCCCATAGAGGGCTAAGGTGAAAAAGGAAATATCTTCCGTTCAAAACTGGAAAGAAGCTTTCTGAGAAACTGCTCTGTGTTCTGTTAATTCATCTCACAGTGTTACATCTTTCCCTTCAAGATGCCTTTCGCTAAGGCTGTTCTTGTGGAATTGGCAAAGGGATATTTGGAAGCCCATAGAGGGCTATGGTGAAAAAGGAAATATTTTCCGTTCAAAACTGGAAAGTAGCTTTCTGAGAAACTGCTCTGCGTTCTGTTAATTCATCTCACAGAGTTACATCTTTCCCTTCAAGAAGCCTTTCGCTAAGGCTGTTCTTGTGGAATTGGCAAAGGGATATTTGGAAGCCCTTAGAGGGCTATGGTGAAAAAGGAAATATCTTCCGTTCTTAACTGGAAAGAAGCTTTCTCAGAAACTGCTCTGTGTTCTGTTAATTCATCTCACAGAGTTACATCTTTCCCTTCAAGAAGCCTTTCGCTAAGGCTGTTCTTGTGGAATTGGCAAAGGGATATTTGGAAGCCCAAAGAGGGCTATGTTGAAAAAGGAAATATCTTCCGTTCAAAACTGGAAAGAAGCTTTCTGAGAAACTGCTCTGTGTTCTGTTAATTCATCTCACAGAGTTACATCTTTCCCTTCAAGAAGCCTTTCGCTAAGGCTGTTCTTGTGGAATTGGCAAAGGGATATTTGGAAGCCCATAGAGGGCTACGGTGAAAAAGGAAATATCTTCCGTTCAAAAGTGGAAAGAAGCTTTCTGAGAAACTGCTCTGTGTTCTGTTAATTCATCTCACAGAGTTACATCTTTCCCTTCAAGAAGCCTTTCGCTAAGGCTGTTCTTGTGGATTTGGCAAAGGGATATTTGGAAGGCCATAGAGGGCTACGGTGAAAAAGGAAATATCTTCCGTTCAAAACTGGAAAGAAGCTTTCTCAGAAACTGCTCTGTGTTCTGTTAATTCATCTCACAGAGTTACATCTTTCCCTTCAAGAAGCCTTTCGCTAAGGCTGTTCTTGTGGAATTGGCAAAGGGATATTTGGAAGGCCATAGAGGGCTACGGTGAAAAAGGAAATATCTTCCGTTCAAAAATGGAAAGAAGCTTTCTGAGAAACTGCTCTGTGTTCTGTTAATTCATCTCACAGAGCTATATCTTTCCCTTCAAGAAGCCTTTCGCTAAGGCTGTTCTTGTGGAATTGGCAAAGGGATATTTGGAAGCCCATAGAGGGCTATGGTGAAAAGGGAAATATCTTCCGTTCCAAACTTGAAAGCAGCTTTCTGAGAAACTGCTCTGTGTTCTGTTAATTCATCTCACAGAGTTACATCTTTCCCTTCAAGAAGCCTTTCGCTAAGGCTGTTCTTGTGGAATTGGCAGAGGGATATTTGGAAGCCCATAGAGGGCTACGGTGAAAAAGGAAATATCTTCCGTTCAAAACTGGAAAGAAGCTTTCTGAGAAACTGCTCTGTGTTCTGTTAATTCATCTCACAGTGTTACATCTTTCCCTTCAAGATGCCTTTCGCTAAGGCTGTTCTTGTGGAATTGGCAAAGGGATATTTGGAAGCCCTTAGAGGGCTATGGTGAAAAAGGAAATATCTTCCGTTCTTAACTGGAAAGAAGCTTTCTCAGAAACTGCTCTGTGTTCTGTTAATTCATCTCACAGAGTTACATCTTTCCCTTCAAGAAGCCTTTCGCTAAGGCTGTTCTTGTGGAATTGGCAGAGGGATATTTGGAAGCCCATAGAGGGCTACGGTGAAAAAGGAAATATCTTCCGTTCAAAAGTGGAAAGAAGCTTTCTGAGAAACTGCTCTGTGTTCTGTTAATTCATCTCACAGAGTTACATCTTTCCCTTCAAGAAGCCTTTCGCTAAGGCTGTTCTTGTGGATTTGGCAAAGGGATATTTGGAAGGCCATAGAGGGCTACGGTGAAAAAGGAAATATCTTCCGTTCAAAACTGGAAAGAAGCTTTCTCAGAAACTGCTCTGTGTTCTGTTAATTCATCTCACAGAGTTACATCTTTCCCTTCAAGAAGCCTTTCGCTAAGGCTGTTCTTGTGGAATTGGCAAAGGGATATTTGGAAGGCCATAGAGGGCTACGGTGAAAAAGGAAATATCTTCCGTTCAAAAATGGAAAGAAGCTTTCTGAGAAACTGCTCTGTGTTCTGTTAATTCATCTCACAGAGTTACATCTTTCCCTTCAAGAAGCCTTTCGCTAAGGCTGTTCTTGTGGAATTGGCAAAGGGATATTTGGAAGCCCATAGAGGGCTATGGTGAAAAGGGAAATATCTTCCGTTCCAAACTTGAAAGCAGCTTTCTGAGAAACTGCTCTGTGTTCTGTTAATTCATCTCACAGAGTTACATCTTTCCCTTCAAGAAGCCTTTCGGTAAGGCTGTTCTTGTGGAATTGGCAGAGGGATATTTGGAAGCCCATAGAGGGCTACGGTGAAAAAGGAAATATCTTCCGTTCAAAACTGGAAAGAAGCTTTCTGAGAAACTGCTCTGTGTTCTGTTAATTCATGTCACAGTGTTACATCTTTCCCTTCAAGATGCCTTTCGCTAAGGCTGTTCTTGTGGAATTGGCAAAGGGATATTTGGAAGCCCTTAGAGGGCTATGGTGAAAAAGGAAATATCTTCCGTTCTTAACTGGAAAGAAGCTTTATCAGAAACTGCTCTGTGTTCTGTTAATTCATCTCACAGAGTTACATCTTTCCCTTCAAGAAGCCTTTCGCTAAGGCTGTTCTTGTGGAATTGGCAAAGGGATATTTGGAAGCCCAAAGAGGGCTATGTTGAAAAAGGAAATATCTTCCGTTCAAAACTGGAAAGAAGCTTTCTGAGAAACTGCTCTGTGTTCTGTTAATTCATCTCACAGAGTTACATCTTTCCCTTCAAGAAGCCTTTCGCTAAGGCTGTTCTTGTGGAATTGGCAAAGGGATATTTGGAAGCCCATAGAGGGCTATGGTGAAAAATGAAATATCTTCCGTTCAAAACTGGAAAGAAGCTTTCTACGAAACTGCCCTGTGTTCTGTTAATTCATCTCACAGAGTTACATCTTTCCCTTCAAGAAGCCTTTGGCTAAGGCTGTTCTTGTGGAATTGGCAAAGGGATATTTGGAAGCCCATAGAGGGCTACGGTGAAAAAGGAAATATCTTCCGTTCAAAACTGGAAAGAAGCTTTCTGAGAAACTGCTCTGTGTTCTGTTAATTCATCTCACAGAGTTACATCTTTCCCTTCAAGAAGGCTTTCGGTAAGTCTTTTCTTGAGGAATTGGCAAAGGGATATTTGGAAGCTCAAAGAGGGCTATGGTGAAAAAGGAAATATCTTCCGTTCAAAACTGGAAAGAAGCTTTATGAGAAACTGCTCTGTGTTCTGTTAATTCATCTCACAGAGTTACATCTTTCCCTTCAAGAAGCCTTTCGCTAAGGCCGTTCTTGGGGAATTGGCAAAGGGATATTTGGAAGCCCATAGAGGGCTATGGTGAAAAAGGAAATATCTTCCGTTCAAAACAGGAAAGAAGCTTTCTTAGAAACTGCTCTGTGTTTTGTTAATTCATCTCACAGGGTTACATCTTTCCCTTCAAGAAGCCTTTCACTAAGGCTGTTCTTGTGGAATTGGCAAAGGGATATTTGGAAGCCCATAGAGGGCTATGGTGAAAAAGGAAATATCTTCCGTTGAAAACTGGAAAGAAGCTTTCTGAGAAACTGCTCTGTGTTCTGTTAATTCATCTCACAGAGTTACATCTTTCCCTTCAAGAAGCCTTTCGCTAAGGCTGTTCTTGTGGAATTGGCAAAGGGATATTTGGAAGGCCATAGAGGGCTACGGTGAAAAAGGAAATATCTTCCGTTCAAAAGTGGAAAGAAGCTTTCTGAGAAACTGCTCTGTGTTCTGTTAATTCATCTCACAGAGTTACATCTTTCCCTTCAAGAAGCCTTTCGCTAAGGCTGTTCTTGTGGATTTGGCAAAGGGATATTTGGAAGGCCATAGAGGGCTACGGTGAAAAAGGAAATAGCTTCCGTTCAAAACTGGAAAGAAGCTTTCTCAGAAACTGCTCTGTGTTCTGTTAATTCATCTCACAGAGTTACATCTTCCCCTTCAAGAAGCCTTTCGCTAAGGCTGTTCTTGTGGAATTGGCAAAGGGATATTTGGAAGGCCATAGAGGGCTACGGTGAAAAAGGAAATATCTTCCGTTCAAAAATGGAAAGAAGCTTTCTGAGAAACTGCTCTGTGTTCTGTTAATTCATCTCACAGAGCTATATCTTTCCCTTCAAGAAGCCTTTCGCTAAGGCTGTTCTTGTGGAATTGGCAAAGGGATATTTGGAAGCCCATAGAGGGCTATGGTGAAAAGGGAAATATCTTCCGTTCCAAACTTGAAAGCAGCTTTCTGAGAAACTGCTCTGTGTTCTGTTAATTCATCTCACAGAGTTACATCTTTCCCTTCAAGAAGCCTTTCGCTAAGGCTGTTCTTGTGGAATTGGCAGAGGGATATTTGGAAGACCATAGAGGGCTACGGTGAAAAAGGAAATATCTTCCGTTCAAAACTGGAAAGAAGCTTTCTGAGAAACTGCTCTGTGTTCTGTTAATTCATCTCACAGTGTTACATCTTTCCCTTCAAGATTCCTTTCGCTAAGGCTGTTCTTGTGGAATTGGCAAAGGGATATTTGGAAGCCCAAAGAGGGCTATGTTGAAAAAGGAAATATCCTCCGTTCAAAACTGGAAAGAAGCTTTCTGAGAAACTGCTCTGTGTTCTGTTAATTCATCTCACAGAGTTACATCTTTCCCTTCAAGAAGCCTTTCGCTAAGGCTGTTCTTGTGGAATTGGCAAAGGGATATTTGGAAGCCCATAGAGGGCTATGGTGAAAAAGGAAATATCTTCCGTTCAAAACTGGAAAGAAGCTTTCTGAGAAATTGCTCTGTGTTCTGTTAATTCATCTCACAGAGTTACATCTTTCCCTTCAAGAAGCCTTTGGCTAAGGCTGTTCTTGTGGAATTGGCAAAGGGATATTTGGAAGCCCATAGAGGGCTACGGTTAAAAAGGAAATATCTTCCGTTCAAAACTGGAAAGAAGCTTTCTGAGAAACTGCTCTGTGTTCTGTTAATTCATCTCACAGAGTTACATCTTTCCCTTCAAGAAGCCTTTCGCTAAGGCTGTTCTTGTGGAATTGGCAAAGGGATATTTGGAAGCCCATAGAGGGCTATGGTGAAAAAGGATATATCTTCCGTTCAAAACTGGAAAGAAGCTTTCTGAGAAACTGCTCTGTGTTCTGTTAATTCATCTCACAGAGTTACATCTTTCCCTTCAAGAAGCCTTTCGCTAAGGCTGTTCTTGTGGAATTGGAAAAAGGGATATTTGGAAGACCATAGCGGGCTACGGTGAAAAAGGAAATATCTTCCGTTCAAAACTGGAAAGAAGCTTTCTGAGAAACTGCTCTGTGTTCTGTTAATTCATCTCACAGAGTTACATCTTTCCCTTGAAGAAGCCTTTCGCTAAGGCTGTTCTTGTGGAATTGGCAAAGGGATATTTGGAAGCCCATAGAGGGCTATGGTGAAAAAGGAAATATCTTAAGTTCTTAACTGGAAAGAAGCTTTCTGAGAAACTGCTCTGTGTTCTGTTAATTCATCTCACAGAGTTACATCTTTCCCTTCAAGAAGCCTTTCGCTAAGGCTGTTCTTGTGGAATTGGCAAAGGGATATATGGAAGCCCATAGAGGGCTATGGTGAAAAAGGATATATCTTCCGTTCAAAACTGGAAAGAAGCTTTCTGAGAAAATGCTCCGTGTTCTGTTAATTCATCTCACAGAGTTACATCTTTCCCTTCAAGAAGCCTTTCGCTAAGGCTGTTCTTGTGGAATTGGCAGAGGGATATTTGGAAGCCCATAGAGGGCTACGGTGAAAAAGGAAATATCTTCCCTTCAAATCTGTAAAGAAGCTTTCTGAGAAACTGCTCTGTGTTCTGTTAATTCATCTCACAGAGTTACATCTTTCCCTTCAAGAAGCCTTTCGCTAAGGCTGTTCTTGTGGAATTGGCAAAGGGATATTTGGAACCGTTAGAGGGCTATGGTGAAAAAGGATATATCTTCCGTTCAAAACTGGAAAGAAGCTTTCTGAGAAACTGCTCTGTGTTCTGTTAATTCATCTCACAGAGTTACATCTTTCACTTCAAGAAGCCTTTCGCTAAGGCTGTTCTTGTGGAATTGGAAAAAGGGATATTTGGAAGCCCATAGAGGGCTATGGTGAAAGAGGAAATATCTTCCGTTCAATACTGGAAAGAAGCTTTCTGAGAAACTGCTCTGTGTTCTGTTAATTCATCTCACAGAGTTACATCTTTCCCTTCAAGAAGCCTTTCGCTAAGGCTGTTCTTGAGGAATTGGCAAAGGGATATTTGGAAGCTCATAGAGGGCTATGGTGAAAAAGGAAATATCTTCCGTTCTTAACTGGAAAGAAGCTTTCTCAGAAACTGCTCTGTGTTCTGTTTATTCATCTCACAGAATTACATCTTTCCCTTCAAGAATCATTTCGCTAAGGCTGTTCTTGTGGAATTGGCAAAGGGATATTTGGAAGCCCATAGAGGGCTATAGTGAAAAAGGAAATATCTTCCGTTCAAAACTGGAAAGAAGCTTTCTCAGAAACTGCTCTGTGTTCTGTTAATTCATCTCACAGAGTTACATCTTTCCCTTCAAGAAGCCTTTCGCTAAGGCTGTTCTTGTGGAATTGGCAAAGGGATATTTGGAAGCCCATAGAGGGCTATGGTGAAAAAGGATATATCTTCCGTTGAAAACTGGAAAGAAGCTTTCTGAGAAACTGCTCTGTGTTCTGTTAATTCATCTCACAGAGTTACATCTTTCCCTTCAAGAAGCCTTTCGCTAAGGCTCTTCTTGTGGAATTGGCAAGGGATATTTTGAAGCCCATAGAGGGCTACGGTGAATAAGGAAATATCTTCCGTTCTTAACTGGAAAGAAGCTTTCTCAGAAACTGCTCTGTGTTTTGTTAATTCATCTCACAGAGTTACATCTTTCCCTTCAAGAAGCCTTTCGCTAAGGCTGTTCTTGTGGAATTGGCAAAGGGATATTTGGAAGCCCATAGAGGGCTACGGTGAAAAAGGAAATATCTTCCGTTCAAAACTGGAAAGAAGCTTTCTGAGAAACAGCTCTGTGTTCTGTTAATTCATCTCACAGAGTTACATCTTTCCCTTCAAGAAGCCTTTCGCTAAGGCTGTTCTTGTGGAATTGGCAAAGGGATATTTGGAAGCCCATAGAGGGCTACGGTGAAAAAGGAAATATCTTCCGTTCAAAACTGGAAAGAAGCTTTCTGAGAAACTGCTCTGTGTTCTGTTAATTCATCTCTCAGAGTTACATCTTTCCCTTCAAGAAGCCTTTCGCTAAGGCTGTTCTTGTGGAATTGGCAGAGGGATATTTGGAAGCCCATAGAGGGCTACGGTGAAAAAGGAAATATCTTCCGTTCAAAACTGGAAAGAAGCTTTCTGAGAAACTGCTCTGTGTTCTGTTAATTCATCTCACAGAGTTACATCTTTCCCTTCAAGAAGCCTTTCGCTAAGGCTCTTCTTGTGGAATTGGCAAGGGATATTTTGAAGCCCATATACGGCTACGGTGAATAAGGAAATATCTTCCGTTCTTAACAGGAAAGAAGCTTTCTGTGAAACTGCTCTGTGTTCTGTTAATTCATCTCACAGAGTTACATCTTTCCCTTCAAGAAGCCTTTCGCTAAGGCTGTTCTTGTGGAATTGGCAAAGGGATATTTGGAAGCTCATGGAGGGCTATGGTGAAAAAGGAAATATCTTCCGTTCAAAACTGGAAAGAAGCTTTCTGAGAAACTGCTCTGTGTTCTGTTAATTCATCTCACAGTGTTACATCTTTCCCTTCAAGATGCCTTTCGCTAAGGCTGTTCTTGTGGAATTGGCAAAGGGATATTTGGAAGCCCTTAGAGGGCTATGGTGAAAAAGGAAATATCTTCCGTTCTTAACTGGAAAGAAGCTTTCTCAGAAACTGCTCTGTGTTCTGTTAATTCATCTCACAGAGTTACATCTTTCCCTTCAAGAAGCCTTTCGCTAAGGCTGTTCTAGTGGAATTGGCAAAGGGATATTTGGAAGCCCAAAGAGGGCTATGTTGAAAAAGGAAATATCTTCCGTTCAAAACTGGAAAGAAGCTTTCTGAGAAACTGCTCTGTGTTCTGTTAATTCATCTCACAGAGTTACATCTTTCCCTTCAAGAAGCCTTTCACTAAGGCTGTTCTTGTGGAATTGGCAAAGGGATATTTGGAAGCCCATAGAGGGCTATGGTGAAAAAGGAAATATCTTCCGTTCAAAACTGGAAAGAAGCTTTCTGAGAAACTGCTCTGTGTTCTGTTAATTCATCTCACAGAGTTACATCTTTCCCTTCACGAAGCCTTTGGCTAAGGCTGTTCTTGTGGAATTGGCAAAGGGATATTTGGAAGCCCATAGAGGGCTACGGTGAAAAAGGAAATATCTTCCGTTCAAAACTGGAAAGAAGCTTTCTGAAAAACTGCTCTGTGTTCTGTTAATTCATCTCACAGAGTTACATCTTTCCCTTCAAGAAGCCTTTCGCTAAGGCTGTTCTTGTGGAATTGGCAAAGGGATATTTTTAAGCCCATAGAGGGCTACGGTGAAAAAGGATATATCTTCCGTTCAAAACTGGAAAGAAGCTTTCTGAGAAACTGCTCTGTGTTCTGTTAATTCATCTCACAGAGTTACATCTTTCCCTTCAAGAAGCCTTTCGCTAAGGCTGTTCTTGTGGAATTGGAAAAAGGGATATTTGGAAGACCATAGCGGGCTACGGTGAAAAAGGAAATATCTTCCGTTCAAAACTGGAAAGAAGCTTTCTGAGAAACTGCTCTGTGTTCTGTTAATTCATCTCACAGAGTTACATCTTTCCCTTCAAGAAGCCTTTCGCTAAGGCTGTTCTTGTGGAATTGGCAAAGGGATATTTGGAAGCCCATAGAGGGCTATGGTGAAAAAGGAAATATCTTAAGTTCTTAACTGGAAAGAAGCTTTCTGAGAAACTGCTCTGTGTTCTGTTAATTCATCTCACAGAGTTACATCTTTCCCTTCAAGAAGCCTTTCGCTAAGGCTGTTCTTGTGGAATTGGCAAAGGGATATTTGGAAGCTCATAGAGGGCTACGGTGAAAAAGGAAATATCTTCCGTTCAAAACTGTAAAGAAGCTTTCTGAGAAACTGCTCTGTGTTCTGTCAATTCATCTCACAGAGTTACATCTTTCCCTTCAAGAAGCCTTTCGCTAAGGCTGTTCTTGTGGAATTGGCAAAGGGATATATGGAAGCCCATAGAGGGCTATGGTGAAAAAGGATATATCTTCCGTTCAAAACTGGAAAGAAGCTTTCTGAGAAAATGCTCTGTGTTCTGTTAATTCATCTCACAGAGTTACATCTTTCTCTTCAAGAAGCCTTTCGCTAAGGCTGTTCTTGTGGAATTGGCAGAGGGATATTTGGAAGCCCATAGAGGGCTACGGTGAAAAAGGAAATATCTTCCGTTCAAAACTGTAAAGAAGCTTTCTGAGAAACTGCTCTGTGTTCTGTCAATTCATCTCACAGAGTTACATCTTTCCCTTGAAGAAGCCTTTCGCTAAGGCTGTTCTTGTGGAATTGGCAAAGGGATATATGGAAGCCCATAGAGGGCTATGGTGAAAAAGGATATATCTTCCGTTCAAAACTGGAAAGAAGCTTTCTGAGAAACTGCTCTGTGTTCTGTTAATTCATCTCACAGAGTTACATCTTTCCCTTCAAGAAGCCTTTCGCTAAGGCTGTTCTTGTGGAATTGGCAGAGGGATATTTGGAAGCCCATAGAGGGCTACGGTGAAAAAGGAAATATCTTCCGTTCAAAACTGGAAAGAAGCTTTCTGAGAAACTGCTCTGTGTTCTGTTAATTCATCTCACAGAGTTACATCTTTCCCTTCAAGAAGCCTTTCGCTAAGGCTGTTCTTGTGGAATTGGAAAAAGGGATATTTTGAAGCCCATAGCGGGCTATGGTGAAAAAGGAAATATCTTCCGTTCAAAACTGGAAAGAAGCTTTCTGAGAAACTGCTCTGTGTTCTGTTAATTCATCTCACAGAGTTACATCTTTCCCTTCAAGAAGCCTTTCGCTAAGGCCGTTCTTGTGGAATTGGCAAAGGGATATTTGGAAGCCCATAGAGGGCTATGGTGAAAAAGGAAATATCTTCCGTTCAAAACAGGAAAGAAGCTTTCTTAGAAACTGCTCTGTGTTCTGTTAATTCATCTCACAGGGTTACATCTTTCCCTTCAAGAAGCCTTTCGCTAAGGCTGTTCTTGTGGAATTGGCAAAGGGATATTTGGAAGCCCATAGAGGGCTATGGTGAAAAAGGAAATATCTTCCGTTGAAAACTGGAAAGAAGCTTTCTGAGAAACTGCTCTGTGTTCTGTTAATTCATCTCACAGAGTTACATCTTTCCCTTCAAGAAGCCTTTCGCTAAGGCCGTTTTGTGGAATTGGCAAAGGGATATTTGGAAGCCCATAGAGGGCTACGGTGAAAAAGGAAATATCTTCCGTTCAAATCTGTAAAGAAGCTTTCTGAGAAACTGCTCTGTGTTCTGTTAATTCATCTCACAGAGTTACATCTTTCCCTTCAAGAAGCCTTTCGCTAAGGCTGTTCTTGTGGAATTGGCAAAGGGATATTTGGAACCGTTAGAGGGCTATGGTGAAAAAGGATATATCTTCCGTTCAAAACTGGAAAGAAGCTTTCTGAGAAACTGCTCTGTGTTCTGTTAATTCATCTCACAGAGTTACATCTTTCCCTTCAAGAAGCCTTTCGCTAAGGCTGTTCTTGTGGAATTGGAAAAAGGGATATTTGGAAGCCCATAGAGGGCTATGGTGAAAGAGGAAATATCTTCCGTTCAAAACTGGAAAGAAGCTTTCTGAGAAACTGCTCTGTGTTCTGTTAATTCATCTCACAGAGTTACATCTTTCCCTTCAAGAAGCCTTTCGCTAAGGCTGTTCTTGAGGAATTGGCAAAGGGATATTTGGAAGCTCATAGAGGGCTATGGTGAAAAAGGAAATATCTTCCGTTCTTAACTGGAAAGAAGCTTTCTCAGAAACTGCTCTGTGTTCTGTTTATTCATCTCACAGAATTACATCTTTCCCTTCAAGAATCATTTCGCTAAGGCTGTTCTTGTGGAATTGGCAAAGGGATATTTGGAAGCCCATAGAGGGCTATAGTGAAAAAGGAAATATCTTCCGTTCAAAACTGGAAAGAAGCTTTCTGAGAAACTGCTCTGTGTTCTGTTAATTCATCTCACAGAGTTACATCTTTCCCTTCAAGAAGCCTTTCGCTAAGGCTGTTCTTGTGGAATTGGCAGAGGGATATTTGGAAGCCCATAGAGGGCTACGGTGAAAAAGGAAATATCTTCCGTTCAAAACTGGAAAGAAGCTTTCTGAGAAACTGCTCTGTGTTCTGTTAATTCATCTCACAGTGTTACATCTTTCCCTTCAAGATTCCTTTCGCTAAGGCTGTTCTTGTGGAATTGGCAAAGGGATATTTGGAAGCCCAAAGAGGGCTATGTTGAAAAAGGAAATATCTTCCGTTCAAAACTGGAAAGAAGCTTTCTGAGAAACTGCTCTGTGTTCTGTTAATTCATCTCACAGAGTTACATCTTTCCCTTCAAGAAGCCTTTCGCTAAGGCTGTTCTTGTGGAATTGGCAAAGGGATATTTGGAAGCCCATAGAGGGCTATGGTGAAAAAGGAAATATCTTCCGTTCAAAACTGGAAAGAAGCTTTCTGAGAAACTGCTCTGTGTTCTGTTAATTCATCTCACAGAGTTACATCTTTCCCTTCAAGAAGCCTTTGGCTAAGGCTGTTCTTGTGGAATTGGCAAAGGGATATTTGGAAGCCCATAGACGGCTACGGTGAAAAAGGAAATATCTTCCGTTCAAAACTGGAAAGAAGCTTTCTGAGAAACTGCTCTGTGTTCTGTTAATTCATCTCACAGAGTTACATCTTTCCCTTCAAGAAGCCTTTCGCTAAGGCTGTTCTTGTGGAATTGGCAAAGGGATATTTGGAAGCCCATAGAGGGCTATGGTGAAAAAGGATATATCTTCCGTTCAAAACTGGAAAGAAGCTTTCTGAGAAACTGCTCTGTGTTCTGTTAATTCATCTCACAGAGTTACATCTTTCCCTTCAAGAAGCCTTTCGCTAAGGCTGTTCTTGTGGAATTGGAAAAAGGGATATTTGGAAGACCATAGCGGGCTACGGTGAAAAAGGAAATATCTTCCGTTCAAAACTGGAAAGAAGCTTTCTGAGAAACTGCTCTGTGTTCTGTTAATTCATCTCACAGAGTTACATCTTTCCCTTCAAGAAGCCTTTCGCTAAGGCTGTTCTTGTGGAATTGGCAAAGGGATATTTGGAAGCCCATAGAGGGCTATGGTGAAAAAGGAAATATCTTAAGTTCTTAACTGGAAAGAAGCTTTCTGAGAAACTGCTCTGTGTTCTGTTAATTCATCTCACAGAGTTACATCTTTCCCTTCAAGAAGCCTTTCGCTAAGGCTGTTCTTGTGGAATTGGCAAAGGGATATATGGAAGCCCATAGAGGGCTATGGTGAAAAAGGATATATCTTCCGTTCAAAACTGGAAAGAAGCTTTCTGAGAAAATGCTCTGTGTTCTGTTAATTCATCTCACAGAGTTACATCTTTCCCTTCAAGAAGCCTTTCGCTAAGGCTGTTCTTGTGGAATTGGCAGAGGGATATTTGGAAGCCCATAGAGGGCTACGGTGAAAAAGGAAATATCTTCCCTTCAAATCTGTAAAGAAGCTTTCTGAGAAACTCCTCTGTGTTCTGTTAATTCATCTCACAGAGTTACATCTTTCCCTTCAAGAAGCCTTTCGCTAAGGCTGTTCTTGTGGAATTGGCAAAGGGATATTTGGAACCGTTAGAGGGCTATGGTGAAAAAGGATATATCTTCCGTTCAAAACTGGAAAGAAGCTTTCTGAGAAACTGCTCTGTGTTCTGTTAATTCATCTCACAGAGTTACATCTTTCCCTTCAAGAAGCCTTTCGCTAAGGCTGTTCTTGTGGAATTGGAAAAAGGGATATTTGGAAGCCCATAGAGGGCTATGGTGAAAGAGGAAATATCTTCCGTTCAAAACTGGAAAGAAGCTTTCTGAGAAACTGCTCTGTGTTCTGTTAATTCATCTCACAGAGTTACATCTTTCCCTTCAAGAAGCCTTTCGCTAAGGCTGTTCTTGAGGAATTGGCAAAGGGATATTTGGAAGCTCATAGAGGGCTATGGTGAAAAAGGAAATATCTTCCGTTCTTAACTGGAAAGAAGCTTTCTCAGAAACTGCTCTGTGTTCTGTTTATTCATCTCACAGAATTACATCTTTCCCTTCAAGAATCATTTCGCTAAGGCTGTTCTTGTGGAATTGGCAAAGGGATATTTGGAAGCCCATAGAGGGCTATAGTGAAAAAGGAAATATCTTCCGTTCAAAACTGGAAAGAAGCTTTCTGAGAAACTGCTCTGTGTTCTGTTAATTCATCTCACAGAGTTACATCTTTCCCTTCAAGAAGCCTTTCGCTAAGGCTGTTCTTGTGGAATTGGCAAAGGGATATTTGGAAGCCCATAGAGGGCTATGGTGAAAAAGGATATATCTTCCGTTGAAAACTGGAAAGAAGCTTTCTGAGAAACTGCTCTGTGTTCTGTTAATTCATCTCACAGAGTTACATCTTTCCCTTCAAGAAGCCTTTCGCTAAGGCTCTTCTTGTGGAATTGGCAAGGGATATTTTGAAGCCCATAGAGGGCTACGGTGAATAAGGAAATATCTTCCGTTCTTAACTGGAAAGAAGCTTTCTCAGAAACTGCTCTGTGTTCTGTTAATTCATCTCACAGAGTTACATCTTTCCCTTCAAGAAGCCTTTCGCTAAGGCTGTTCTTGTGGAATTGGCAAAGGGATATTTGGAAGCCCATAGAGGGCTACGGTGAAAAAGGAAATATCTTCCGTTCAAAACTGGAAAGAAGCTTTCTGAGAAACAGCTCTGTGTTCTGTTAATTCATCTCACAGAGTTACATCTTTCCCTTCAAGAAGCCTTTCGCTAAGGCTGTTCTTGTGGAATTGGCAAAGGGATATTTGGAAGCCCATAGAGGGCTACGGTGAAAAAGGAAATATCTTCCGTTCAAAACTGGAAAGAAGCTTTCTGAGAAACTGCTCTGTGTTCTGTTAATTCATCTCTCAGAGTTACATCTTTCCCTTCAAGAAGCCTTTCGCTAAGGCTGTTCTTGTGGAATTGGCAGAGGGATATTTGGAAGCCCATAGAGGGCTACGGTGAATAAGGAAATATCTTCCGTTCTTAACAGGAAAGAAGCTTTCTGTGAAACTGCTCTGTGTTCTGTTAATTCATCTCACAGAGTTACATCTTTCCCTTCAAGAAGCCTTTCGCTAAGGCTGTTCTTGTGGAATTGGCAAAGGGATATTTGGAAGCTCATGGAGGGCTATGGTGAAAAAGGAAATATCTTCCGTTCAAAACTGGAAAGAAGCTTTCTGAGAAACTGCTCTGTGTTCTGTTAATTCATCTCACAGTGTTACATCTTTCCCTTCAAGATGCCTTTCGCTAAGGCTGTTCTTGTGGAATTGGCAAAGGGATATTTGGAAGCCCTTAGAGGGCTATGGTGAAAAAGGAAATATCTTCCGTTCTTAACTGGAAAGAAGCTTTCTCAGAAACTGCTCTGTGTTCTGTTAATTCATCTCACAGAGTTACATCTTTCCCTTCAAGAAGCCTTTCGCTAAGGCTGTTCTAGTGGAATTGGCAAAGGGATATTTGGAAGCCCAAAGAGGGCTATGTTGAAAAAGGAAATATCTTCCGTTCAAAACTGGAAAGAAGCTTTCTGAGAAACTGCTCTGTGTTCTGTTAATTCATCTCACAGAGTTACATCTTTCCCTTCAAGAAGCCTTTCGCTAAGGCTGTTCTTGTGGAATTGGCAAAGGGATATTTGGAAGCCCATAGAGGGCTATGGTGAAAAAGGAAATATCTTCCGTTCAAAACTGGAAAGAAGCTTTCTGAGAAACTGCTCTGTGTTCTGTTAATTCATCTCACAGAGTTACATCTTTCCCTTCACGAAGCCTTTGGCTAAGGCTGTTCTTGTGGAATTGGCAAAGGGATATTTGGAAGCCCATAGAGGGCTACGGTGAAAAAGGAAATATCTTCCGTTCAAAACTGGAAAGAAGCTTTCTGAAAAACTGCTCTGTGTTCTGTTAATTCATCTCACAGAGTTACATCTTTCCCTTCAAGAAGCCTTTCGCTAAGGCTGTTCTTGTGGAATTGGCAAAGGGATATTTTTAAGCCCATAGAGGGCTACGGTGAAAAAGGATATATCTTCCGTTCAAAACTGGAAAGAAGCTTTCTGAGAAACTGCTCTGTGTTCTGTTAATTCATCTCACAGAGTTACATCTTTCCCTTCAAGAAGCCTTTCGCTAAGGCTGTTCTTGTGGAATTGGAAAAAGGGATATTTGGAAGACCATAGCGGGCTACGGTGAAAAAGGAAATATCTTCCGTTCAAAACTGGAAAGAAGCTTTCTGAGAAACTGCTCTGTGTTCTGTTAATTCATCTCACAGAGTTACATCTTTCCCTTCAAGAAGCCTTTCGCTAAGGCTGTTCTTGTGGAATTGGCAAAGGGATATTTGGAAGCCCATAGAGGGCTATGGTGAAAAAGGAAATATCTTAAGTTCTTAACTGGAAAGAAGCTTTCTGAGAAACTGCTCTGTGTTCTGTTAATTCATCTCACAGGGTTACATCTTTCCCTTCAAGAAGCCTTTCGCTAAGGCTGTTCTTGTGGAATTGGCAAAGGGATATTTGGAAGCTCATAGAGGGCTACGGTGAAAAAGGAAATATCTTCCGTTCAAAACTGTAAAGAAGCTTTCTGAGAAACTGCTCTGTGTTCTGTCAATTCATCTCACAGAGTTACATCTTTCCCTTCAAGAAGCCTTTCGCTAAGGCTGTTCTTGTGGAATTGGCAAAGGGATATATGGAAGCCCATAGAGGGCTATGGTGAAAAAGGATATATCTTCCGTTCAAAACTGGAAAGAAGCTTTCTGAGAAAATGCTCTGTGTTCTGTTAATTCATCTCACAGAGTTACATCTTTCCCTTCAAGAAGCCTTTCGCTAAGGCTGTTCTTGTGGAATTGGCAGAGGGATATTTGGAAGCCCATAGAGGGCTACGGTGAAAAAGGAAATATCTTCCGTTCAAAACTGGAAAGAAGCTTTCTGAGAAACTGCTCTGTGTTCTGTTAATTCATCTCACAGAGTTACATCTTTCCCTTCAAGAAGCCTTTCGCTAAGGCTGTTCTTGTGGAATTGGCAGAGGGATATTTGGAAGCCCATAGAGGGCTACGGTGAAAAAGGAAATATCTTCCGTTCAAAACTGGAAAGAAGCTTTCTGAGAAACTGCTCTGTGTTCTGTTAATTCATCTCACAGTGTTACATCTTTCCCTTCAAGATTCCTTTCGCTAAGGCTGTTCTTGTGGAATTGGCAAAGGGATATTTGGAAGCCCAAAGAGGGCTATGTTGAAAAAGGAAATATCTTCCGTTCAAAACTGGAAAGAAGCTTTCTGAGAAACTGCTCTGTGTTCTGTTAATTCATCTCACAGAGTTACATCTTTCCCTTCAAGAAGCCTTTCGCTAAGGCTGTTCTTGTGGAATTGGCAAAGGGATATTTGGAAGCCCATAGAGGGCTATGGTGAAAAAGGAAATATCTTCCGTTCAAAACTGGAAAGAAGCTTTCTGAGAAACTGCTCTGTGTTCTGTTAATTCATCTCACAGAGTTACATCTTTCCCTTCAAGAAGCCTTTGGCTAAGGCTGTTCTTGTGGAATTGGCAAAGGGATATTTGGAAGCCCATAGACGGCTACGGTGAAAAAGGAAATATCTTCCGTTCAAAACTGGAAAGAAGCTTTCTGAGAAACTGCTCTGTGTTCTGTTAATTCATCTCACAGAGTTACATCTTTCCCTTCAAGAAGCCTTTCGCTAAGGCTGTTCTTGTGGAATTGGCAAAGGGATATTTGGAAGCCCATAGAGGGCTATGGTGAAAAAGGATATATCTTCCGTTCAAAACTGGAAAGAAGCTTTCTGAGAAACTGCTCTGTGTTCTGTTAATTCATCTCACAGAGTTACATCTTTCCCTTCAAGAAGCCTTTCGCTAAGGCTGTTCTTGTGGAATTGGAAAAAGGGATATTTGGAAGACCATAGCGGGCTACGGTGAAAAAGGAAATATCTTCCGTTCAAAACTGGAAAGAAGCTTTCTGAGAAACTGCTCTGTGTTCTGTTAATTCATCTCACAGAGTTACATCTTTCCCTTCAAGAAGCCTTTCGCTAAGGCTGTTCTTGTGGAATTGGCAAAGGGATATTTGGAAGCCCATAGAGGGCTATGGTGAAAAAGGAAATATCTTAAGTTCTTAACTGGAAAGAAGCTTTCTGAGAAACTGCTCTGTGTTCTGTTAATTCATCTCACAGAGTTACATCTTTCCCTTCAAGAAGCCTTTCGCTAAGGCTGTTCTTGTGGAATTGGCAAAGGGATATATGGAAGCCCATAGAGGGCTATGGTGAAAAAGGATATATCTTCCGTTCAAAACTGGAAAGAAGCTTTCTGAGAAAATGCTCTGTGTTCTGTTAATTCATCTCACAGAGTTACATCTTTCCCTTCAAGAAGCCTTTAGCTAAGGCTGTTCTTGTGGAATTGGCAGAGGGATATTTGGAAGCCCATAGAGGGCTACGGTGAAAAAGGAAATATCTTCCCTTCAAATCTGTAAAGAAGCTTTCTGAGAAACTGCTCTGTGTTCTGTTAATTCATCTCACAGAGTTACATCTTTCCCTTCAAGAAGCCTTTCGCTAAGGCTGTTCTTGTGGAATTGGCAAAGGGATATTTGGAACCGTTAGAGGGCTATGGTGAAAAAGGATATATCTTCCGTTCAAAACTGGAAAGAAGCTTTCTGAGAAACTGCTCTGTGTTCTGTTAATTCATCTCACAGAGTTACATCTTTCCCTTCAAGAAGCCTTTCGCTAAGGCTGTTCTTGTGGAATTGGAAAAAGGGATATTTGGAAGCCCATAGAGGGCTATGGTGAAAGAGGAAATATCTTCCGTTCAAAACTGGAAAGAAGCTTTCTGAGAAACTGCTCTGTGTTCTGTTAATTCATCTCACAGAGTTACATCTTTCCCTTCAAGAAGCCTTTCGCTAAGGCTGTTCTTGAGGAATTGGCAAAGGGATATTTGGAAGCTCATAGAGGGCTATGGTGAAAAAGGAAATATCTTCCGTTCTTAACTGGAAAGAAGCTTTCTCAGAAACTGCTCTGTGTTCTGTTTATTCATCTCACAGAATTACATCTTTCCCTTCAAGAATCATTTCGCTAAGGCTGTTCTTGTGGAATTGGCAAAGGGATATTTGGAAGCCCATAGAGGGCTATAGTGAAAAAGGAAATTTCTTCCGTTCAAAACTGGAAAGAAGCTTTCTGAGAAACTGCTCTGTGTTCTGTTAATTCATCTCACAGAGTTACATCTTTCCCTTCAAGAAGCCTTTCGCTAAGGCTGTTCTTGTGGAATTGGCAAAGGGATATTTGGAAGCCCATAGAGGGCTATGGTGAAAAAGGATATATCTTCCGTTGAAAACTGGAAAGAAGCTTTCTGAGAAACTGCTCTGTGTTCTGTTAATTCATCTCACAGAGTTACATCTTTCCCTTCAAGAAGCCTTTCGCTAAGGCTCTTCTTGTGGAATTGGCAAGGGATATTTTGAAGCCCATAGAGGGCTACGGTGAATAAGGAAATATCTTCCGTTCTTAACTGGAAAGAAGCTTTCTCAGAAACTGCTCTGTGTTCTGTTAATTCATCTCACAGAGTTACATCTTTCCCTTCAAGAAGCCTTTCGCTAAGGCTGTTCTTGTGGAATTGGCAAAGGGATATTTGGAAGCCCATAGAGGGCTACGGTGAAAAAGGAAATATCTTCCGTTCAAAACTGGAAAGAAGCTTTCTGAGAAACAGCTCTGTGTTCTGTTAATTCATCTCACAGAGTTACATCTTTCCCTTCAAGAAGCCTTTCGCTAAGGCTGTTCTTGTGGAATTGGCAAAGGGATATTTGGAAGCCCATAGAGGGCTACGGTGAAAAAGGAAATATCTTCCGTTCAAAACTGGAAAGAAGCTTTCTGAGAAACTGCTCTGTGTTCTGTTAATTCATCTCTCAGAGTTACATCTTTCCCTTCAAGAAGCCTTTCGCTAAGGCTGTTCTTGTGGAATTGGCAGAGGGATATTTGGAAGCCCATAGAGGGCTACGGTGAAAAAGGAAATATCTTCCGTTCAAAACTGGAAAGAAGCTTTCTGAGAAACTGCTCTGTGTTCTGTTAATTCATCTCACAGAGTTACATCTTTCCCTTCAAGAAGCCTTTCGCTAAGGCTCTTCTTGTGGAATTGGCAAGGGATATTTTGAAGCCCATATAGGGCTACGGTGAATAAGGAAATATCTTCCGTTCAAAACTGGAAAGAAGCTTTCTGAGAAACTGCTCTGTGTTCTGTTAATTCATCTCACAGTGTTACATCTTTCCCTTCAAGATGCCTTTCGCTAAGGCTGTTCTTGTGGAATTGGCAAAGGGATATTTGGAAGCCCTTAGAGGGCTATGGTGAAAAAGGAAATATCTTCCGTTCTTAACTGGAAAGAAGCTTTCTCAGAAACTGCTCTGTGTTCTGTTAATTCATCTCACAGAGTTACATCTTTCCCTTCAAGAAGCCTTTCGCTAAGGCTGTTCTAGTGGAATTGGCAAAGGGATATTTGGAAGCCCAAAGAGGGCTATGTTGAAAAAGGAAATATCTTCCGTTCAAAACTGGAAAGAAGCTTTCTGAGAAACTGCTCTGTGTTCTGTTAATTCATCTCACAGAGTTACATCTTTCCCTTCAAGAAGCCTTTCGCTAAGGCTGTTCTTGTGGAATTGGCAAAGGGATATTTGGAAGCCCATAGAGGGCTATGGTGAAAAAGGAAATATCTTCTGTTCAAAACTGGAAAGAAGCTTTCTGAGAAACTGCTCTGTGTTCTGTTAATTCATCTCACAGAGTTACATCTTTCCCTTCACGAAGCCTTTGGCTAAGGCTGTTCTTGTGGAATTGGCAAAGGGATATTTGGAAGCCCATAGAGGGCTACGGTGAAAAAGGAAATATCTTCCGTTCAAAACTGGAAAGAAGCTTTCTGAAAAACTGCTCTGTGTTCTGTTAATTCATCTCACAGAGTTACATCTTTCCCTTCAAGAAGCCTTTCGCTAAGGCTCTTCTTGTGGAATTGGCAAAGGGATATTTTTAAGCCCATAGAGGGCTACGGTGAAAAAGGATATATCTTCCGTTCAAAACTGGAAAGAAGCTTTCTGAGAAACTGCTCTGTGTTCTGTTAATTCATCTCACAGAGTTACATCTTTCCCTTCAAGAAGCCTTTCGCTAAGGCTGTTCTTGTGGAATTGGAAAAAGGGATATTTGGAAGACCATAGCGGGCTACGGTGAAAAAGGAAATATCTTCCGTTCAAAACTGGAAAGAAGCTTTCTGAGAAACTGCTCTGTGTTCTGTTAATTCATCTCACAGAGTTACATCTTTCCCTTGAAGAAGCCTTTCGCTAAGGCTGTTCTTGTGGAATTGGCAAAGGGATATTTGGAAGCCCATAGAGGGCTATGGTGAAAAAGGAAATATCTTAAGTTCTTAACTGGAAAGAAGCTTTCTGAGAAACTGCTCTGTGTTCTGTTAATTCATCTCACAGAGTTACATCTTTCCCTTCAAGAAGCCTTTCGCTAAGGCTGTTCTTGTGGAATTGGCAAAGGGATATTTGGAAGCTCATAGAGGGCTACGGTGAAAAAGGAAATATCTTCCGTTCAAAACTGTAAAGAAGCTTTCTGAGAAACTGCTCTGTGTTCTGTCAATTCATCTCACAGAGTTACATCTTTCCCTTCAAGAAGCCTTTCGCTAAGGCTGTTCTTGTGGAATTGGCAAAGGGATATATGGAAGCCCATAGAGGGCTATGGTGAAAAAGGATATATCTTCCGTTCAAAACTGGAAAGAAGCTTTCTGAGAAAATGCTCTGTGTTCTGTTAATTCATCTCACAGAGTTACATCTTTCCCTTCAAGAAGCCTTTCGCTAAGGCTGTTCTTGTGGAATTGGCAGAGGGATATTTGGAAGCCCATAGAGGGCTACGGTGAAAAAGGAAATATCTTCCGTTCAAAACTGGAAAGAAGCTTTCTGAGAAACTGCTCTGTGTTCTGTTAATTCATCTCACAGAGTTACATCTTTCCCTTCAAGAAGCCTTTCGCTAAGGCTGTTCTTGTGGAATTGGCAGAGGGATATTTGGAAGCCCATAGAGGGCTACGGTGAAAAAGGAAATATCTTCCGTTCAAAACTGGAAAGAAGCTTTCTGAGAAACTGCTCTGTGTTCTGTTAATTCATCTCACAGTGTTACATCTTTCCCTTCAAGATTCCTTTCGCTAAGGCTGTTCTTGTGGAATTGGCAAAGGGATATTTGGAAGCCCAAAGAGGGCTATGTTGAAAAAGGAAATATCTTCCGTTCAAAACTGGAAAGAAGCTTTCTGAGAAACTGCTCTGTGTTCTGTTAATTCATCTCACAGAGTTACATCTTTCCCTTCAAGAAGCCTTTCGCTAAGGCTGTTCTTGTGGAATTGGCAAAGGGATATTTGGAAGCCCATAGAGGGCTATGGTGAAAAAGGAAATATCTTCCGTTCAAAACTGGAAAGAAGCTTTCTGAGAAACTGCTCTGTGTTCTGTTAATTCATCTCACAGAGTTACATCTTTCCCTTAAAGAAGCCTTTGGCTAAGGCTGTTCTTGTGGAATTGGCAAAGGGATATTTGGAAGCCCATAGACGGCTACGGTGAAAAAGGAAATATCTTCCGTTCAAAACTGGAAAGAAGCTTTCTGAGAAACTGCTCTGTGTTCTGTTAATTCATCTCACAGAGTTACATCTTTCCCTTCAAGAAGCCTTTCGCTAAGGCTGTTCTTGTGGAATTGGCAAAGGGATATTTGGAAGCCCATAGAGGGCTATGGTGAAAAAGGATATATCTTCCGTTCAAAACTGGAAAGAAGCTTTCTGAGAAACTGCTCTGTGTTCTGTTAATTCATCTCACAGAGTTACATCTTTCCCTTCAAGAAGCCTTTCGCTAAGGCTGTTCTTGTGGAATTGGAAAAAGGGATATTTGGAAGACCATAGCGGGCTACGGTGAAAAAGGAAATATCTTCCGTTCAAAACTGGAAAGAAGCTTTCTGAGAAACCGCTCTGTGTTCTGTTAATTCATCTCACAGAGTTACATCTTTCCCTTCAAGAAGCCTTTCGCTAAGGCTGTTCTTGTGGAATTGGCAAAGGGATATTTGGAAGCCCATAGAGGGCTATGGTGAAAAAGGAAATATCTTAAGTTCTTAACTGGAAAGAAGCTTTCTGAGAAACTGCTCTGTGTTCTGTTAATTCATCTCACAGAGTTACATCTTTCCCTTCAAGAAGCCTTTCGCTAAGGCTGTTCTTGTGGAATTGGCAAAGGGATATATGGAAGCCCATAGAGGGCTATGGTGAAAAAGGATATATCTTCCGTTCAAAACTGGAAAGAAGCTTTCTGAGAAAATGCTCTGTGTTCTGTTAATTCATCTCACAGAGTTACATCTTTCCCTTCAAGAAGCCTTTCGCTAAGGCTGTTCTTGTGGAATTGGCAGAGGGATATTTGGAAGCCCATAGAGGGCTACGGTGAAAAAGGAAATATCTTCCCTTCAAATCTGTAAAGAAGCTTTCTGAGAAACTGCTCTGTGTTCTGTTAATTCATCTCACAGAGTTACATCTTTCCCTTCAAGAAGCCTTTCGCTAAGGCTGTTCTTGTGGAATTGGCAAAGGGATATTTGGAACCGTTAGAGGGCTATGGTGAAAAAGGATATATCTTCCGTTCAAAACTGGAAAGAAGCTTTCTGAGAAACTGCTCTGTGTTCTGTTAATTCATCTCACAGAGTTACATCTTTCCCTTCAAGAAGCCTTTCGCTAAGGCTGTTCTTGTGGAATTGGAAAAAGGGATATTTGGAAGCCCATAGAGGGCTATGGTGAAAGAGGAAATATCTTCCGTTCAAAACTGGAAAGAAGCTTTCTGAGAAACTGCTCTGTGTTCTGTTAATTCATCTCACAGAGTTACATCTTTCCCTTCAAGAAGCCTTTCGCTAAGGCTGTTCTTGAGGAATTGGCAAAGGGATATTTGGAAGCTCATAGAGGGCTATGGTGAAAAAGGAAATATCTTCCGTTCTTAACTGGAAAGAAGCTTTCTCAGAAACTGCTCTGTGTTCTGTTTATTCATCTCACAGAATTACATCTTTCCCTTCAAGAATCATTTCGCTAAGGCTGTTCTTGTGGAATTGGCAAAGGGATATTTGGAAGCCCATAGAGGGCTATAGTGAAAAAGGAAATATCTTCCGTTCAAAACTGGAAAGAAGCTTTCTGAGAAACTGCTCTGTGTTCTGTTAATTCATCGCACAGAGTTACATCTTTCCCTTCAAGAAGCCTTTCGCTAAGGCTGTTCTTGTGGAATTGGCAAAGGGATATTTGGAAGCCCATAGAGGGCTATGGTGAAAAAGGATATATCTTCCGTTGAAAACTGGAAAGAAGCTTTCTGAGAAACTGCTCTGTGTTCTGTTAATTCATCTCACAGAGTTACATCTTTCCCTTCAAGAAGCCTTTCGCTAAGGCTCTTCTTGTGGAATTGGCAAGGGATATTTTGAAGCCCATAGAGGGCTACGGTGAATAAGGAAATATCTTCCGTTCTTAACTGGAAAGAAGCTTTCTCAGAAACTGCTCTGTGTTCTGTTAATTCATCTCACAGAGTTACATCTTTCCCTTCAAGAAGCCTTTCGCTAAGGCTGTTCTTGTGGAATTGGCAAAGGGATATTTGGAAGCCCATAGAGGGCTACGGTGAAAAAGGAAATATCTTCCGTTCAAAACTGGAAAGAAGCTTTCTGAGAAACAGCTCTGTGTTCTGTTAATTCATCTCACAGAGTTACATCTTTCCCTTCAAGAAGCCTTTCGCTAAGGCTGTTCTTGTGGAATTGGCAAAGGGATATTTGGAAGCCCATAGAAGGCTACGGTGAAAAAGGAAATATCTTCCGTTCAAAACTGGAAAGAAGCTTTCTGAGAAACTGCTCTGTGTTCTGTTAATTCATCTCTCAGAGTTACATCTTTCCCTTCAAGAAGCCTTTCGCTAAGGCTGTTCTTGTGGAATTGGCAGAGGGATATTTGGAAGCCCATAGAGGGCTACGGTGAAAAAGGAAATATCTTCCGTTCAAAACTGGAAAGAAGCTTTCTGAGAAACTGCTCTGTGTTCTGTTAATTCATCTCACAGAGTTACATCTTTCCCTTCAAGAAGCCTTTCGCTAAGGCTCTTCTTGTGGAATTGGCAAGGGATATTTTGAAGCCCATATAGGGCTACGGTGAATAAGGAAATATCTTCCGTTCTTAACAGGAAAGAAGCTTTCTGTGAAACTGCTCTGTGTTCTGTTAATTCATCTCACAGAGTTACATCTTTCCCTTCAAGAAGCCTTTCGCTAAGGCTGTTCTTGTGGAATTGGCAAAGGGATATTTGGAAGCTCATGGAGGGCTATGGTGAAAAAGGAAATATCTTCCGTTCAAAACTGGAAAGAAGCTTTCTGAGAAACTGCTCTGTGTTCTGTTAATTCATCTCACAGTGTTACATCTTTCCCTTCAAGATGCCTTTCGCTAAGGCTGTTCTTGTGGAATTGGCAAAGGGATATTTGGAAGCCCTTAGAGGGCTATGGTGAAAAAGGAAATATCTTCCGTTCTTAACTGGAAAGAAGCTTTCTCAGAAACTGCTCTGTGTTCTGTTAATTCATCTAACAGAGTTACATCTTTCCCTTCAAGAAGCCTTTCGCTAAGGCTGTTCTAGTGGAATTGGCAAAGGGATATTTGGAAGCCCAAAGAGGGCTATGTTGAAAAAGGAAATATCTTCCGTTCAAAACTGGAAAGAAGCTTTCTGAGAAACTGCTCTGTGTTCTGTTAATTCATCTCACAGAGTTACATCTTTCCCTTCAAGAAGCCTTTCGCTAAGGCTGTTCTTGTGGAATTGGCAAAGGGATATTTGGAAGCCCATAGAGGGCTATGGTGAAAAAGGAAATATCTTCCGTTCAAAACTGGAAAGAAGCTTTCTGAGAAACTGCTCTGTGTTCTGTTAATTCATCTCACAGAGTTACATCTTTCCCTTCACGAAGCCTTTGGCTAAGGCTGTTCTTGTGGAATTGGCAAAGGGATATTTGGAAGCCCATAGAGGGCTACGGTGAAAAAGGAAATATCTTCCGTTCAAAACTGGAAAGAAGCTTTCTGAAAAACTGCTCTGTGTTCTGTTAATTCATCTCACAGAGTTACATCTTTCCCTTCAAGAAGCCTTTCGCTAAGGCTGTTCTTGTGGAATTGGCAAAGGGATATTTTTAAGCCCATAGAGGGCTACGGTGAAAAAGGATATATCTTCCGTTCAAAACTGGAAAGAAGCTTTCTGAGAAACTGCTCTGTGTTCTGTTAATTCATCTCACAGAGTTACATCTTTCCCTTCAAGAAGCCTTTCGCTAAGGCTGTTCTTGTGGAATTGGAAAAAGGGATATTTGGAAGACCATAGCGGGCTACGGTGAAAAAGGAAATATCTTCCGTTCAAAACTGGAAAGAAGCTTTCTGAGAAACTGCTCTGTGTTCTGTTAATTCATCTCACAGAGTTACATCTTTCCCTTCAAGAAGCCTTTCGCTAAGGCTGTTCTTGTGGAATTGGCAAAGGGATATTTGGAAGCCCATAGAGGGCTATGGTGAAAAAGGAAATATCTTAAGTTCTTAACTGGAAAGAAGCTTTCTGAGAAACTGCTCTGTGTTCTGTTAATTCATCTCACAGAGTTACATCTTTCCCTTCAAGAAGCCTTTCGCTAAGGCTGTTCTTGTGGAATTGGCAAAGGGATATTTGGAAGCTCATAGAGGGCTACGGTGAAAAAGGAAATATCTTCCGTTCAAAACTGTAAAGAAGCTTTCTGAGAAACTGCTCTGTGTTCTGTCAATTCATCTCACAGAGTTACATCTTTCCCTTCAAGAAGCCTTTCGCTAAGGCTGTTCTTGTGGAATTGGCAAAGGGATATATGGAAGCCCATAGAGGGCTATGGTGAAAAAGGATATATCTTCCGTTCAAAACTGGAAAGAAGCTTTCTGAGAAAATGCTCTGTGTTCTGTTAATTCATCTCACAGAGTTACATCTTTCCCTTCAAGAAGCCTTTCGCTAAGGCTGTTCTTGTGGAATTGGCAGAGGGATATTTGGAAGCCCATAGAGGGCTACGGTGAAAAAGGAAATATCTTCCGTTCAAAACTGTAAAGAAGCTTTCTGAGAAACTGCTCTGTGTTCTGTCAATTCATCTCACAGAGTTACATCTTTCCCTTGAAGAAGCCTTTCGCTAAGGCTGTTCTTGTGGAATTGGCAAAGGGATATATGGAAGCCCATAGAGGGCTATGGTGAAAAAGGATATATCTTCCGTTCAAAACTGGAAAGAAGCTTTCTGAGAAACTGCTCTGTGTTCTGTTAATTCATCTCACAGAGTTACATCTTTCCCTTCAAGAAGCCTTTCGCTAAGGCTGTTCTTGTGGAATTGGCAGAGGGATATTTGGAAGCCCATAGAGGGCTACGGTGAAAAAGGAAATATCTTCCGTTCAAAACTGGAAAGAAGCTTTCTGAGAAACTGCTCTGTGTTCTGTTAATTCATCTCACAGAGTTACATCTTTCCCTTCAAGAAGCCTTTCGCTAAGGCTGTTCTTGTGGAATTGGAAAAAGGGATATTTTGAAGCCCATAGCGGGCTATGGTGAAAAAGGAAATATCTTCCGTTCAAAACTGGAAAGAAGCTTTCTGAGAAACTGCTCTGTGTTCTGTTAATTCATCTCACAGAGTTACATCTTTCCCTTCAAGAAGCCTTTCGCTAAGGCCGTTCTTGTGGAATTGGCAAAGGGATATTTGGAAGCCCATAGAGGGCTATGGTGAAAAAGGAAATATCTTCCGTTCAAAACAGGAAAGAAGCTTTCTTAGAAACTGCTCTGTGTTCTGTTAATTCATCTCACAGGGTTACATCTTTCCCTTCAAGAAGCCTTTCGCTAAGGCTGTTCTTGTGGAATTGGCAAAGGGATATTTGGAAGCCCATAGAGGGCTATGGTGAAAAAGGAAATATCTTCCGTTGAAAACTGGAAAGAAGCTTTCTGAGAAACTGCTCTGTGTTCTGTTAATTCATCTCACAGAGTTACATCTTTCCCTTCAAGAAGCCTTTCGCTAAGGCCGTTTTGTGGAATTGGCAAAGGGATATTTGGAAGCCCATAGAGGGCTACGGTGAAAAAGGAAATATCTTCCGTTCAAATCTGTAAAGAAGCTTTCTGAGAAACTGCTCTGTGTTCTGTTAATTCATCTCACAGAGTTACATCTTTCCCTTCAAGAAGCCTTTCGCTAAGGCTGTTCTTGTGGAATTGGCAAAGGGATATTTGGAACCGTTAGAGGGCTATGGTGAAAAAGGATATATCTTCCGTTCAAAACTGGAAAGAAGCTTTCTGAGAAACTGCTCTGTGTTCTGTTAATTCATCTCACAGAGTTACATCTTTCCCTTCAAGAAGCCTTTCGCTAAGGCTGTTCTTGTGGAATTGGAAAAAGGGATATTTGGAAGCCCATAGAGGGCTATGGTGAAAGAGGAAATATCTTCCGTTCAAAACTGGAAAGAAGCTTTCTGAGAAACTGCTCTGTGTTCTGTTAATTCATCTCACAGAGTTACATCTTTCCCTTCAAGAAGCCTTTCGCTAAGGCTGTTCTTGAGGAATTGGCAAAGGGATATTTGGAAGCTCATAGAGGGCTATGGTGAAAAAGGAAATATCTTCCGTTCTTAACTGGAAAGAAGCTTTCTCAGAAACTGCTCTGTGTTCTGTTTATTCATCTCACAGAATTACATCTTTCCCTTCAAGAATCATTTCGCTAAGGCTGTTCTTGTGGAATTGGCAAAGGGATATTTGGAAGCCCATAGAGGGCTATAGTGAAAAAGGAAATATCTTCCGTTCAAAACTGGAAAGAAGCTTTCTGAGAAACTGCTCTGTGTTCTGTTAATTCATCTCACAGAGTTACATCTTTCCCTTCAAGAAGCCTTTCGCTAAGGCTGTTCTTGTGGAATTGGCAAAGGGATATTTGGAAGCCCATAGAGGGCTATGGTGAAAAAGGATATATCTTCCGTTGAAAACTGGAAAGAAGCTTTCTGAGAAACTGCTCTGTGTTCTGTTAATTCATCTCACAGAGTTACATCTTTCCCTTCAAGAAGCCTTTCGCTTAGGCTCTTCTTGTGGAATTGGCAAGGGATATTTTGAAGCCCATAGAGGGCTACGGTGAATAAGGAAATATCTTCCGTTCTTAACTGGAAAGAAGCTTTCTCAGAAACTGCTCTGTGTTCTGTTAATTCATCTCACAGAGTTACATCTTTCCCTTCAAGAAGCCTTTCGCTAAGGCTGTTCTTGTGGAATTGGCAAAGGGATATTTGGAAGCCCATAGAGGGCTACGGTGAAAAAGGAAATATCTTCCGTTCAAAACTGGAAAGAAGCTTTCTGAGAAACTGCTCTGTGTTCTGTTAATTCATCTCACAGAGTTACATCTTTCCCTTCAAGAAGCCTTTCGCTAAGGCTGTTCTTGTGGAATTGGCAAAGGGATATTTGGAAGCCCATAGAGGGCTACGGTGAAAAAGGAAATATCTTCCGTTCAAAACTGGAAAGAAGCTTTCTGAGAAACTGCTCTGTGTTCTGTTAATTCATCTCTCAGAGTTACATCTTTCCCTTCAAGAAGCCTTTCGCTAAGGCTGTTCTTGTGGAATTGGCAGAGGGATATTTGGAAGCCCATAGAGGGCTACGGTGAAAAAGGAAATATCTTCCGTTCAAAACTGGAAAGAAGCTTTCTGAGAAACTGCTCTGTGTTCTGTTAATTCATCTCACAGAGTTACATCTTTCCCTTCAAGAAGCCTTTCGCTAAGGCTCTTCTTGTGGAATTGGCAAGGGATATTTTGAAGCCCATATAGGGCTACGGTGAATAAGGAAATATCTTCCGTTCTTAACAGGAAAGAAGCTTTCTGTGAAACTGCTCTGTGTTCTGTTAATTCATCTCACAGAGTTACATCTTTCCCTTCAAGAAGCCTTTCGCTAAGGCTGTTCTTGTGGAATTGGCAAAGGGATATTTGGAAGCTCATGGAGGGCTATGGTGAAAAAGGAAATATCTTCCGTTCAAAACTGGAAAGAAGCTTTCTGAGAAACTGCTCTGTGTTCTGTTAATTCATCTCACAGTGTTACATCTTTCCCTTCAAGACGCCTTTCGCTAAGGCTGTTCTTGTGGAATTGGCAAAGGGATATTTGGAAGCCCATAGAGGGCTATGGTGAAAAAGGAAATATCTTCCGTTGAAAACTGGAAAGAAGCTTTCTGAGAAACTGCTCTGTGTTCTGTTAATTCATCTCACAGAGTTACATCTTTCCCTTCAAGAAGCCTTTCGCTAAGGCCGTTTTGTGGAATTGGCAAAGGGATATTTGGAAGCCCATAGAGGGCTACGGTGAAAAAGGAAATATCTTCCGTTCAAATCTGTAAAGAAGCTTTCTGAGAAACTGCTCTGTGTTCTGTTAATTCATCTCACAGAGTTACATCTTTCCCTTCAAGAAGCCTTTCGCTAAGGCTGTTCTTGTGGAATTGGCAAAGGGATATTTGGAACCGTTAGAGGGCTATGGTGAAAAAGGATATATCTTCCGTTCAAAACTGGAAAGAAGCTTTCTGAGAAACTGCTCTGTGTTCTGTTAATTCATCTCACAGAGTTACATCTTTCCCTTCACAAGCCTTTCGCTAAGGCTGTTCTTGTGGAATTGGAAAAAGGGATATTTGGAAGCCCATAGAGGGCTATGGTGAAAGAGGAAATATCTTCCGTTCAAAACTGGAAAGAAGCTTTCTGAGAAACTGCTCTGTGTTCTGTTAATTCATCTCACAGAGTTACATCTTTCCCTTCAAGAAGCCTTTCGCTAAGGCTGTTCTTGAGGAATTGGCAAAGGGATATTTGGAAGCTCATAGAGGGCTATGGTGAAAAAGGAAATATCTTCCGTTCTTAACTGGAAAGAAGCTTTCTCAGAAACTGCTCTGTGTTCTGTTTATTCATCTCACAGAATTACATCTTTCCCTTCAAGAATCATTTCGCTAAGGCTGTTCTTGTGGAATTGGCAAAGGGATATTTGGAAGCCCATAGAGGGCTATAGTGAAAAAGGAAATATCTTCCGTTCAAAACTGGAAAGAAGCTTTCTGAGAAACTGCTCTGTGTTCTGTTAATTCATCTCACAGAGTTACATCTTTCCCTTCAAGAAGCCTTTCGCTAAGGCTGTTCTTGTGGAATTGGAAAAAGGGATATTTGGAAGACCATAGCGGGCTACGGTGAAAAAGGAAATATCTTCCGTTCAAAACTGGAAAGAAGCTTTCTGAGAAACTGCTATGTGTTCTGTTAATTCATGTCACAGAGTTACATCTTTCCCTTCAAGAAGCCTTTCGCTAAGGCTGTTCTTGAGGAATTGGCTAAGGGATATTTGGAAGCTCATAGAGGGCTATGGTGAAAAAGGAAATATCTTCCGTTCAAAACTGGAAAGAAGCTTTCTGAGAAACTGCTCTGTGTTCTGTTAATTCATCTCACAGAGTTACATCTTTCCCTTCAAGAAGCCTTTCGCTAAGGCTCTTCTTGTGGAATTGGCAAGGGATATTTTGAAGCCCATATAGGGCTACGGTGAATAAGGAAATATCTTCCGTTCTTAACAGGAAAGAAGCTTTCTGTGAAACTGCTCTGTGTTCTGTTAATTCATCTCACAGAGTTACATCTTTCCCTTCAAGAAGCCTTTCGCTAAGGCTGTTCTTGTGGAATTGGCAAAGGGATATTTGGAAGCTCATGGAGGGCTATGGTGAAAAAGGAAATATCTTCCGTTCAAAACTGGAAAGAAGCTTTCTGAGAAACTGCTCTGTGTTCTGTTAATTCATCTCACAGTGTTACATCTTTCCCTTCAAGAAGCCTTTCGCTAAGGCTGTTCTTGTGGAATTGGCAAAGGGATATTTGGAAGCCCATAGAGGGCTATGGTGAAAAAGGAAATATCTTCCGTTGAAAACTGGAAAGAAGCTTTCTGAGAAACTGCTCTGTGTTCTGTTAATTCATCTCACAGAGTTACATCTTTCCCTTCAAGAAGCCTTTCGCTAAGGCCGTTTTGTGGAATTGGCAAAGGGATATTTGGAAGCCCATAGAGGGCTACGGTGAAAAAGGAAATATCTTCCGTTCAAATCTGTAAAGAAGCTTTCTGAGAAACTGCTCTGTGTTCTGTTAATTCATCTCACAGAGTTACATCTTTCCCTTCAAGAAGCCTTTCGCTAAGGCTGTTCTTGTGGAATTGGCAAAGGGATATTTGGAACCGTTAGAGGGCTATGGTGAAAAAGGATATATCTTCCGTTCAAAACTGGAAAGAAGCTTTCTGAGAAACTGCTCTGTGTTCTGTTAATTCATCTCACAGAGTTACATCTTTCCCTTCAAGAAGCCTTTCGCTAAGGCTGTTGTTGTGGAATTGGAAAAAGGGATATTTGGAAGCCCATAGAGGGCTATGGTGAAAGAGGAAATATCTTCCGTTCAAAACTGGAAAGAAGCTTTCTGAGAAACTGCTCTGTGTTCTGTTAATTCATCTCACAGAGTTACATCTTTCCCTTCAAGAAGCCTTTCGCTAAGGCTGTTCTTGAGGAATTGGCAAAGGGATATTTGGAAGCTCATAGAGGGCTATGGTGAAAAAGGAAATATCTTCCGTTCTTAACTGGAAAGAAGCTTTCTCAGAAACTGCTCTGTGTTCTGTTTATTCATCTCACAGAATTACATCTTTCCCTTCAAGAATCATTTCGCTAAGGCTGTTCTTGTGGAATTGGCAAAGGGATATTTGGAAGCCCATAGAGGGCTATAGTGAAAAAGGAAATATCTTCCGTTCAAAACTGGAAAGAAGCTTTCTGAGAAACTGCTCTGTGTTCTGTTAATTCATCTCACAGAGTTACATCTTTCCCTTCAAGAAGCCTTTCGCTAAGGCTGTTCTTGAGGAATTGGCAAAGGGATATTTGGAAGCTCATAGAGGGCTATGGTGAAAAAGGAAATATCTTCCGTTCAAAACAGGAAAGAAGCTTTCTTAGAAACTGCTCTGTGTTTTGTTAATTCATCTCACAGGGTTACATCTTTCCCTTCAAGAAGCCTTTCACTAAGGCTGTTCTTGTGGAATTGGCAAAGGGATATTTGGAAGCCCATAGAGGGCTATGGTGAAAAAGGAAATATCTTCCGTTGAAAACTGGAAAGAAGCTTTCTGAGAAACTGCTCTGTTTTCTGTTAATTCATCTCACAGAGTTACATCTTTCCCTTCAAGAAGCCTTTCGCTAAGGCTGTTCTTGTGGAATTGGCAAAGGGATATTTGGAAGGCCATAGAGGGCTACGGTGAAAAAGGAAATATCTTCCGTTCAAAAGTGGAAAGAAGCTTTCTGAGAAACTGCTCTGTGTTCTGTTAATTCATCTCACAGAGTTACATCTTTCCCTTCAAGAAGCCTTTCGCTAAGGCTGTTCTTGTGGATTTGGCAAAGGGATATTTGGAAGGCCATAGAGGGCTACGGTGAAAAAGGAAATATCTTCCGTTCAAAACTGGAAAGAAGCTTTCTCAGAAACTGCTCTGTGTTCTGTTAATTCATCTCACAGAGTTACATCTTCCCCTTCAAGAAGCCTTTCGCTAAGGCTGTTCTTGTGGAATTGGCAAAGGGATATTTGGAAGGCCATAGAGGGCTACGGTGAAAAAGGAAATATCTTCCGTTCAAAAATGGAAAGAAGCTTTCTGAGAAACTGCTCTGTGTTCTGTTAATTCATCTCACAGAGCTATATCTTTCCCTTCAAGAAGCCTTTCGCTAAGGCTGTTCTTGTGGAATTGGCAAAGGGATATTTGGAAGCCCATAGAGGGCTATGGTGAAAAGGGAAATATCTTCCGTTCCAAACTTGAAAGCAGCTTTCTGAGAAACTGCTCTGTGTTCTGTTAATTCATCTCACAGAGTTACATCTTTCCCTTCAAGAAGCCTTTCGCTAAGGCTGTTCTTGTGGAATTGGCAGAGGGATATTTGGAAGCCCATAGAGGGCTACGGTGAAAAAGGAAAATTCTTCCGTTCAAAACTGGAAAGAAGCTTTCTGAGAAACTGCTCTGTGTTCTGTTAATTCATCTCACAGTGTTACATCTTTCCCTTCAAGATTCCTTTCGCTAAGGCTGTTCTTGTGGAATTGGCAAAGGGATATTTGGAAGCCCAAAGAGGGCTATGTTGAAAAAGGAAATATCTTCCGTTCAAAACTGGAAAGAAGCTTTCTGAGAAACTGCTCTGTGTTCTGTTAATTCATCTCACAGAGTTACATCTTTCCCTTCAAGAAGCCTTTCGCTAAGGCTGTTCTTGTGGAATTGGCAAAGGGATATTTGGAAGCCCATAGAGGGCTATGGTGAAAAAGGAAATATCTTCCGTTCAAAACTGGAAAGAAGCTTTCTGAGAAACTGCTCTGTGTTCTGTTAATTCATCTCACAGAGTTACATCTTTCCCTTCAAGAAGCCTTTGGCTAAGGCTGTTCTTGTGGAATTGGCAAAGGGATATTTGGAAGCCCATAGAGGGCTACGGTGAAAAAGGAAATATCTTCCGTTCAAAACTGGAAAGAAGCTTTCTGAGAAACTGCTCTGTGTTCTGTTAATTCATCTCATAGAGTTACATCTTTCCCTTCAAGAAGCCTTTCGCTAAGGCTGTTCTTGTGGAATTGGCAAAGGGATATTTGGAAGCCCATAGAGGGCTATGGTGAAAAAGGATATATCTTCCGTTCAAAACTGGAAAGAAGCTTTCTGAGAAACTGCTCTGTGTTCTGTTAATTCATCTCACAGAGTTACATCTTTCCCTTCAAGAAGCCTTTCGCTAAGGCTGTTCTTGTGGAATTGGAAAAAGGGATATTTGGAAGACCATAGCGGGCTACGGTGAAAAAGGAAATATCTTCCGTTCAAAACTGGAAAGAAGCTTTCTGAGAAACTGCTCTGTGTTCTGTTAATTCATCTCACAGAGTTACATCTTTCCCTTCAAGAAGCCTTTCGCTAAGGCTGTTCTTGTGGAATTGGCAAAGGGATATTTGGAAGCCCATAGAGGGCTATGGTGAAAAAGGAAATATCTTAAGTTCTTAACTGGAAAGAAGCTTTCTGAGAAACTGCTCTGTGTTCTGTTAATTCATCTCACAGAGTTACATCTTTCCCTTCAAGAAGCCTTTCGCTAAGGCTGTTCTTGTGGAATTGGCAAAGGGATATTTGGAAGCTCATAGAGGGCTACGGTGAAAAAGGAAATATCTTCCGTTCAAAACTGTAAAGAAGCTTTCTGAGAAACTGCTCTGTGTTCTGTCAATTCATCTCACAGAGTTACATCTTTCCCTTCAAGAAGCCTTTCGCTAAGGCTGTTCTTGTGGAATTGGCAAAGGGATATATGGAAGCCCATAGAGGGCTATGGTGAAAAAGGATATATCTTCCGTTCAAAACTGGAAAGAAGCTTTCTGAGAAAATGCTCTGTGTTCTGTTAATTCATCTCACAGAGTTACATCTTTCCCTTCAAGAAGCCTTTCGCTAAGGCTGTTCTTGTGGAATTGGCAGAGGGATATTTGGAAGCCCATAGAGGGCTACGGTGAAAAAGGAAATATCTTCCCTTCAAATCTGTAAAGAAGCTTTCTGAGAAACTGCTCTGTGTTCTGTTAATTCATCTCACAGAGTTACATCTTTCCCTTCAAGAAGCCTTTCGCTAAGGCTGTTCTTGTGGAATTGGCAAAGGGATATTTGGAACCGTTAGAGGGCTATGGTGAAAAAGGATATATCTTCCGTTCAAAACTGGAAAGAAGCTTTCTGAGAAACTGCTCTGTGTTCTGTTAATTCATCTCACAGAGTTACATCTTTCCCTTCAAGAAGCCTTTCGCTAAGGCTGTTCTTGTGGAATTGGAAAAAGGGATATTTGGAAGCCCATAGAGGGCTATGGTGAAAGAGGAAATATCTTCCGTTCAAAACTGGAAAGAAGCTTTCTGAGAAACTGCTCTGTGTTCTGTTAATTCATCTCACAGAGTTACATCTTTCCCTTCAAGAAGCCTTTCGCTAAGGCTGTTCTTGAGGAATTGGCAAAGGGATATTTGGAAGCTCATAGAGGGCTATGGTGAAAAAGGAAATATCTTCCGTTCTTAACTGGAAAGAAGCTTTCTCAGAAACTGCTCTGTGTTCTGTTTATTCATCTCACAGAATTACATCTTTCCCTTCAAGAATCATTTCGCTAAGGCTGTTCTTGTGGAATTGGCAAAGGGATATTTGGAAGCCCATAGAGGGCTATAGTGAAAAAGGAAATATCTTCCGTTCAAAACTGGAAAGAAGCTTTCTGAGAAACTGCTCTGTGTTCTGTTAATTCATCTCACAGAGTTACATCTTTCCCTTCAAGAAGCCTTTCGCTAAGGCTGTTCTTGTGGAATTGGCAAAGGGATATTTGGAAGCCCATAGAGGGCTATGGTGAAAAAGGATATATCTTCCGTTGAAAACTGGAAAGAAGCTTTCTGAGAAACTGCTCTGTGTTCTGTTAATTCATCTCACAGAGTTACATCTTTCCCTTCAAGAAGCCTTTCGCTAAGGCTCTTCTTGTGGAATTGGCAAGGGATATTTTGAAGCCCATAGAGAGCTACGGTGAATAAGGAAATATCTTCCGTTCTTAACTGGAAAGAAGCTTTCTCAGAAACTGCTCTGTGTTCTGTTAATTCATCTCACAGAGTTACATCTTTCCCTTCAAGAAGCCTTTCGCTAAGGCTGTTCTTGTGGAATTGGCAAAGGGATATTTGGAAGCCCATAGAGGGCTACGGTGAAAAAGGAAATATCTTCCGTTCAAAACTGGAAAGAAGCTTTCTGAGAAACAGCTCTGTGTTCTGTTAATTCATCTCACAGAGTTACATCTTTCCCTTCAAGAAGCCTTTCGCTAAGGCTGTTCTTGTGGAATTGGCAAAGGGATATTTGGAAGCCCATAGAGGGCTACGGTGAAAAAGGAAATATCTTCCGTTCAAAACTGGAAAGAAGCTTTCTGAGAAACTGCTCTGTGTTCTGTTAATTCATCTCTCAGAGTTACATCTTTCCCTTCAAGAAGCCTTTCGCTAAGGCTGTTCTTGTGGAATTGGCAGAGGGATATTTGGAAGCCCATAGAGGGCTACGGTGAAAAAGGAAATATCTTCCGTTCAAAATTGGAAAGAAGCTTTCTGAGAAACTGCTCTGTGTTCTGTTAATTCATCTCACAGAGTTACATCTTTCCCTTCAAGAAGCCTTTCGCTAAGGCTCTTCTTGTGGAATTGGCAAGGGATATTTTGAAGCCCATATAGGGCTACGGTGAATAAGGAAATATCTTCCGTTCTTAACAGGAAAGAAGCTTTCTGTGAAACTGCTCTGTGTTCTGTTAATTCATCTCACAGAGTTACATCTTTCCCTTCAAGAAGCCTTTCGCTAAGGCTGTTCTTGTGGAATTGGCAAAGGGATATTTGGAAGCTCATGGAGGGCTATGGTGAAAAAGGAAATATCTTCCGTTCAAAACTGGAAAGAAGCTTTCTGAGAAACTGCTCTGTGTTCTGTTAATTCATCTCACAGTGTTACATCTTTCCCTTCAAGATGCCTTTCGCTAAGGCTGTTCTTGTGGAATTGGCAAAGGGATATTTGGAAGCCCTTAGAGGGCTATGGTGAAAAAGGAAATATCTTCCGTTCTTAACTGGAAAGAAGCTTTCTCAGAAACTGCTCTGTGTTCTGTTAATTCATCTCACAGAGTTACATCTTTCCCTTCAAGAAGCCTTTCGCTAAGGCTGTTCTAGTGGAATTGGCAAAGGGATATTTGGAAGCCCAAAGAGGGCTATGTTGAAAAAGGAAATATCTTCCGTTCAAAACTGGAAAGAAGCTTTCTGAGAAACTGCTCTGTGTTCTGTTAATTCATCTCACAGAGTTACATCTTTCCCTTCAAGAAGCCTTTCGCTAAGGCTGTTCTTGTGGAATTGGCAAAGGGATATTTGGAAGCCCATAGAGGGCTATGGTGAAAAAGGAAATATCTTCCGTTCAAAACTGGAAAGAAGCTTTCTGAGAAACTGCTCTGTGTTCTGTTAATTCATCTCACAGAGTTACATCTTTCCCTTCACGAAGCCTTTGGCTAAGGCTGTTCTTGTGGAATTGGCAAAGGGATATTTGGAAGCCCATAGAGGGCTACGGTGAAAAAGGAAATATCTTCCGTTCAAAACTGGAAAGAAGCTTTCTGAAAAACTGCTCTGTGTTCTGTTAATTCATCTCACAGAGTTACATCTTTCCCTTCAAGAAGCCTTTCGCTAAGGCTGTTCTTGTGGAATTGGCAAAGGGATATTTTTAAGCCCATAGAGGGCTACGGTGAAAAAGGATATATCTTCCGTTCAAAACTGGAAAGAAGCTTTCTGAGAAACTGCTCTGTGTTCTGTTAATTCATCTCACAGAGTTACATCTTTCCCTTCAAGAAGCCTTTCGCTAAGGCTGTTCTTGTGGAATTGGAAAAAGGGATATTTGGAAGACCATAGCGGGCTACGGTGAAAAAGGAAATATCTTCCGTTCAAAACTGGAAAGAAGCTTTCTGAGAAACTGCTCTGTGTTCTGTTAATTCATCTCACAGAGTTACATCTTTCCCTTCAAGAAGCCTTTCGCTAAGGCTGTTCTTGTGGAATTGGCAAAGGGATATTTGGAAGCCCATAGAGGGCTATGGTGAAAAAGGAAATATCTTAAGTTCTTAACTGGAAAGAAGCTTTCTGAGAAACTGCTCTGTGTTCTGTTAATTCATCTCACAGAGTTACATCTTTCCCTTCAAGAAGCCTTTCGCTAAGGCTGTTCTTGTGGAATTGGCAAAGGGATATTTGGAAGCTCATAGAGGGCTACGGTGAAAAAGGAAATATCTTCCGTTCAAAACTGTAAAGAAGCTTTCTGAGAAACTGCTCTGTGTTCTGTCAATTCATCTCACAGAGTTACATCTTTCCCTTCAAGAAGCCTTTCGCTAAGGCTGTTCTTGTGGAATTGGCAAAGGGATATATGGAAGCCCATAGAGGGCTATGGTGAAAAAGGATATATCTTCCGTTCAAAACTGGAAAGAAGCTTTCTGAGAAAATGCTCTGTGTTCTGTTAATTCATCTCACAGAGTTACATCTTTCCCTTCAAGAAGCCTTTCGCTAAGGCTGTTCTTGTGGAATTGGCAGAGGGATATTTGGAAGCCCATAGAGGGCTACGGTGAAAAAGGAAATATCTTCCGTTCAAAACTGTAAAGAAGCTTTCTGAGAAACTGCTCTGTGTTCTGTCAATTCATCTCACAGAGTTACATCTTTCCCTTGAAGAAGCCTTTCGCTAAGGCTGTTCTTGTGGAATTGGCAAAGGGATATATGGAAGCCCATAGAGGGCTATGGTGAAAAAGGATATATCTTCCGTTCAAAACTGGAAAGAAGCTTTCTGAGAAACTGCTCTGTGTTCTGTTAATTCATCTCACAGAGTTACATCTTTCCCTTCAAGAAGCCTTTCGCTAAGGCTGTTCTTGTGGAATTGGCAGAGGGATATTTGGAAGCCCATAGAGGGCTACGGTGAAAAAGGAAATATCTTCCGTTCAAAACTGGAAAGAAGCTTTCTGAGAAACTGCTCTGTGTTCTGTTAATTCATCTCACAGAGTTACATCTTTCCCTTCAAGAAGCCTTTCGCTAAGGCTGTTCTTGTGGAATTGGAAAAAGGGATATTTTGAAGCCCATAGCGGGCTATGGTGAAAAAGGAAATATCTTCCGTTCAAAACTGGAAAGAAGCTTTCTGAGAAACTGCTCTGTGTTCTGTTAATTCATCTCACAGAGTTACATCTTTCCCTTCAAGAAGCCTTTCGCTAAGGCCGTTCTTGTGGAATTGGCAAAGGGATATTTGGAAGCCCATAGAGGGCTATGGTGAAAAAGGAAATATCTTCCGTTCAAAACTGGAAAGAAGCTTTCTTAGAAACTGCTCTGTGTTCTGTTAATTCATCTCACAGGGTTACATCTTTCCCTTCAAGAAGCCTTTCGCTAAGGCTGTTCTTGTGGAATTGGCAAAGGGATATTTGGAAGCCCATAGAGGGCTATGGTGAAAAAGGAAATATCTTCCGTTGAAAACTGGAAAGAAGCTTTCTGAGAAACTGCTCTGTGTTCTGTTAATTCATCTCACAGAGTTACATCTTTCCCTTCAAGAAGCCTTTCGCTAAGGCCGTTTTGTGGAATTGGCAAAGGGATATTTGGAAGCCCATAGAGGGCTACGGTGAAAAAGGAAATATCTTCCGTTCAAATCTGTAAAGAAGCTTTCTGAGAAACTGCTCTGTGTTCTGTTAATTCATCTCACAGAGTTACATCTTTCCCTTCAAGAAGCCTTTCGCTAAGGCTGTTCTTGTGGAATTGGCAAAGGGATATTTGGAACCGTTAGAGGGCTATGGTGAAAAAGGATATATCTTCCGTTCAAAACTGGAAAGAAGCTTTCTGAGAAACTGCTCTGTGTTCTGTTAATTCATCTCACAGAGTTACATCTTTCCCTTCAAGAAGCCTTTCGCTAAGGCTGTTCTTGTGGAATTGGAAAAAGGGATATTTGGAAGCCCATAGAGGGCTATGGTGAAAGAGGAAATATCTTCCGTTCAAAACTGGAAAGAAGCTTTCTGAGAAACTGCTCTGTGTTCTGTTAATTCATCTCACAGAGTTACATCTTTCCCTTCAAGAAGCCTTTCGCTAAGGCTGTTCTTGAGGAATTGGCAAAGGGATATTTGGAAGCTCATAGAGGGCTATGGTGAAAAAGGAAATATCTTCCGTTCTTAACTGGAAAGAAGCTTTCTCAGAAACTGCTCTGTGTTCTGTTTATTCATCTCACAGAATTACATCTTTCCCTTCAAGAATCATTTCGCTAAGGCTGTTCTTGTGGAATTGGCAAAGGGATATTTGGAAGCCCATAGAGGGCTATAGTGAAAAAGGAAATATCTTCCGTTCAAAACTGGAAAGAAGCTTTCTGAGAAACTGCTCTGTGTTCTGTTAATTCATCTCACAGAGTTACATCTTTCCCTTCAAGAAGCCTTTCGCTAAGGCTGTTCTTGTGGAATTGGCAAAGGGATATTTGGAAGCCCATAGAGGGCTATGGTGAAAAAGGATATATCTTCCGTTGAAAACTGGAAAGAAGCTTTCTGAGAAACTGCTCTGTGTTCTGTTAATTCATCTCACAGAGTTACATCTTTCCCTTCAAGAAGCCTTTCGCTTAGGCTCTTCTTGTGGAATTGGCAAGGGATATTTTGAAGCCCATAGAGGGCTACGGTGAATAAGGAAATATCTTCCGTTCTTAACTGGAAAGAAGCTTTCTCAGAAACTGCTCTGTGTTCTGTTAATTCATCTCACAGAGTTACATCTTTCCCTTCAAGAAGCCTTTCGCTAAGGCTGTTCTTGTGGAATTGGCAAAGGGATATTTGGAAGCCCATAGAGGGCTACGGTGAAAAAGGAAATATCTTCCGTTCAAAACTGGAAAGAAGCTTTCTGAGAAACTGCTCTGTGTTCTGTTAATTCATCTCACAGAGTTACATCTTTCCCTTCAAGAAGCCTTTCGCTAAGGCTGTTCTTGTGGAATTGGCAAAGGGATATTTGGAAGCCCATAGAGGGCTACGGTGAAAAAGGAAATATCTTCCGTTCAAAACTGGAAAGAAGCTTTCTGAGAAACTGCTCTGTGTTCTGTTAATTCATCTCTCAGAGTTACATCTTTCCCTTCAAGAAGCCTTTCGCTAAGGCTGTTCTTGTGGAATTGGCAGAGGGATATTTGGAAGCCCATAGAGGGCTACGGTGAAAAAGGAAATATCTTCCGTTCAAAACTGGAAAGAAGCTTTCTGAGAAACTGCTCTGTGTTCTGTTAATTCATCTCACAGAGTTACATCTTTCCCTTCAAGAAGCCTTTCGCTAAGGCTCTTCTTGTGGAATTGGCAAGGGATATTTTGAAGCCCATATAGGGCTACGGTGAATAAGGAAATATCTTCCGTTCTTAACAGGAAAGAAGCTTTCTGTGAAACTGCTCTGTGTTCTGTTAATTCATCTCACAGAGTTACATCTTTCCCTTCAAGAAGCCTTTCGCTAAGGCTGTTCTTGTGGAATTGGCAAAGGGATATTTGGAAGCTCATGGAGGGCTATGGTGAAAAAGGAAATATCTTCCGTTCAAAACTGGAAAGAAGCTTTCTGAGAAACTGCTCTGTGTTCTGTTAATTCATCTCACAGTGTTACATCTTTCCCTTCAAGAAGCCTTTCGCTAAGGCTGTTCTTGTGGAATTGGCAAAGGGATATTTGGAAGCCCATAGAGGGCTATGGTGAAAAAGGAAATATCTTCCGTTGAAAACTGGAAAGAAGCTTTCTGAGAAACTGCTCTGTGTTCTGTTAATTCATCTCACAGAGTTACATCTTTCCCTTCAAGAAGCCTTTCGCTAAGGCCGTTTTGTGGAATTGGCAAAGGGATATTTGGAAGCCCATAGAGGGCTACGGTGAAAAAGGAAATATCTTCCGTTCAAATCTGTAAAGAAGCTTTCTGAGAAACTGCTCTGTGTTCTGTTAATTCATCTCACAGAGTTACATCTTTCCCTTCAAGAAGCCTTTCGCTAAGGCTGTTCTTGTGGAATTGGCAAAGGGATATTTGGAACCGTTAGAGGGCTATGGTGAAAAAGGATATATCTTCCGTTCAAAACTGGAAAGAAGCTTTCTGAGAAACTGCTCTGTGTTCTGTTAATTCATCTCACAGAGTTACATCTTTCCCTTCAAGAAGCCTTTCGCTAAGGCTGTTCTTGTGGAATTGGAAAAAGGGATATTTGGAAGCCCATAGAGGGCTATGGTGAAAGAGGAAATATCTTCCGTTCAAAACTGGAAAGAAGCTTTCTGAGAAACTGCTCTGTGTTCTGTTAATTCATCTCACAGAGTTACATCTTTCCCTTCAAGAAGCCTTTCGCTAAGGCTGTTCTTGAGGAATTGGCAAAGGGATATTTGGAAGCTCATAGAGGGCTATGGTGAAAAAGGAAATATCTTCCGTTCTTAACTGGAAAGAAGCTTTCTCAGAAACTGCTCTGTGTTCTGTTTATTCATCTCACAGAATTACATCTTTCCCTTCAAGAATCATTTCGCTAAGGCTGTTCTTGTGGAATTGGCAAAGGGATATTTGGAAGCCCATAGAGGGCTATAGTGAAAAAGGAAATATCTTCCGTTCAAAACTGGAAAGAAGCTTTCTGAGAAACTGCTCTGTGTTCTGTTAATTCATCTCACAGAGTTACATCTTTCCCTTCAAGAAGCCTTTCGCTAAGGCTGTTCTTGTGGAATTGGAAAAAGGGATATTTGGAAGACCATAGCGGGCTACGGTGAAAAAGGAAATATCTTCCGTTCAAAACTGGAAAGAAGCTTTCTGAGAAACTGCTATGTGTTCTGTTAATTCATGTCACAGAGTTACATCTTTCCCTTCAAGAAGCCTTTCGCTAAGGCTGTTCTTGTGGAATTGGCAAAGGGATATTTGGAAGCCCATAGAGGGCTATGGTGAAAAAGGAAATATCTTAAGTTCTTAACTGGAAAGAAGCTTTCTGAGAAACTGCTCTGTGTTCTGTTAATTCATCTCACAGAGTTACATCTTTCCCTTCAAGAAGTCTTTCGCTAAGGCTGTTCTTGTGGAATTGGCAAAGGGATATTTGGAAGCCCAAAGAGGGCTATGGTGAAAAAGGATATATCTTCCGTTCAAAACTGGAAAGAAGATGTCTGAGAAACTGCTCTGTGTTCTGTTAATTCATCTCACAGAGTTACATCTTTCCCTTCAGGAAGCCTTTCTCTAAGGCTGTTCTTGTGGAATTGGCAGAGGGATATTTGGAAGCCCATAGAGGGCTACGGTTGAAAAGGAAATATCTTCCGTTCAAAACTGGAAAGAAGCTTTCTGAGAAACTGCTCTGTGTTCTGTTAATTCATCTCACAGAGTTACATCTTTCCCTTCAAGAAGCCTTTCGCTAAGGCTCTTCTTGTGGAATTGGCAAGGGATATTTTGAAGCCCATAGAGGGCTACGGTGAATAAGGAAATATCTTCCGTTCTTAACTGGAAAGAAGCTTTCTCAGAAACTGCTCTGTGTTCTGTTAATTCATCTCACAGAGTTACATCTTTCCATTCAAGAAGCCTTTCGCTAAGGCTGTTCTTGTGGAATTGGCAAAGGGATATTTGGAAGCCCATAGAGGGCTATGGTGAAAAAGGAAGTATCTTCCATTCAAAACTGGAAAGAAGCTTTCTGAGAAACTGCTCTGTGTTCTGTTAATTCATCTCACAGGGTTACATCTTTCCCTTCAAGAAGCCTTTCGCTAAGGCTGTTCTTGTGGAATTGGAAAAGGGGATATTTGGAAGCCCTTAGCGGGCTATGGTGAAAAAGGAAATATCTTCCGTTCAAAACTGGAAAGAAGCTTTCTGAGAAACTGCTCTGTGTTCTGTTAATTCATCTCACAGAGTTACATCTTTCCCTTCAAGAAGCCTTTCGCTAAGGCTGTTCTTGTGGAATTGGCAAAGGGATATTTGGAAGCCCATAGTGGGCTATGGTGAAAAAGGAAATATCTTCCGTTCAAAACTGGAAAGAAGCTTTCTGAGAAACTGCTCTGTGTTCTGTTAATTCATCTCACAGAGTTACATCTTTCCCTTCAAGAAGCCTTTGGCTAAGGCTGTTCTTGTGGAATTGGCAAAGGGATATTTGAAAGCCCATAGAGGGCTACGGTGAAAAAGGAAATATCTTCCGTTCAAAACTGTAAAGAAGCTCTCTGAGAAACTGCTCTGTGTTCTGTCAATTCATCTCACAGAGTTACATCTTTCCCTTCAAGAAGCCTTTCGCTAAGGCTGTTCTTGTGGAATTGGCAAAGGGATATTTGGAAGCCCATATAGGGCTATGGTGAAAAAGGATATATCTTCCGTTCAAAACTGGAAAGAAGCTTTCTGAGAAACTGCTCTGTGTTCTGTTAATTCATCTCACAGAGTTACATCTTTCCCTTCAAGAAGCCTTTCGCTAAGGCTGTTCTTGTGGAATTGGCAGAGGGATATTTGGAAGCCCATAGAAGTCTACGGTGAAAAAGGAAATATCTTCCGTTCAAAACTGGAAAGAAGCTTTCTGAGAAACTGCTCTGTGTTCTGTTAATTCATCTCACAGAGTTACATCTTTCCCTTCAAGAAGCCTTTCGCTAAGTCTCTTCTTGTGGAATTGGCAAGGGATATTTTGAAGCCCATATAGGGCTACTGTGAATAAGGAAATATCTTCCGTTCTTAAATGGAAAGAAGCTTTCTCAGAAACTGCTCTGTGTTCTGTTAACTCATCTCACAGAGTTACATCTTTCCCTTCAAGAAGCCTTTCGCTAAGGCTGTTCTTGTGGAATTGGCAAAGGGATATTTGGAAGCCCATAGAGGGCTATGGTGAAAAAGGAAATATCTTCCATTCAAAACTGGAAAGAAGCTTTCTGAGAAACTGCTCTGTGTTCTGTTAATTCATCTCACAGAGTTACATCTTTCCCTTCAAGAAGCCTTTCGCTAAGGCTGTTCTTGTGGAATTGGCAAAGGGATATTTGGAAGCCCATAGAGGGCTACGGTGAAAAAGGATATATCATCCGTTCTTAACTGGAAAGAAGCTTTCTGAGAAACTGCTCTGTGTTCTGTTAATTCATCTCACAGAGTTACATCTTTCCCTTCAAGAAGCCTTTCGCTAAGGCTGTTCTTGTGGAATTGGCAAAGGGATATTTGGAAGGCCTTAGAGGGCTACGGTGAAAAAGGAAATATCTTCCGTTCAAAACTGGAAAGAAGCTTTCTGAGAAACTGCTCTGTGTTCTGTTAATTCATCTCACAGAGTTATATCTTTCCCTTCAAGAAGCCTTTCGCTAAGGCTGTTCTTGTGGAATTGGCAAAGGGATATTTGGAAGCCCATAGAGTGCTATGGTGAAAAAGGAAATATCTTCCGTTCAAAACTGGAAAGAAGCTTTCTGAGAAACTGCTCTGTGTTCTGTTAATTCATCTCACAGAGTTACATCTTCCCTTCAAGGAGCCTTTCGCAAAGGCCGTTCTTGTGGAATTGGCAAAGGGATATTTGGAAGCCCATAGAGGGCTATGGTGAAAAATGAAATATCTTCCGTTCAAAACTGGAAAGAAGCTTTCTGAGAAACTGCTCTGTGTTCTGTTAATTCATCTCACAGAGTTACATCTTTCCCTTCAAGAAGCATTTCGCTAAGGCTGTTTGGTGGAATTGGCAAAGGGATATTTGGAAGCCCATAGAGGGCTATGGTGAAAAAGGAAATATCTTCCGTTCAAAACTGGAAAGAAGCTTTCTGGGAAACTGCTCTGTGTTCTGTTAATTCATCTCACAGAGTTACATCTTTCCCTTCAAGAAGCCTTTCGCTAAGACTGTTCTTGTGGAATTGGCAAAGGGATATTTGGAAGCCCAAAGAGGGCTATGGTGAAAAAGGAAATATCTTCCGTTCAAAACTGGAAAGAAGCTTTCTGAGAAACTGCTCTGTGTTCTGTTGATTCATCTCACAGGGTTACATCTTTCCCTTCAAGAAGCCTTTCGCTAAGGCTGTTCTTGTGGAATTGGCAAAGGGATATTTGGAAGCCCATAGAAGGCTATGGTGAAAAAGGCAATATCTTCCGTTCTTAACTGGAAAGAAGCTTTCTCAGAAACTGCTCTGTGTTCTGTTAATTCATCTCACAGAATTACATCTTTCCCTTCAAGAAGCCTTTCGCTAAGGCTGTTCTTGTGGAATTGGCAAAGGGATATTTGGAAGCCCATAGAGGGCTATGGTGAAAAAGGAAATATATTCCGTTCAAAACTGGAAAGAAGATTTCTGAGAAACTGTTCTGTGTTCTGTTAATTCATCTCACAGAGTTACATCTTTCCCTTCAAGAAGCCTTTCGCTAAGGCTGTTCTTGTGGAATTGGCAAAGGGATATTTGGAAGCCCATAGAGGGCTATGGTGAAAAAGGAAACATCTTAAGTTCTTAACTGGAAAGAAGCTTTCTCAGAAACTGCTCTGTGTTCTGTTAATTCACCTCACAGAGTTACATCTTTCCCTTCAAGAAGCCTTTCGCTAAGGCTGTTCTTGTGGAATTGGCAAAGGGATATTTGGAAGCCCATAGAGGGCTATGGTGAAAAAGGAAATATCTTCCGTTCAAAACTGGAAAGAAGCTTTCGAAGAAACTGCTCTGTGTTCTGTTAATTCATCTCACAGAGTTACATCTTTCCCTTCAAGAAGCCTTTCGCTAAGGCCGTTCTTGTGGAATTGGCAAAGGGATATTTGGAAGCCCATAGAAGGCTATGGTGAAAAAGGAAATATCTTCCGTTCTTAACTGGAAAGAAGCTTTCGGAGAAACTGCTCTGAGTTCTGTTAATTCATCTCACAGAGTTACATCTTTCCCTTCAAGAAGCCTTTCGCTAAGGCCGTTCTTGTGGAATTGGGAAAGGGATATTTGGAAGCCCATAGAAGGCTATGGTGAAAAAGGAAATATCTTCCGATCTTAACTGGAAAGAAGCTTTCTCAGAAACTGCTCTGTGTTCTGTTAATTCATCTCACAGAATTACATCTTTCCCTTCAAGAAGCCTTTCGCTAAGGCTGTTCTTGTGGAATTGGCAAAGGGATATTTGGAAGCCCATAGAGGGCTATGGTGAAAAAGGAAATATCTTCCGTTCAAAACTGGAAAGAACCTTTTTGAGAAACTGCTCTGTGTTCTGTTAATTCATCTCACAGAGTTACATCTTCCCCTTCAAGAAGCCTTTCGCTAAGGCATTCTTGTGGAATTGGCAAAGGGATATTAGGAAGCCAATAGATGGCTACGGTGAAAAAGGAAATATCTTCGTTCAAAACTGGAAAGAAGCTTTCTGAGACACTGCTCTGTGTTCTGTTAATTCATCTCACAGAGTTACATCTTTCCCCTCAAGAAGCCTTTCGCTAAGGCTGTTCTTGTGGAATTGGCAAAGGGATATTTGGAAGCCCATAGAGGGCTATGGTGAAAAAGGAAATATCTGCCGTTCAAAACTGGAAAGAATCTTTGTGAGAAACTGCTCTGTGTTCTGTTAATTCATCTCACAGAGTTACATCTTTCCCTTCAAGAAGTCTTTCGCTAAGGCTGTTCTTGTGGAATTGGCAAAGGGATATTTGGAAGCCCATAGATGGCTACGGTGAAAAAGGAAATATCTTCCGTTCAAAACTGGAAAGAAGCTTTCTGAGAAACTGCTCTGTGTTCTGTTAATTCATCTCACAGAGTTACATCTTTCCCTTCAAGAAGCCTTTCGCTAAGGCTGTTCTTGTGGAATTGGCAAAGGGATATTTGGAAGCCCATATAGGGCTATGGTGAAAAAGGAATTATCCTCCGTTCAAAACTGGAAAGAATCTTTTTGAGAAACTGCTCTGTGTTCTGTTAATTCATCTCAGAGAGTTACATCTTTCCCTTCAAAAAGCCTTTCGCTACGGCCGTTTTTGTGGAATTGGCAAAGGGATATTTGGAAGCCCATAGAGGGCTACGGTGAAAATGGAAATATCTTCCGTTCAAAACAGGAAAGAAGGTTTCTGGGAAACTGCTCTGTGTTCTGTTAATTCATCTCACAGAGTTACATCTTTCCCTTCAAGAAGCTTTTCGCTAAGGCTGTTCTTGAGGAATTGGCAACGGGATATTTGGAAGCTCATAGAGGGCTATGGTGAAAAAGGAAATATCTTAAGTTCTTAACTGGAAAGAAGCTTTCTGAGAAACTGCTCTGTGTTCTGTTAATTCATCTCACAGAGTTACATCTTTCCCTTCAAGAAGCCTTTCGCTAAGGCTGTTCTTGTGGAATTGGCAAAGGGATATTTGGAAGCCCATAGAGGGCTATGGTGAAAAAGGAAATATCTTCCGTTCAAAACTGGAAAGAAGCTTTCTGAGAAACTTCTCTGTGTTCTGTTAATTCATCTCACAGAGTTACATCTTTCCCTTCAAGAAGCCTTTTGCTAAGGCCATTCTTGTGGAATTGGAAAAGGGACATTTGGAAGCCCATAGAGGGCTATGGTGAAAAAGGAAATATCTTCCGTTCAAAACTGGAAAGAAGCTTTCTGAGAAACTGCTCTGTGTTCTGTTAATTCATCTCACAGAGTTACATCTTTCCCTTCAAGAAGCCTTTCGCTAAGGCTGTTTTGGTGGAATTGGCAAAGGGATATTTGGAAGCCCATAGAGATCTATGGTGAAAAAGGAAATATCCTCCGTTCAAAACTGGAAAGATGCTTTCTGGGAAACTGCTCTGTGTTCTGTTAATTCATCTCACAGAGTTACATCTTTCCCTTTAAGAAGCCTTTCGCTAAGACTGTTCTTGTGGAATTGGCAAAGGGATATTTGGAAGCCCATAGAGGGCTATGGTGAAAAAGGAAATATCTTCCGTTCAAAACTGGAAAGAAGCTTTTTGAGAAACTGCTCTGTGTTCTGTTGATTCATCTCTCAGGGTTACATCTTTCCCTTCCAGAAGCCTTTCGCTAAGGCTGTTCTTGTGGAATTGTCAAAGGGATATTTGGAAGCCCATAGAGGGCTATGGTGAAAAAGGAAATATCTTCCGTTCAAAATTGGAAAGAAGCTTTCTGAAAAACTGCTCTGTGTTCTGTTAATTCATCTCACAGAGTTACATCTTTCCCTTCAAGAAGCCTTTCGTTAAGGCTGTTCTTGTGGAATTGGCAAAGGGATATTTGGAAGCCCTTAGAGGGCTATGGTGAAAAAGGAAATATCTTCCGTTCAAAAGTGGAAAGAACCTTTCTGAGAAACTGCTCTGTGTTTTGTTAATTCATCTCACAGAGTTACATCTTTCCCTTCAAGAAGCCTTTCGCTAAGGCTGTTCTTGTGGAATTGGCAAAGGGATATTTGGAAGCCCATAGAGGGCTATGGTGAAAAAGGAAATATCTTCCGTTCAAAACAGGAAAGAAGCTTTCTGGGAAACTGCTCTGTGTTCTGTTAATTCATCTCACAGAGTTACATCTTTCCCTTCAAGAAGCCTTTCGCTAAGGCTGTTCTTGTGGAATTCGCAAAGGGATATTTGGAAGCCCATAGAGGGCTATGGTGAAAAAGGAAATATCTTCCGTTCAAACTTGAAAGAAGATTTCTGAGAAACTGTTCTGTGTTCTGTTAATTCATCTCACAGAGTTACATCTTTCCCTTCAAGAAGCCTTTCGCTAAGGCCGTTCTTGTGGAATTGGAAAAGGGACATTTGGAAGCCCATAGAGGGCTATGGTGAAAAAGGAAATATCTTCCGTTCAAAACAGGAAAGAAGCTTTCTGAGAAACTGCTCTGTGTTCTGTTAATTCATCTCACAGGGTTACATCTTTCCCTTCAAGAAGTCTTTCGCTAAGGCTGTTCTTGTGGTATTGGCAAAGGGATATTTGGAAGCCCATAGAGGGCTATGGTGAAAAAGGAAATATCTTCCGTTGAAAACTGGAAAGAAGCTTTCTGAGAAACTGCTCTGTGTTCTGTTAATTCATCTGACAGAGTTACATATTTCCCTTCAAGAAGCCTTTCGCCAAGACTTTTCTTGTGGAATTGGCAAAGGGATATTTGGAAGCCCATAGAGGGTTATGGTGAAAAAGGAAATATCTTCCTTTCAAAACTGGAAAGAAGCTTTCTGAGAACCTGCTCTGTGTTCTGTTAATTCATCTCACAGAGTTACATCTTTCCCTTCAAGAAGCCTTTGGCTAAGGCTGTTCTTGTGGAATTGGCAAAGGGATATTTGGAAGCCCATAGAGGGCTATGGTGAAAAAGGAATATCTTCCGTTCAAAACTGGAAAGAATCTTTCTGAGAAACTGCTCTGTGTTCTGTTAATTCATCTCACAGAGTTACATTTTTCCCTTCAAGAAGCCTTTCGTTAAGGCCGTTCTTGTGGAATTGGCAAAGGGATATTTGGAAGCCCATAGAGGGCTATGGTGAAAAAGGAAATATCTTCCGTTCAAAACAGGAAAGAAGCTTTCTTAGAAACTGCTCTGTGTTCTCTTAATTCATCTCACAGGGTTACATCTTTCCCTTCAAGAAGCCTTTCGCTAAGGCTGTTCTTGTGGAATTGGCAAAGGGATATTTGGAAGCCCATAGAGGGCTATGGTGAAAAGGAAATATCTTCCGTTCAAGACTGGAAAGAAGCTTTCTGAGAAACTGCTCTGTGTTCTGTTAATTCATCTCACAGAGTTACATCTTTCCCTTCAAGAAGCCTTTTGCTAAGGCTGTTCTTGTGGAATTGGCAAAGGGATATTTGGAAGCCCATAGAGGGCTATGGTGAAAAAGGAAATATCTTCCGTTCATAACTGGAAAGAACCTTTCTGAGAAACTGCTCTGTGTTCTGTTAATTCATCTCACAGAGTTACATCTTTCCCTTCAAGAAGCCTTTCGCTAAGGCCATTCTTGTGGAATTGGAAAAGGGACATTTGGAAGCCCATAGAGGGCTATGGTGAAAAAGGAAATATCTTCCGTTCAAAACAGGAAAGAAGCTTTCTGAGAAACTGCTCTGTGTTCTGTTAATTCATCTCACAGAGTTACATCTTTCCCTTCAAGAAGCCTTTCGCTAAGGCTGTTTTGGTGGAATTGGCAAAGGGATATTTGGAAGCCCATAGAGATCTATGGTGAAAAAGGAAATATCCTCCGTTCAAAACTGGAAAGAAGCTTTCTGGGAAACTGCTCTGTGTTCTGTTAATTCATCTCACAGAGTTACATCTTTCCCTTCAAGAAGCCTTTCGCTAAGACTGTTCTTGTGGAATTGGCAAAGGGATATTTGGAAGCCCATAGAGGGCTATGGTGAAAAAGGAAATATCTTCCGTTCAAAACTGGAAAGAAGCTTTTTGAGAAACTGCTCTGTGTTCTGTTGATTCATCTCACAGGGTTACATCTTTCCCTTCAAGAAGCCTTTCGCTAAGGCTGACTTGTGGAATTGTCAAAGGGATATTTGGAAGCCCATAGAGGGCTATGGTGAAAAAGGAAATATCTTCCGTTCAAAAGTGGAAAGAACCTTTCTGAGAAACTGCTCTGTGTTCTGTTAATTCATCTCACAGAGTTACATCTTTCCCTTCAAGAAGCCTTTCGCTAAGGCTGTTCTTGTGGAATTGGAAAAGGGATATTTGGAAGCCCATAGAGGGCTATGGTGAAAAAGGAAATATCTTCCGTTCAAAACTGGAAAGAAGCTTTCTGGGAAACTGCTCTGTGTTCTGTTAATTCATCTCACAGAGTTACATCTTTCCCTTCAAGAAGCCTTTCGCTAAGGCTGTTCTTGTGGAATTCGCAAAGGGATATTTGGAAGCCCATAGAGGGCTATGGTGAAAAAGGAAATATCTTCCGTTCAAACTGGAAAGAAGATTTCTGAGAAACTGTTCTGTGTTCTGTTAATTCATCTCACAGAGTTACATCTTTCCCTTCAAGAAGCCTTTCGCTAAGGCTGTTCTTGTGGAATTGGCAAAGGGATATTTGGAAGCCCATAGAGGGCTATGGTGAAAAAGGAAATATCTGCCGTTCAAAACTGGAAAGAAGCTTTCTGAGAAACTGCTCTGTGTTCTGTTAATTCATCTCACAGAGTTACATCTTTCCCTTCAAGAAGCCTTTCGCTAAGGCTGTTCTTGTGGAATTGGCAAAGGGATATTTGGAAGCCCAAGGAGGGCTATGGTGAAAAAGGAAATATCTTCCGTTCAAAACTGGAAAGAAGCTTTCTGAGAAACTTCTCTGTGTTCTGTTAATTCATCTCACAGAGTTACATCTTTCCCTTCAAGAAGCCTTTCGCTAAGGCCGTTCTTGTGGAATTGGAAAAGGGACATTTGGAAGCCCATAGAGGGCTATGGTGAAAAAGGAAATATCTTCCGTTCAAAACAGGAAAGAAGCTTTCTGAGAAACTGCTCTGTGTTCTGTTAATTCATCTCACAGGGTTACATCTTTCCCTTCAAGAAGTCTTTCGCTAAGGCTGTTCCTGTGGAATTGGCAAAGGGATATTTGGAAGCCCATAGAGGGCTATGGTGAAAAAGGAAATATCTTCCGTTGAAAACTGGAAAGAAGCTTTCTGAGAAACTGCTCTGTGTTCTGTTAATTCATCTGACAGAGATACATCTTTCCCTTCAAAAAGCCTTTCGCTAAGGCTGTTCTTGTGGAATTGGCAAAGGGATATTTGGAAGCCCATAGAGTGTTATGGTGAAAAAGGAAATATCTTCCTTTCAAAACTGGAAAGAAGCTTCCTGAGAACCTGCTCTGTGTTCTGTTAATTCATCTCACAGAGTTACATCTTTCCCTTCAAGAAGCCTTTTGCTAAGGCTGTTCTTGTGGAATTGGCAAAGAGATATTTGGAAGCCCATAGAGGGCTATGGTGAAAAAGGAATATCTTCCGTTCAAAACTGGAAAGAAGCTTTCTGAGAAACTGCTCTGTGTTCTGTTAATTCATCTCACAGAGTTACATTTTTCCCTTCAAGAAGCCTTTCGTTAAGGCCGTTCTTGTGGAATTGGCAAAGGGATATTTGGAAGCCCATAGAGGGCTATGGTGAAAAAGGAAATATCTTCCGTTCAAAACAGGAAAGAAGCTTTCTTAGAAACTGCTCTGTGTTCTCTTAATTCATCTCACAGGGTTACATCTTTCCCTTCAAGAAGCCTTTCGCTAAGGCTGTTCTTGTGGAATTGGCAAAGGGATATTTGGAAGCCCATAGAGGGCTATGGTGAAAAGGAAATATCTTCCGTTCAAGACTGGAAAGAAGCTTTCTGAGAAACTGCTCTGTGTTCTGTTAATTCATCTCACAGAGTTACATCTTTCCCTTCAAGAAGCCTTTTGCTAAGGCTGTTCTTGTGGAATTGGCAAAGGGATATTTGGAAGCCCATAGAGGGCTATGGTGAAAAAGGAAATATCTTCCGTTCAAAACTGGAAAGAACCTTTCTGAGAAACTGCTCTGTGTTCTGTTACTTCATCTCACAGAGTTACATCTTTCCCTTCAAGAAGCCTTTCGCTAAGGCTGTTCTTGTGGAATTGGCAAAGGGATATTTGGAAGCCCATACAGGGCTATGGTGTAAAAGGAAATATCTTCCGTTCAAAACTGGAAAGAAGCTTTCTGGGAAACTGCTCTGTGTTCTGTTAATTCATCTCACAGAGTTACATCTTTCCCTTCAAGAAGCCTTTCGCTAAGGCTGTTCTTGTGGAATTGGCAAAGGGATATTTGGAAGCCCATAGAGGGCTATGGTGAAAAACGAAATATCTTCGTTCAAAACTGGAAAGAAGATTTCTGAGAAACTGTTCTGTGTTCTGTTAATTCATCTCACAGAGTTACATCTTTCCCTTCAAGAAGCCTTTCGCTAAGGCTGTTCTTGTGGAATTCGCAAAGGGATATTTGGAAGCCCATAGAGGGCTATGGTGAAAAAGGAAATATCTGCCGTTCAAAACTGGAAAGAAGCTTTCTGAGAAACTGCTCTGTGTTCTGTTAATTCATCTCACAGAGTTACATCTTTCCCTTCAAGAAGCCTTTCGCTAAGGCTGTTCTTGTGGAATTGGCAAAGGGATATTTGGAAGCCCATAGGGGGCTATTTTGAAAAAGGAAAGATCTTCGGTTGAAAACTGGAAAGAAGCTTTCTGAGAAACTGCTCTGTGTTCTGTTAATTAATCTCACAGAGTTACATCTTTCCCTTCAAGAAGCGTTTCGCTAAGGCTGTTCTTGTGGAATTGGCAAAGGGATATTTGGAAGCCCTTAGAGGACTATGGAGAAAAAGCAAGTATCTTCCGTTCAAAACTGGAAAGAAGCATTCTGAGAAACTCCTCTGTGTTCTGTTAATTCATCTCACAGAGTTACATCTTTCCCTTCAAGAAGCCTTTCGCTAAGGCCGTTCTTGTGGAATTGGCAAAGGGATATTTGGAAGCCCATAGATGGCTACGGTGAAAAAGGAAATATCTTCCGTTGAAAACTGGAAAGAAGCTTTCTGAGAAACTGCTCTGTGTTCTGTTAATTCATCTCACAGGGTTACATCTTTCTCTTCAAGAAGCCTTTCGCTAAGGCTGTTCTTGTGGAATTGGCAAAGGGATATTTGGAAGCCCATAGAGGGCTATGGTGAAAAAGGAAATATCTTCCGTTCAAAACTGGAAAGAGTCTTTCTGAGAAACTGCTCTGTGTTCTCTTAATTCATCTCACAGATTTACATCTTCCCCTTCAAGAAGCCTTTCGCTAAGGCTGTTCTTGTGGAATTGGCAAAGGGATATTTGGAAGCCCATAGAGGGCTATGGTGAAAAAGGAAATATCTTCCGTTCAATACTGGAAAGAAGCTTTCTGAGAAACTGCTCTGTGTTCTGTTAATTCATCTCACAGAGTTACATCTTTCCCTTCAAGAAGCCTTTCGCTAAGGCTGTTCTTGTGGAATTGGCAAAGGGATATTTGGAAGCACCTAGAGGGCTATGGTGAAAAAGGAAATGTCTTCCGTTCAAAACTGGAAAGAAGCTTTCTGAGAAACTGTTCTGTGTTCTGTTAATTCATCTCACAGAGTTACATCTTTCCCTTCAAGAAGCCTTTCGCTAAGGCTCTTCTTGTGGAATTGGCAAAGGGATATTTGGAAGCCCATAGAGGGCTATCGTGAAAAAGGAATTATCCTCCGTTCAAAACTGGAAAGAATCTTTTTGAGAAACTGCTCTGTGTTCTGTTAATTCATCTCACAGAGTTACATCTTTTCCTTCAAAAAGCCTTTCGCTAAGGCTGTTCTTGTGGAATTGGCAAAGGGATATTTGGAAGCCCTTAGAGGGCTATGGTGAAAAAGGAAACACCTTAAGTTCTTAACTGGAAAGAAGCTTTCTCAGAAACTGCTCTGTGTTCTGTTAATTCATCTCACAGAGTTACATCTTTCCCTTCAAGAAGCCTTTCGCTAAGGCTGTTCTTGTGGAATTGGCAAAGAGATATTTGGAAGCCCATAGAGGGCTATGGGGAAAAAGGAAATATCTTCCGTTCAAAACTGGAAAGAAGCTTTCTGAGAAACTGCTCTGTGTTCTGTTAATTCATCTCACAGAGTTACATCTTTCCCTTCAAGAAACCTTTCGCTAAGGCCGTTCTTGTGGAATTGGCAAAGGGATATTTGGAAGCCCATAGAGGGCTATGGTGAAAAAGGAAATATCTTCCGTTCTTAACTGGAAAGAAGCTTTCTCAGAAACTGCTCTGTGTTCTGTTAATTCATCTCACAGAATTACATCTTTCCCTTCACGAAGCCTTTCGCTAAGGCTGTTCTTGTGGAATTGCAAAGGGATATTTGGAAGCCCATAGAGGGCTATGGTGAAAAAGGAATATCTTCCGTTCAAAACTGGAAAGAATCTTTTTGAGAAACTGCTCTGTGTTCTGTTAATTCATCTCACAGAGTTACATCTTTCCCTTCAAGAAGCCTTTCGCTAAGGCCGTTCTTGTGGAATTGGCAAAGGGATATTTGGAAGCCCATAGAGGGCTATGGTGAAAAACGAAATATCTTCGTTCAAAACTGGAAAGAAGATTTCTGAGAAACTGTTCTGTGTTCTGTTAATTCATCTCACAGAGTTACATCTTTCCCTTCAAGAAGCCTTTCGCTAAGGCTGTTCTTGTGGAATTCGCAAAGGGATATTTGGAAGCCCATAGAGGGCTATGGTGAAAAAGGAAATATCTTCCGTTCAAAACTGGAAAGAAGCTTTCTGAGAAACTGCTCTGTGTTCTGTTAATTCATCTCACAGAGTTACATCTTTCCCTTCAAGAAGCCTTTCGCTAAGGCTGTTCTTGTGGAATTGGCAAAGGGATATTTGGAAGCACCTAGAGGGCTATGGTGAAAAAGGAAATGTCTTCCGTTCAAAACTGGAAAGAAGCTTTCTGAGAAACTGTTCTGTGTTCTGTTAATTCATCTCACAGAGTTACATCTTTCCCTTCAAGAAGCCTTTCGCTAAGGCTCTTCTTGTGGAATTGGCAAAGGGATATTTGGAAGCCCATAGAGGGCTATCGTGAAAAAGGAATTATCCTCCGTTCAAAACTGGAAAGAATCTTTTTGAGAAACTGCTCTGTGTTCTGTTAATTCATGTCACAGAGTTACATCTTTTCCTTCAAAAAGCCTTTCGCTAAGGCTGTTCTTGTGGAATTGGCAAAGGGATATTTGGAAGCCCTTAGAGGGCTATGGTGAAAAAGGAAACACCTTAAGTTCTTAACTGGAAAGAAGCTTTCTCAGAAACTGCTCTGTGTTCTGTTAATTCATCTCACAGAGTTACATCTTTCCCTTCAAGAAGCCTTTCGCTAAGGCTGTTCTTGTGGAATTGGCAAAGAGATATTTGGAAGCCCATAGAGGGCTATGGTGAAAAAGGAAATATCTTCCGTTCAAAACTGGAAAGAAGCTTTCTGAGAAACTGCTCTGTGTTCTGTTAATTCATCTCACAGAGTTACATCTTTCCCTTCAAGAAACCTTTCGCTAAGGCCGTTCTTGTGGAATTGGCAAAGGGATATTTGGAAGCCCATAGAGGGCTATGGTGAAAAAGGAAATATCTTCCGTTCTTAACTGGAAAGAAGCTTTCTCAGAAACTGCTCTGTGTTCTGTTAATTCATCTCACAGAATTACATCTTTCCCTTCACGAAGCCTTTCGCTAAGGCTGTTCTTGTGGAATTGCAAAGGGATATTTGGAAGCCCATAGAGGGCTATGGTGAAAAAGGAATATCTTCCGTTCAAAACTGGAAAGAATCTTTTTGAGAAACTGCTCTGTGTTCTGTTAATTCATCTCACAGAGTTACATCTTTCCCTTCAAGAAGCCTTTCGCTAAGGCCGTTCTTGTGGAATTGGCAAAGGGGTATTTGGAAGCCCATAGAGGGCTATGGTGAAAATGGAAATATCTTCCGTTCAAAACAGGAAAGAAGCTTTCTGGGAAACTGCTCTGTGTACTGTTAATTCATCTCACAGAGTTACATCTTTCCCTTCAAGAAGCCTTTCGCTAAGGCTGTTCTTGTGGAATTGGCAAAGGGATATTTGGAAGCCCATAGGGGGCTATTTTGAAAAAGGAAATATCTTCCGTTCAAAACTGGAAAGAAGCTTTCTGAGAAACTGCTCTGTGTTCTGTTAATTCATCTCACAGAGTTACAGCTTTCCCTTCAACAAGCCTTTCGCTAAGGCTCTTCTTGTGGAATTGGCAAAGGGATATTTGGAAGCCCATAGAGGGCTATGGAGAAAAAGGAAATATCTTCCGTTCAAAACTGGAAAGAATCTTTTTGAGAAACTGCTCTGTGTTCTGTTAATTCATCTCACAGAGTTACATCTTTTCCTTCCAGAAGCCTTTCGCTAAGGCCGTTCTTGTGCAATTGGCAAAGGGATATTTGGAAGCCCATAGAGGGCTATGGTGAAAATGGAAATATCTTCCGTTCAAAACAGGAAAGAAGCTTTCTGGGAAACTGCTCTGTGTTATGTTAATTCATCTCACAGAGTTACATCTTTCCCTTCAAGAAGCCTTTCGCTAAGGCCGTTCTTGTGGAATTGCCAAAGGGATATTTGGAAGCCCATAGAGGGCTACGGTGAAAAAGGAAATATCTTCCGTTCAAAACTGGAAAGAAGCTTTCTGAGAAACTGCTCTGTGTTCTGTTAATTCATCTCACAGAGTTACATCTTTCCCTTCAAGAAGCCTTTCGCTAAGGCTGTTCTTGTGGAATTGGCAAAGGGATATTTGGAAGCCCATAAAGGGCTATGGTGAAAAAGGAAATATCTTCCGTTCAAAACTGGAAAGAAGCTTTCTGAGAAACTGCTCTCTGTTCTGTTAATTCATCTCACACAGTTACATCTTTCCCTTCAAGAAGCCTTTCGCTAAGGCTGTTCTTGTGGAATTGGCAAAGGGATATTTGGAAGCCCATAGAGGACTACGGTGAAAAAGGAAATATCTTCCGTTGAAAACTGGAAAGAAGCTTTCTGAGAACCTGCTCTGTGTTCTGTTAATTCATCTCACAGAGTTACATCTTTCCCTTCAAGAAGCCTTTGGCTAAGGCTGTTCTTGTGGAATTGGCAAAGGGATATTTGGAAGCCCATAGAGGGCTATGGTGAAAAAGGAATATCTTCCGTTCAAAACTGGAAAGAATCTTTCTGAGAAACTGCTCTGTGTTCTGTTAATTCATCTCACAGAGTTACATTTTTCCCTTCAAGAAGCCTTTCGTTAAAGCCGTTCTTGTGGAATTGGCAAAGGGATATTTGGAAGCCCATAGAGGGCTATGGTGAAAAAGGAAATATCTTCCGTTCAAAACAGGAAAGAAGCTTTCTTAGAAACTGCTCTGTGTTCTCTTAATTCATCTCACAGGGTTACATCTTTCCCTTCAAGAATCCTTTCGCTAAGGCTGTTCTTGTGGAATTGGCAAAGGGATATTTGGAAGCCCATAGAGGGCTATGGTGAAAAGGAAATATCTTCCGTTCAAGACTGGAAAGAAGCTTTCTGAGAAACTGCTCTGTGTTCTGTTAATTCATCTCACAGAGTTACATCTTTCCCTTCAAGAAGCCTTTTGCTAAGGCTGTTCTTGTGGAATTGGCAAAGGGATATTTGGAAGCCCATAGAGGGCTATGGTGAAAAAGGAAATATCTTCCGTTCAAAACTGGAAAGAAGCTTTCTGAGAAACTGCTCTGTGTTCTGTTAATTCATCTCACAGTGTTACATCTTTCCCTTCAAGAAGCCTTTCGCTAAGGCTGTTCTTGTGGAATTGGCAAAGGGATATTAGGAAGCCCTTAGAGGTCTATGGTGAAAAAGGAAACACCTTAAGTTCTTAACTGGAAAGAAGCTTTCTCAGAAACTGCTCTGTGTTCTGTTAATTCATCTCACAGAGTTACATCTTTCCCTTCAAGAAGCCTTTCGCTAAGGCTGTTCTTGTGGAATTGGCAGAGGGATATTTGGAAGCCCATAGAGGGCTATGGTGAAAAAGGAAATACCTTCCGTTCAAAACTGGAAAGAAGCTTTCTGGGAAACTGCTCTGTGTTCTGTTAATTCATCTCACAGAGTTACATCTTTCCCTTCAAGAAACCTTTCGCTAAGGCCGTTCTTGTGGAATTGGCAAAAGGATATTTGGAAGCCCATAGAGGGCTATGGTGAAAAAGGAAATATCTTCCGTTCTTAACTGGAAAGAAGCTTTCTCAGAAACTGCTCTGTGTTCTGTTAATTCATCTCACAGAATTACATCTTTCCCTTCAAGAAGCCTTTGGCTAAGGCTGTTCTTGTGGAATTGGCAAAGGGATATTTGGAAGCCCATAGAGGGCTATGGTGAAAAAGGAAATATCTTCCGTTCAAAACTGGAAAGAATCTTTTTGAGAAACTGCTCTGTGTTCTGTTAATTCATCTCACAGAGTTACATCTTTCCCTTCAAGAAGCCTTTCGCTAAGGCCGTTCTTGTGGAATTGGCAAAGGGGTATTTGGAAGCCCATAGAGGGCTATGGTGAAAATGGAAATATCTTCCGTTCAAAACAGGAAAGAAGCTTTCTGGGAAACTGCTCTGTGTACTGTTAATTCATCTCACAGAGTTGCATCTTTCCCTTCAAGAAGCCTTTCGCTAAGGCTGTTCTTGTGGAATTGGCAAAGGGATATTTGGAAGCCCATAGGGGGCTATTTTGAAAAAGGAAATATCTTCCGTTCAAAACTGGAAAGAAGCTTTCTGAGACACTGCTCTGTGTTCTGTTGATTCATCTCACAGGGTTACATCTTTCCCTTCAAGAAGCCTTTCGCTAAGGCTGTTTTGGTGGAATTGGCAAAGGGATATTTGGAAGCCCATAGAGGGCTATGGTGAAAAAGGAAATATCTTCCGTTCAAAACTGGAAAGAATCTTTCTGAGAAACTGTTCTGTGTTCTGTTAATTCATCTCACAGAGTTACATCTTTCCCCTCAAGAAACCTTTCGCTAAGGCTGTTCTTGAGGAATTGGCAAAGGGATATTTGGAAGCCCATAGAGGGCTATGGTGAAAAAGGAAATATCTTCCGTTCTTAACAGGAAAGAAGCTTTCTCAGAAACTGCTCTGTGTTCTGTTAATTCATCTCACAGAGTTACATCTTTCCCTTCAAGAAGCCTTTCGCTAAGGCTGTTCTTGTGGAATTGGCAAAGGGATATTTGGAAGCCCATAGAGGGCTATGGTGAAAAAGGAAATATCTTCCGTTCAAAACTGGAAAAAATCTTTTTGAGAAACTGCTCTGTGTTCTGTTAATTCATCTCACAGAGTTACATCTTTCCCTTCAAGAAGCCTTTCGCTAAGGCCGTTCTTGTGCAATTGGCAAAGGGATATTTGGAAGCCCATAGAGGGCTATGGTGAAAATGGAAATATCTTCCGTTCAAAACAGGAAAGAAGCTTTCTGGGAAACTGCTCTGTGTTATGTTAATTCATCTCACAGAGTTACATCTTTCCCTTCAAGAAGCCTTTCGCTAAGGCTGTTCTTGTGGAATTGCCAAAGGGATATTTGGAAGCCCATAGAGGGCTACGGTGAAAAAGGAAATATCTTCCGTTCAAAACTGGAAAGAAGCTTTCTGAGAAACTGCTCTGTGTTCTGTTAATTCATCTCACAGAGTTACATCTTTCCCTTCAAGAAGCCTTTCGCTAAGGCTGTTCTTGTGGAATTGGCAAAGGGATATTTGGAAGCCCATAAAGGGCTATGGTGAAAAAGGAAATATCTTCCGTTCAAAACTGGAAAGAAGCTTTCTGAGAAACTGCTCTCTGTTCTGTTAATTCATCTCATACAGTTACATCTTTCCCTTCAAGAAGCCTTTCGCTAAGGCTGTTCTTGTGGAATTGGCAAAGGGATATTTGGAAGCCCATAGAGGACTACGGTGAAAAAGGAAATATCTTCCGTTGAAAACTGGAAAGAAGCTTTCTGAGAAACTGCTCTGTGTTCTGTTAATTCATCTCACAGAGTTACATATTTCCCTTCAAGAAGCCTTTCGCCAAGGTTTTCTTGTGGAATTGGCAAAGGGATATTTGGAAGCCCATAGAGGGTTATGGTGAAAAAGGAAATATCTTCCTTTCAAAACTGGAAAGAAGCTTTCTGAGAACCTGCTCTGTGTTCTGTTAATTCATCTCACAGAGTTACATCTTTCCCTTCAAGAAGCCTTTGGCTAAGGCTGTTCTTGTGGAATTGGCAAAGGGATATTTGGAAGCCCATAGAGGGCTATGGTGAAAAAGGAATATCTTCCGTTCAAAACTGGAAAGAATCTTTCTGAGAAACTGCTCTGTGTTCTGTTAATTCATCTCACAGAGTTACATTTTTCCCTTCAAGAAGCCTTTCGTTAAGGCCGTTCTTGTGGAATTGGCAAAGGGATATTTGGAAGCCCATAGAGGGCTATGGTGAAAAAGGAAATATCTTCCGTTCAAAACAGGAAAGAAGCTTTCTTAGAAACTGCTCTGTGTTCTCTTAATTCATCTCACAGGGTTACATCTTTCCCTTCAAGAAGCCTTTCGCTAAGGCTGTTCTTGTGGAATTGGCAAAGGGATATTTGGAAGCCCATAGAGGGCTATGGTGAAAAGGAAATATCTTCCGTTCAAAACTGGAAAGAAGCTTTCTGAGAAACTGCTCTGTGTTCTGTTAATTCATCTCACAGAGTTACATCTTTCCCTTCAAGAAGCCTTTTGCTAAGGCTGTTCTTGTGGAATTGGCAAAGGGATATTTGGAAGCCCATAGAGGGCTATGGTGAAAAAGGAAATATCTTCCGTTCAAAACTGGAAAGAACCTTTCTGAGAAACTGCTCTGTGTTCTGTTAATTCATCTCACAGAGTTACATCTTTCCCTTCAAGAAGCCTTTCGCTAAGGCCATTCTTGTGGAATTGGAAAAGGGACATTTGGAAGCCCATAGAGGGCTATGGTGAAAAAGGAAATATCTTCCGTTCAAAACAGGAAAGAAGCTTTCTGAGAAACTGCTCTGTGTTCTGTTAATTCATCTCACAGAGTTACATCTTTCCCTTCAAGAAGCCTTTCGCTAAGGCTGTTTTGGTGGAATTGGCAAAGGGATATTTGGAAGCCCATAGAGATCTATGGTTAAAAAGGAAATATCCTCCGTTCAAAACTGGAAAGAAGCTTTCTGGGAAACTGCTCTGTGTTCTGTTAATTCATCTCACAGAGTTACATCTTTCCCTTCAAGAAGCCTTTCGCTAAGACTGTTCTTGTGGAATTGGCAAAGGGATATTTGGAAGCCCATAGAGGGCTATGGTGAAAAAGGAAATATCTTCCGTTCAAAACTGGAAAGAAGCTTTTTGAGAAACTGCTCTGTGTTCTGTTAATTCATCTCACAGGGTTACATCTTTCCCTTCAAGAAGCCTTTCGCTAAGGCTGTTCTTGTGGAATTGTCAAAGGGATATTTGGAAGCCCATAGAGGGCTATGGTGAAAAAGGAAATATCTTCCGTTCAAAACTGGAAAGAAGCTTTCTGAAAAACTGCTCTCTGTTCTGTTAATTCATCTCACAGAGTTACATCTTTCCCTTCAAAAAGCCTTTCGTTAAGGCTGTTCTTGTGGAATTGGCAAAGGGATATTTGGAAGCCCATAGAGGGTTATGGTGAAAAAGGAAATATCTTCCGTTCAAAACTGGATAGAAGCTTTCTGAGAACCTGCTCTGTGTTCTGTTAATTCATCTCACAGAGTTACATCTTTCCCTTCAAGAAGCCTTTCGCTAAGGCTGTTCTTGTGGAATTGGCAAAGGGATATTTGGAAGCCCATAGAGGGCTATGGTGGAAAAGGAAATATCTTCCGTTCAAAACTGGAAAGAAGCTTTCTGAGAAACTGCTCTGTGTTCTGTTAATTCATCTCACAGAGTTACATCTTTCCCTTCAAGAAGCCTTTCGCTAAGGCTGTTCTTGTGGAATTGGCAAAGGGATATTTGGAAGCCCATAGAGGGCTATGGTGAAAAAGGAAATATCTTCCGTTCAAAACTGGAAAGAAGCTTTCTGAGAGACTGCTCTGTGTTCTGTTAATTCATCTCACAGAGTTACATTTTTCCCTTCAAGAAGCCTTTCGCTAAGGCCGTTCTTGTGGAATTGGCAAAGGGATATTTGGAAGCCCATAGAGAGCTATGGTGAAAAAGGAAATATCTTCCGTTCAAAACAGTAAAGAAGCTTTCTTAGAAACTGCTCTATGTTCTTTTAATTCATCTCACAGGGTTACATCTTTCCCTCCAAGAAGCCTTTCGCTAAGGCTGTTCTTGTGGAATTGGCAAAGGGATATTTGGAAGCCCATAGAGGGCTGTGGTGAAAAGGAAATATCTTCCGTTCAAAACTGGAAAGAAGCTTTCTGAGAAACTGCTCTGTGTTCTGTTAATTCATCTCACAGAGTTACATCTTTCCCTTCAAGAAGCCTTTCGCTAAGGCTGTTCTTGTGGAATTGGCAAAGGGATATTTGGAAGCCCAAGGAGGGCTATGGTGAAAAAGGAAATATCTTCCGTTCAAAACTGGAAAGAAGTTTTCTGAGAAACTGCTCTGTGTTCTGTTAATTCAACTCACAGAGTTACATCTTTCCCTTCAAGAAGCCTTTCGCTAAGGCCGTTCTTGTGGAATTGGAAAAGGGACATTTGGAAGCCCATAGAGGGCTATGGTGAAAAAGGAAATATCTTCCGTTCAAAACAGGAAAGAAGCTTTCTGAGAAACTGCTCTGTGTTCTGTTAATTCATCTCACAGGGTTACATCTTTCCCTTCAAGAATTCTTTCGCTAAGGCTGTTCTTGTGGTATTGGCAAAGGGATATTTGGAAGCCCATAGAGGGCTATGGTGAAAAAGGAAATATCTTCCGTTGAAAACTGGAAAGAAGCTTTCTGAGAAACTGCTCTGTGTTCTGTTAATTCATCTGACAGAGTTACATATTTCCCTTCAAGAAGCCTTTCGCCAAGGCTTTTCTTGTGGAATTGGCAAAGGGATATTTGGAAGCCCATAGAGGGTTATGGTGAAAAAGGAAATATCTTCCTTTCAAAACTGGAAAGAAGCTTTCTGAGAACCTGCTCTGTGTTCTGTTAATTCATCTCACAGAGTTACATCTTTCCCTTCAAGAAGCCTTTGGCTAAGGCTGTTCTTGTGGAATTGGCAAAGGGATATTTGGAAGCCCATAGAGGGCTATGGTGAAAAAGGAATATCTTCCGTTCAAAACTGGAAAGAATCTTTCTGAGAAACTGCTCTGTGTTCTGTTAATTCATCTCACAGAGTTACATTTTTCCCTTCAAGAAGCCTTTCGTTAAGGCCGTTCTTGTGGAATTGGCAAAGGGATATTTGGAAGCCCATAGAGGGCTATGGTGAAAAAGGAAATATCTTCCGTTCAAAACAGGAAAGAAGCTTTCTTAGAAACTGCTCTGTGTTCTCTTAATTCATCTCACAGGGTTACATCTTTCCCTTCAAGAAGCCTTTCGCTAAGGCTGTTTTGGTGGAATTGGCAAAGGGATATTTGGAAGCCCATAGAGGGCTATGGTGAAAAAGGAAATATCTTCCGTTCAAAACTGGAAAGAATCTTTCTGAGAAACTGTTCTGTGTTCTGTTAATTCATCTAACAGAGTTACATCTTTCCCTTCAAGAAACCTTTCGCTAAGGCTGTTCTTGAGGAATTGGCAAAGGGATATTTGGAAGCCCATAGAGGGCTATGGTGAAAAAGGAAATATCTTCCGTTCTTAACAGGAAAGAAGCTTTCTCAGAAACTGCTCTGTGTTCTGTTAATTCATCTCACAGAGTTACATCTTTCCCTTCAAGAAGCCTTTGGCTAAGGCTGTTCTTGTGGAATTGGCAAAGGGATATTTGGAAGCCCATAGAGGGCTATGGTGAAAAAGGAAATATCTTCCGTTCAAAACTGGAAAGAATCTTTTTGAGAAACTGCTCTGTGTTCTGTTAATTCATCTCACAGAATTACATCTTTCCCTTCAAGAAGCCTTTCGCTAAGGCCGTTCTTGTGCAATTGGCAGAGGGATATTTGGAAGCCCATAGAGGGCTATGGTGAAAATGGAAATATCTTCCGTTCAAAACTGGAAAGAAGCTTTCTGGGAAACTGCTCTGTGTTATGTTAATTCATCTCACAGAGTTACCTCTTTCCCTTCAAGAAGCCTTTCGCTAAGGCTGTTCTTGTGGAATTGCCAAAGGGATATTTGGAAGCCCATAGAGGGCTACGGTGAAAAAGGAAATATCTTCCGTTCAAAACTGGAAAGAAGCTTTCTGAGAAACTGCTCTGTGTTCTGTTAATTCATCTCACAGAGTTACATCTTTCCCTTCAAGAAGCCGTTCGCTAAGGCTGTTCTTGTGGAATTGGCAAAGGGATATTTGGAAGCCCATAAAGGGCTATGGTGAAAAAGGAAATATCTTCCGTTCAAAACTGGAAAGAAGCTTTCTGAGAAACTGCTCTCTGTTCTGTTAATTCATCTCATACAGTTACATCTTTCCCTTCAAGAAGCCTTTCGCTAAGGCTGTTCTTGTGGAATTGGCAAAGGGATATTTGGAAGCCCATAGAGGACTACGGTGAAAAAGGAAATATCTTCCGTTGAAAACTGGAAAGAAGCTTTCTGAGAAACTGCTCTGTGTTCTGTTAATTCATCTCACAGAGTTACATATTTCCCTTCAAGAAGCCTTTCGCCAAGGCTTTTCTTGTGGAATTGGCAAAGGGATATTTGGAAGCCCATAGAGGGTTATGGTGAAAAAGGAAATATCTTCCTTTCAAAACTGGAAAGAAGCTTTCTGAGAACCTGCTCTGTGTTCTGTTAATTCATCTCACAGAGTTACATCTTTCCCTTCAAGAAGCCTTTGGCTAAGGCTGTTCTTGTGGAATTGGCAAAGGGATATTTGGAAGCCCATAGAGGGCTATGGTGAAAAAGGAATATCTTCCGTTCAAAACTGGAAAGAATCTTTCTGAGAAACTGCTCTGTGTTCTGTTAATTCATCTCACAGAGTTACATTTTTCCCTTCAAGAAGCCTTTCGTTAAGGCCGTTCTTGTGGAATTGGCAAAGGGATATTTGGAAGCCCATAGAGGGCTATGGTGAAAAAGGAAATATCTTCCGTTCAAAACAGGAAAGAAGCTTTCTTAGAAACTGCTCTGTGTTCTCTTAATTCATCTCACAGGGTTACATCTTTCCCTTCAAGAAGCCTTTCGCTAAGGCTGTTCTTGTGGAATTGGCAAAGGGATATTTGGAAGCCCATAGAGGGCTATGGTGAAAAGGAAATATCTTCCGTTCAAGACTGGAAAGAAGCTTTCTGAGAAACTGCTCTGTGTTCTGTTAATTCATCTCCCAGAGTTACATCTTTCCCTTCAAGAAGCCTTTTGCTAAGGCTGTTCTTGTGAAATTGGCAAAGGGATATTTGGAAGCCCATAGAGGGCTATGGTGAAAAAGGAAATATCTTCCGTTCAAAACTGGAAAGAACCTTTCTGAGAAACTGCTCTGTGTTCTGTTAATTCATCTCACAGAGTTACATCTTTCCCTTCAAGAAGCCTTTCGCTAAGGCCATTCTTGTGGAATTGGAAAAGGGACATTTTGAAGCCCATAGAGGGCTATGGTGAAAAAGGAAATATCTTCCGTTCAAAACAGGAAAGAAGCTTTCTGAGAAACTGCTCTGTGTTCTTTAATTCATCTCACAGAGTTACATCTTTCCCTTCAAGAAGCCTTTCGCTAAGGCTGTTTTGGTGGAATTGGCAAAGGGATATTTGGAAGCCCATAGAGATCTATGGTTAAAAAGGAAATATCCTCCGTTCAAAACTGGAAAGAAGCTTTCTGGGAAACTGCTCTGTGTTCTGTTAATTCATCTCACAGAGTTACATCTTTCCCTTCAAGAAGCCTTTCGCTAAGACTGTTCTTGTGGAATTGGCAAAGGGATATTTGGAAGCCCATAGAGGGCTATGGTGAAAAAGGAAATATCTTCCGTTCAAAACTGGAAAGAAGCTTTTTGAGAAACTGCTCTGTGTTCTGTTGATTCATCTCACAGGGTTACATCTTTCCCTTCAAGAAGCCTTTCGCTAAGGCTGTTCTTGTGGAATTGTCAAAGGGATATTTGGAAGCCCATAGAGGGCTATGGTGAAAAAGGAAATATCTTCCGTTCAAAACTGGAAAGAATCTTTCTGAGAAACTGTTCTGTGTTCTGTTAATTCATCTAACAGAGTTACATCTTTCCCTTCAAGAAACCTTTCGCTAAGGCTGTTCTTGAGGAATTGGCAAAGGGATATTTGGAAGCCCATAGAGGGCTATGGTGAAAAAGGAAATATCTTCCGTTCTTAACAGGAAAGAAGCTTTCTCAGAAACTGCTCTGTGTTCTGTTAATTCATCTCACAGAGTTACATCTTTCCCTTCAAGAAGCCTTTGGCTAAGGCTGTTCTTGTGGAATTGGCAAAGGGATATTTGGAAGCCCATAGAGGGCTATGGTGAAAAAGGAAATATCTTCCGTTCAAAACTGGAAAGAATCTTTTTGAGAAACTGCTCTGTGTTCTGTTAATTCATCTCACAGAATTACATCTTTCCCTTCAAGAAGCCTTTCGCTAAGGCCGTTCTTGTGCAATTGGCAGAGGGATATTTGGAAGCCCATAGAGGGCTATGGTGAAAATGGAAATATCTTCCGTTCAAAACTGGAAAGAAGCTTTCTGGGAAACTGCTCTGTGTTATGTTAATTCATCTCACAGAGTTACCTCTTTCCCTTCAAGAAGCCTTTCGCTAAGGCTGTTCTTGTGGAATTGCCAAAGGGATATTTGGAAGCCCATAGAGGGCTACGGTGAAAAAGGAAATATCTTCCGTTCAAAACTGGAAAGAAGCTTTCTGAGAAACTGCTCTGTGTTCTGTTAATTCATCTCACAGAGTTACATCTTTCCCTTCAAGAAGCCGTTCGCTAAGGCTGTTCTTGTGGAATTGGCAAAGGGATATTTGGAAGCCCATAAAGGGCTATGGTGAAAAAGGAAATATCTTCCGTTCAAAACTGGAAAGAAGCTTTCTGAGAAACTGCTCTCTGTTCTGTTAATTCATCTCATACAGTTACATCTTTCCCTTCAAGAAGCCTTTCGCTAAGGCTGTTCTTGTGGAATTGGCAAAGGGATATTTGGAAGCCCATAGAGGACTACGGTGAAAAAGGAAATATCTTCCGTTGAAAACTGGAAAGAAGCTTTCTGAGAAACTGCTCTGTGTTCTGTTAATTCATCTCACAGAGTTACATATTTCCCTTCAAGAAGCCTTTCGCCAAGGCTTTTCTTGTGGAATTGGCAAAGGGATATTTGGAAGCCCATAGAGGGTTATGGTGAAAAAGGAAATATCTTCCTTTCAAAACTGGAAAGAAGCTTTCTGAGAACCTGCTCTGTGTTCTGTTAATTCATCTCACAGAGTTACATCTTTCCCTTCAAGAAGCCTTTGGCTAAGGCTGTTCTTGTGGAATTGGCAAAGGGATATTTGGAAGCCCATAGAGGGCTATGGTGAAAAAGGAATATCTTCCGTTCAAAACTGGAAAGAATCTTTCTGAGAAACTGCTCTGTGTTCTGTTAATTCATCTCACAGAGTTACATTTTTCCCTTCAAGAAGCCTTTCGTTAAGGCCGTTCTTGTGGAATTGGCAAAGGGATATTTGGAAGCCCATAGAGGGCTATGGTGAAAAAGGAAATATCTTCCGTTCAAAACAGGAAAGAAGCTTTCTTAGAAACTGCTCTGTGTTCTCTTAATTCATCTCACAGGGTTACATCTTTCCCTTCAAGAAGCCTTTCGCTAAGGCTGTTCTTGTGGAATTGGCAAAGGGATATTTGGAAGCCCATAGAGGGCTATGGTGAAAAGGAAATATCTTCCGTTCAAGACTGGAAAGAAGCTTTCTGAGAAACTGCTCTGTGTTCTGTTAATTCATCTCCCAGAGTTACATCTTTCCCTTCAAGAAGCCTTTTGCTAAGGCTGTTCTTGTGAAATTGGCAAAGGGATATTTGGAAGCCCATAGAGGGCTATGGTGAAAAAGGAAATATCTTCCGTTGAAAACTGGAAAGAACCTTTCTGAGAAACTGCTCTGTGTTCTGTTAATTCATCTCACAGAGTTACATCTTTCCCTTCAAGAAGCCTTTCGCTAAGGCCATTCTTGTGGAATTGGAAAAGGGACATTTGGAAGCCCATAGAGGGCTATGGTGAAAAAGGAAATATCTTCCGTTCAAAACAGGAAAGAAGCTTTCTGAGAAACTGCTCTGTGTTCTTTAATTCATCTCACAGAGTTACATCTTTCCCTTCAAGAAGCCTTTCGCTAAGGCTGTTTTGGTGGAATTGGCAAAGGGATATTTGGAAGCCCATAGAGATCTATGGTTAAAAAGGAAATATCCTCCGTTCAAAACTGGAAAGAAGCTTTCTGGGAAACTGCTCTGCGTTCTGTTAATTCATCTCACAGAGTTACATCTTTCCCTTCAAGAAGCCTTTCGCTAAGACTGTTCTTGTGGAATTGGCAAAGGGATATTTGGAAGCCCATAGAGGGCTATGGTGAAAAAGGAAATATCTTCCGTTCAAAACTGGAAAGAAGCTTTTTGAGAAACTGCTCTGTGTTCTGTTGATTCATCTCACAGGGTTACATCTTTCCCTTCAAGAAGCCTTTCGCTAAGGCTGTTCTTGTGGAATTGTCAAAGGGATATTTGGAAGCCCATAGAGGGCTATGGTGAAAAAGGAAATATCTTCCGTTCAAAACTGGAAAGAAGCTTTCTGAAAAACTGCTCTCTGTTCTGTTAATTCATCTCACAGAGTTACATCTTTCCCTTCAAAAAGCCTTTCGTTAAGGCTGTTCTTGTGGAATTGGCAAAGGGATATTTGGAAGCCCATAGAGGGTTATGGTGAAAAAGGAAATATCTTCCGTTCAAAACTGGAAAGAAGCTTTCTGAGAGACTGCTCTGTGTTCTGTTAATTCATCTCACAGAGTTACATTTTTCCCTTCAAGAAGCCTTTCGCTAAGGCCGTTCTTGTGGAATTGGCAAAGGGATATTTGGAAGCCCATAGAGAGCTATGGTGAAAAAGGAAATATCTTCCGTTCAAAACAGTAAAGAAGCTTTCTTAGAAACTGCTCTATGTTCTTTTAATTCATCTCACAGGGTTACATCTTTCCCTTCAAGAAGCCTTTCGCTAAGGCTGTTCTTGTGGAATTGGCAAAGGGATATTTGGAAGCCCATAGAGGGCTGTGGTGAAAAAGGAAATATCTTCCGTTCAAAACTGGAAAGAAGCTTTCTGAGAAACTGCTCTGTGTTCTGTTAATTCATCTCACAGAGTTACATCTTTCCCTTCAAGAAGCCTTTCGCTAAGGCTGTTCTTGTGGAATTGGCAAAGGGATATTTGGAAGCCCAAGGAGGGCTATGGTGAAAAAGGAAATATCTTCCGTTCAAAACTGGAAAGAAGTTTTCTGAGAAACTGCTCTGTGTTCTGTTAATTCAACTCACAGAGTTACATCTTTCCCTTCAAGAAGCCTTTCGCTAAGGCCGTTCTTGTGGAATTGGAAAAGGGACATTTGGAAGCCCATAGAGGGCTATGGTGAAAAAGGAAATATCTTCCGTTCAAAACAGGAAAGAAGCTTTCTGAGAAACTCCTCTGTGTTCTGTTAATTCATCTCACAGGGTTACATCTTTCCCTTCAAGAAGTCTTTCGCTAAGGCTGTTCTTGTGGTATTGGCAAAGGGATATTTGGAAGCCCATAGAGGGCTATGGTGAAAAAGGAAATATCTTCCGTTGAAAACTGGAAAGAAGCTTTCTGAGAAACTGCTCTGTGTTCTGTTAATTCATCTGACAGAGTTACATATTTCCCTTCAAGAAGCCTTTCGCCAAGGCTTTTCTTGTGGAATTGGCAAAGGGATATTTGGAAGCCCATAGAGGGTTATGGTGAAAAAGGAAATATCTTCCTTTCAAAACTGGAAAGAAGCTTTCTGAGAACCTGCTCTGTGTTCTGTTAATTCATCTCACAGAGTTACATCTTTCCCTTCAAGAAGCCTTTGGCTAAGGCTGTTCTTGTGGAATTGGCAAAGGGATATTTGGAAGCCCATAGAGGGCTATGGTGAAAAAGGAATATCTTCCGTTCAAAACTGGAAAGAATCTTTCTGAGAAACTGCTCTGTGTTCCGTTAATTCATCTCACAGAGTTACATTTTTCCCTTCAAGAAGCCTTTCGTTAAGGCCGTTCTTGTGGAATTGGCAAAGGGATATTTGGAAGCCCATAGAGGGCTATGGTGAAAAAGGAAATATCTTCCGTTCAAAACAGGAAAGAAGCTTTCTTAGAAACTGCTCTGTGTTCTCTTAATTCATCTCACAGGGTTACATCTTTCCCTTCAAGAAGCCTTTCGCTAAGGCTGTTCTTGTGGAATTGGCAAAGGGATATTTGGAAGCCCATAGAGGGCTATGGTGAAAATGAAATATCTTCCGTTCAAGACTGGAAAGAAGCTTTCTGAGAAACTGCTCTGTGTTCTGTTAATTCATCTCACAGAGGTACATCTTTCCCTTCAAGAAGCCTTTTGCTAAGGCTGTTCTTGTGGAATTGGCAAAGGGATATTTGGAAGCCAATAGAGGGCTATGGTGAAAAAGGAAATATCTTCCGTTCAAAACTGGAAAGAACCTTTCTGAGAAACTGCTCTGTATTCTGTTAATTCATCTCACAGAGTTACATCTTTCCCTTCAAGAAGCCTTTCGCTAAGGCCATTCTTGTGGAATTGGAAAAGGGACATTTGGAAGCCCATAGAGGGCTATGGTGAAAAAGGAAATACCTTCCGTTCAAAACAGGAAAGAAGCTTTCTGAGAAACTGCTCTGTGTTCTGTTAATTCATCTCACAGAGTTACATCTTTCCCTTCAAGAAGCCTTTCGCTAAGGCTGTTTTGGTGGAATTGGCAAAGGGATATTTGGAAGCCCATAGAGATCTATGGTGAAAAAGGAAATATCCTCCGTTCAAAACTGGAAAGAAGCTTTCTGGGAAACTGCTCTGTGTTCTGTTAATTCATCTAACAGAGTTACATCTTTCCCTTCAAGAAGTCTTTCGCTAAAACTGTTCTTGTGGAATTGGCAAAGGGATATTTGGAAGCCCATAGAGGGCTATGGTGAAAAAGGAAATATCTTCCGTTCAAAACTGGAAAGAAGCTTTTTGAGAAACTGCTCTGTGTTCTGTTGATTCATCTCACAGTGTTACATCTTTCCCTTCAAGAAGCCTTTCGCTAAGGCTGTTCATGTGGAATTGGCAAAGGGATATTTGGAAGCCCATAGAGGGCTATGGTGAAAAAGGAAATATCTTCCGTTCAAAACTGGAAAGAAGCTTTCTGAGAAACTGCTCTGTGTTCTGTTAATTCATCTCACAGAGTTACATCTTTCCCTTCAAGAAGCCTTTCGCTAAGGCTGTTCTTGTGGAATTCGCAAAGGGATATTTGGAAGCCCATAGAGGGCTATGGTGAAAAAGGAAATATCTTCCGTTCAAAACTGGAGAGAAGCTTTCTGAGAGACTGCTCTGTGTTCTGTTAATTCATCTCACAGAGTTACATTTTTCCCTTCAAGAAGCCTTTCGCTAAGGCCGTTCTTGTGGAATTGGCAAAGGGATATTTGGAAGCCCATAGAGAGCTATGGTGAAAAAGGAAATATCTTCCGTTCAAAACAGTAAAGAAGCTTTCTTAGAAACTGCTCTATGTTCTTTTAATTCATCTCACAGGGTTACATCTTTCCCTTCAAGAAGCCTTTCGCTAAGGCTGTTCTTGTGGAATTGGCAAAGGGATATTTGGAAGCCCATAGAGGGCTGTGGTGAAAAAGGAAATATCTTCCGTTCAAAACTGGAAAGAAGCTTTCTGAGAAACTGCTCTGTGTTCTGTTAATTCATCTCACAGAGTTACATCTTTCCCTTCAAGAAGCCTTTCGTTAAGGCTGTTCTTGTGGAATTGGCAAAGGGATATTTGGAAGCCCTTAGAGGGCTATGGTGAAAAAGGAAATATCTTCCGTTCAAAAGTGGAAAGAACCTTTCTGAGAAACTGCTCTGTGTTCTGTTAATTCATCTCACAGAGTTACATCTTTCCCTTCAAGAAGCCTTTCGCTAAGGCTGTTCTTGTGGAATTGGCAAAGGGATATTTGGAAGCCCATAGAGGGCTATGGTGAAAAAGGAAATATCTTCCGTTCAAAACTGGAAAGAAGCTTTCTGAGAAACTGCTCTGTGTTCTGTTAATTCATCTCACAGAGTTACATCTTTCCCTTCAAGAAGCCTTTCGCTAAGGCTGTTCTTGTGGAATTGGCAAAGGGATATTTGGAAGCCCAAGGAGGGCTATGGTGAAAAAGGAAATATCTTCCGTTCAAAACTGGAAAGAAGCTTTCTGAGAAACTTCTCTGTGTTCTGTTAATTCATCTCACAGAGTTACATCTTTCCCTTCAAGAAGCCTTTCGCTAAGGCCGTTCTTGTGGAATTGGAAAAGGGACATTTGGAAGCCCATAGAGGGCTATGGTGAAAAAGGAAATATCTTCCGTTCAAAACAGGAAAGAAGCTTTCTGAAAAACTGCTCTGTGTTCTGTTAATTCATCTCACAGGGTTACATCTTTCCCTTCAAGAAGTCTTTCGCTAAGGCTGTTCCTGTGGAATTGGCAAAGGGATATTTGGAAGCCCATAGAGGGCTATGTTGAAAAAGGAAATATCTTCCGTTGAAAACTGGAAAGAAGCTTTCTGAGAAACTGCTCTGTGTTCTCTTAATTCATCTCAGAGAGTTACATATTTCCCTTCAAGAAGACTTTCGCCAAGGCTTTTCTTGTGGAATTGGCAAATTGATATTTGGAAGCCCATAGAGGGCTATGGTGAAAAAGGAAATATCTTCCGTTCAAAACTGGAAAGAAGCTTTCTGAGAAACTGCTCTGTGTTCTGTTAATTCATCTCACAGAGTTAAATCTTTCCCTTCAAGAAGCCTTTCGCTAAGGCTGTTTTGGTGGAATTGGCAAAGGGATATTTGGAAGCCCATAGAGATCTATGGTGAAAAAGGAAATGTCTTCCGTTCAAAATTGGAAAGAAGCTTTCTGGGAAACTGCTCTGTGTTCTGTTAATTCATCTCACAGAGTTACATCTTTCCCTTCAAGAAGCCTTTCGCTAAGACTGTTCTTGTGGAATTGGCAAAGGGATATATGGAAGCCCATAGAGGGCTATGGTGAAAAAGGAAATATCTTCCGTTCAAAACTGGAAAGAAGCTTTTTGAGAAACTGCTCTGTGTTCTGTTGATTCATCTCACAGGGTTACATCTTTCCCTTCCAGAAGCCTTTCGCTAAGGCTGTTCTTGTGGAATTGTCAAAGGGATATTTGGAAGCCCATATAGGGCTATGGTGAAAAAGGAAATATCTTCCGTTCAAAACTGGAAAGAAGCTTTCTGAGAAACTGCTCTGTGTTCTGTTAATTCATCTGACAGAGATACATCTTTCCCTTCAAAAAGCCTTTCGCTAAGGCTGTTCTTGTGGAATTGGCAAAGGGATATTTGGAAGCCCATAGAGTGTTATGGTGATAAAGGAAATATCTTCCTTTCAAAACTGGAAAGAAGCTTCCTGAGAACCTGCTCTGTGTTCTGTTAATTCATCTCACAGAGTTACATCTTTCCCTTCAAGAAGCCTTTTGCTAAGGCTGTTCTTGTGGAATTGCAAAGGGATATTTGGAAGCCCATAGAGGGCTATGGTGAAAAAGGAATATCTTCCGTTCAAAACTGGAAAGAATCTTTTTGAGAAACTGCTCTGTGTTCTGTTAATTCATCTCACAGAGTTACATCTTTCCCTTCAAGAAGCCTTTCGCTAAGGCCGTTCTTGTGGAATTGGCAAAGGGGTATTTGGAAGCCCATAGAGGGCTATGGTGAAAATGGAAATATCTTCCGTTCAAAACAGGAAAGAAGCTTTCTGGGAAACTGCTCTGTGTACTGTTAATTCATCTCACAGAGTTACATCTTTCCCTTCAAGAAGCCTTTCGCTAAGGCTGTTCTTGTGGAATTGGCAAAGGGATATTTGGAAGCCCATAGGGGGCTATTTTGAAAAAGGAAATATCTTCCGTTCAAAACTGGAAAGAAGCTTTCTGAGAAACTGCTCTGTGTTCTGTTAATTCATCTCACAGAGTTACAGCTTTCCCTTCAACAAGCCTTTCGCTAAGGCTGTTCTTGTGGAATTGGCAAAGGGATATTTGGAAGCCCATAGAGGACTATGGAGAAAAAGCAAGTATCTTCCGTTCAAAACTGGAAAGAAGCATTCTGAGAAACTCCTCTGTGTTCTGTTAATTCATCTCACAGAGTTACATCTTTCCCTTCAAGAAGCCTTTCGCTAAGGCCGTTCATGTGGAATTGGCAAAGGGATATTTGGAAGCCCATAGAGGGCTATGGTGAAAAAGGAAATATCTTCCGTTCAAAACTGGAAAGAAGCTTTCTGAGAAACTGCTCTGTGTTCTGTTAATTCATCTCACAGTGTTACATCTTTCCCTTCAAGAAGCCTTTCGCTAAGGCTGTTCTTGTGGAATTGGCAAAGGGATATTTGGAAGCCCTTAGAGGTCTATGGTGAAAAAGGAAACACCTTAAGTTCTTAACTGGAAAGAAGCTTTCTCAGAAACTGCTCTGTGTTCTGTTAATTCATCTCACAGAGTTACATCTTTCCCTTCAAGAAGCCTTTCGCTAAGGCTGTTCTTGTGGAATTGGCAAAGGGATATTTGGAAGCCCATAGAGGGCTATGGTGAAAAAGGAAATACCTTCCGTTCAAAACTGGAAAGAAGCTTTCTGGGAAACTGCTCTGTGTTCTGTTAATTCATCTCACAGAGTTACATCTTTCCCTTCAAGAAACCTTTCGCTAAGGCCGTTCTTGTGGAATTGGCAAAGGGATATTTGGAAGCCCATAGAGGGCTATGGTGAAAAAGGAAATATCTTCCGTTCTTAACTGGAAAGAAGCTTTCTCAGAAACTGCTCTGTGTTCTGTTAATTCATCTCACAGAATTACATCTTTCCCTTCCAGAAGCCTTTGGCTAAGGCTGTTCTTGTGGAATTGGCAAAGGGATATTTGGAAGCCCATAGAGGGCTATGGTGAAAAAGGAAATATCTTCCGTTCAAAACTGGAAAGAATCTTTTTGAGAAACTGCTCTGTGTTCTGTTAATTCATCTCACAGAGTTACATCTTTCCCTTCAAGAAGCCTTTCGCTAAGGCCGTTCTTGTGGAATTGGCAAAGGGGTATTTGGAAGCCCATAGAGGGCTATGGTGAAAATGGAAATATCTTCCATTCAAAACAGGAAAGAAGCTTTCTGGGAAACTGCTCTGTGTACTGTTAATTCATCTCACAGAGTTACATCTTTCCCTTCAAGAAGCCTTTCGCTAAGGCTGTTCTTGTGGAATTGGCAAAGGGATATTTGGAAGCCCATAAAGGGCTATGGTGAAAAAGGAAATATCTTCCGTTCAAAACTGGAAAGAAGCTTTCTGAGAAACTGCTCTCTGTTCTGTTAATTCATCTCACACAGTTACATCTTTCCCTTCAAGAAGCCTTTCGCTAAGGCTGTTCTTGTGGAATTGGCAAAGGGATATTTGGAAGCCCATAGAGGACTACGGTGAAAAAGGAAATATCTTCCGTTTAAAACTGGAAAGAAGCTTTCTGAGAAACTGCTCTGTGTTCTGTTAATTCATCTCACAGAGTTACATCTTTCCCTTCAAGAAGCCTTTCGCTAAGGCTGTTCTTGTGGAATTGGCAACGGGATAATTGGAAGCCCATAGAGGGCTATGGTGAAAAAGGAAATATCTTAAGTTCTTAACTGGAAAGAAGCTTTCTCAGAAACTGCTCTGTGTTCTGTTAATTCATCTCACAGAGTTACATCTTTCCCTTCAAGAAGCCTTTCGCTAAGGCTGTTCTTGTGGAATTGGCAAAGGGATATTTGGAAGCCCATAGAGGGCTATGGTGAAAAAGGAAATATCTTCCGTTCAAAACTGGAAAGAAGCTTTCTGAGAAACTGCTCTGTGTTCTGTTAATTCATCTCACAGAGTTACATCTTTCCCTTCAAGAAGCCTTTCGCTAAGGCCGTTCTTGTGGAATTGGCAAAGGGATATTTGGAAGCCCATAGAGGGCTATGGTGAAAAAGGAAATATCTTCCGTTCAAAACTGGAAAGAAGCTTACGGAGAAACTACTCTGTGTTCTGTTAATTCATCTCACAGAGTTACATCTTTCCCTTCAAGAAGCCTTTCGCTAAGGCCGTTCTGGTGGAATTGGCAAAGGGATATTTGGAAGCCCATACAGGGCTATGGTGAAAAAGGAAATATCTTCCGTTCAAAACTGGAAAGAAGCTTTCTGAGAAACTGCTCTGCGTTCTGTTAATTCATCTCTCAGAGTTACATCTTTCCCTTCAAGAAGCCTTTCGCTAAGGCTGTTCTTGTGGAATTGGCAAAGGGATATTTGGAAGCCCATAGAGGGCTATGGTGAAAAAGGAAATATCTTCCGTTCAAAACTGGAAAGAAGCTTTCTGAGAAACTGCTCTGTGTTCTGTTAATTCATCTCACAGAGTTACATCTTTCCCTTCAGGAAGCCTTTCGCTAAGGCTGTTCTTGTTTAATTGGCAAAGGGATATTTGGAAGCCCATAGAGGGCTATGGTGAAAAAGGAAACATCTTAAGTTCTTAACTGGAAAGAAGCTTTCTCAGAAACTGCTCTGTGTTCTGTTAATTCATCTCACAGAGTTACATCTTTCCCTTCAAGAAGCCTTTCGCTAAGGCTGTTCTTGTGGAATTGGCAAAGGGATATTTGGAAGCCCATAGAGGGCTATGGTGAAAAAGGAAATATCTTCCGTTCAAAACCGGAAAGAGGCTTTCTGAGAAACTGTTCTGTGTTCTGTTAATTCATCTCACAGAGTTACATCTTTCCCTTCAAGAAGCCTTTCGCTAACGCTGTTCTTGTGGAATTGGCAAAGGGATACTTGGAAGCCCATAGAGGGCTATGGTGAAAAAGGAAATACCTTCCGTTCAAAACTGGAAAGAAGCTTTCTGAGAAACTGCTCTGTGTTCTGTTAATTCATCTCACAGAGTTACATCTTTCCCTTCAAGAAGCCTTTCGCTAAGGCTGTTCTTGTGGAATTGGCAAAGGGATATTTGGAAGCCCATAGATGGCTACGGTGAAAAAGGAAATATCTTCCGTTCAAAAGTGGAAAGAAGCTTTCTGAGAAACTGCTCTGTGTTCTGTTAATGCATCTCACAGAGTTACATCTTTCCCTTCAAGAAGCCTTTCGCTAAGGCTCTTCTTGTGGAATTCGCAAAGGGATATTTGGAAGCCCATAGAGGGCTATTGTGAAAAAGGATATATCTTCCGTTCAAAACTGGAAAGAAGCTTTCTGAGAAACTGCTCTGTGTTCTGTTAATTCATCTCACAGAGTTACATCTTTCCCTTCAAGAAGCCTTTCGCTAAGGCCGTTCTTGTGGAATTGGAAAAAGGGATATTTGGAAGCCCATAGAGGGCTATGGTGAGAAAGGAAATATCTTCCGTTCAAAACTGGAAAGAAGCTTTCTGAGAAACTGCTCTTTGTTCTGTTAATTCATCTCACAGAGTTACATCTTTCCCTTCAAGAAGCCTTTCGCTAAGGCTGTTCTTGAGGAATTGGCAAAGGGATATTTGGAAGCCCATAGAGGGCTATGGTGAAAAAGGAAATATCTTACGTTCTTAACTGGAAAGAAGCTTTCTCAGAAACTGCTCTGTGTTCTGTTAATTCATCTCACAGAGTTACATCTTTCCCTTCAAGAAGCCTTTCGCTAAGGCTGTTCCTGTGGAATTCGCAAAGGGATATTGGGAAGCCCATAGAAGACTATGGTGAAAAAGGAAATATCCTCCGTTCAAAACTGGAAAGAATCTTTTTGAGAAACTGCTCTGTGTTCTGTTAATTCATCTCACAGAGTTACATCTTTCCCTTCAAAAAGCCTTTCGCTAAGGCCGTTCTTGTGGAATTGGCAAAGGGATATTTGGAAGCCCATAGAGGGCTACGGTGAAAATGGAAATATCTTCCGTTCAAAACAGGAAAGAAACTTTCTGGGAAACTGCTCTGTGTTCTGCTAATTCATCTCACAGAGTTACATCTCTCCCTTCAAGAAGCCTTTCTCTAAGCCTGTTCTTGTGGAATTGCCAAAGGGATATTTGGAAGCCCATAGAGGGCTACGGTGAAAAAGGAAATATCTTCCGTTCAAAACTGGAAAGAAGCTTTCTGAGAAACTGCTCTGTGTTCTGTTAATTCATCTCACAGAGTTACATCTTTCCCTTCAAGAAGCCTTTCGCTAAGGCTCTTCTTGTGGAATTGGCAAAGGGATATTTGGAAGCCCATAAAGGGCTATGGTGAAAAAGGAAATATCTTCCGTTCAAAATTGGAAAGAAGCTTTCTGAGAAACTGCTCTCTGTTCTGTTAATTCATCTCACAGAGTTACATCTTTCCCTTCAAGAAGCCTTTCGCTAAGGCTGTTCTTGAGGAATTGGCAACGGGATATTTGGAAGCCCATAGAGGGCTATGGTGAAAAAGGAAATATCTTAAGTTCTTAACTGGAAAGAAGCTTTCTGAGAAACTGCTCTGTGTTCTGTTAATTCATCTCACAGAGTTACATCTTTCCCTTCAAGAAGCCTTTCGCTAAGGCTGTTCTTGTGGAATTGGCAAAGGGATATTTGGAAGCCCATAGAGGGCTATGGTGAAAAAGGAAATATCTTCCGTTCAAAACTGGAAAGAAGCTTTCTGAGAAACTTCTCTGTGTTCTGTTAATTCATCTCACAGAGTTACATCTTTCCCTTCAAGAAGCCTTTCGCTAAGGCTGTTCTTGTGGAATTGGCAAAGGGATATTTGGAAGCCCATAGAGGGCTATGGTGAAAAAGGAAATATCTTCCGTTCAAAACAGGAAAGAAGCTTTCTGAGAAACTGCTCTGTGTTCTGTTAGTTCATCTCACTGGGTTACATCTTTCCCTTCAAGAAGTCTTTCGCTAAGGCTGTTCTTGTGGAATTGGCAAAGGGATATTTGGAAGCCCATAGAGGGCTATGGTGAAAAAGGAAATATCTTCGGTTCAAAACAGGAGAGAAGCTTTCTTAGAAACTGCTCTGTGTTCTGTTAATTCATCTCACAGGGTTACATCTTTCCCTTCAAGAAGCCTTTCGCTAAGGCTGTTCTTGTGGAATTGGCAAAGGGATATTTGGAAGCCCATAGAGGGCTATGGTGAAAAAGGAAATATCTTCCGTTCAAAACTGGAAAGAAGCTTTCTGAGAAACTGCTCTGTGTTCTGTTGATTCATCTCATAGGGTTACATCTTTCCTTTCAAGAAGCCTTTCCCTAAGGCTGTTCTTGTGGAATTGGCAAAGGGATATTTGGAAGCCCATACAGGGCTATGGTGAAAACGGAAATATCTTCGGTTCAAAACTGGAAAGAAGGTTTCTGAGAAACTGCTCTGTGTTCTGCTAATTCATCTCACAGAGTTACATCTTTCCCTTCAAGGAGCCTTTGGCTAAGGCTGTTCTTGTGGAATTGGCAAAGGGATATTTGGAAGCCCATAGATGGCTACGGTGAAAAAGAAATATCTTCCGTTCAAAACTGGAAAGAAGCTTTCTCAGAAACTGCTCTGTGTTCTGTTAATTCATCTCACAGAGTTACATCTTTCCCTTCAAGAAGCCTTTCGCTAAGGCTGTTCTTGTGGAATTGGCAAAGGGATATTTGGAAGCCCATAGAGGGCTATGGTGAAAAAGGAAATATCTTCCGTTCAAAACAGGAAAGAAGCTTTCTGAGAAACTGCTCTGTGTTCTGTTAATTCATCTCACAGAGTTACATCTTTCCCTTCAAGAAGCCTTTCGCTAAGGCTGTTTTTGTGGAATTTTCAAAGGGATATTCGGAAGCCCATAGAGGGCATTGGTGAAAAAGGAAATATCTTCCGTTCAAAACTGGAAAGAACCTTTCTGAGAAACTGCTCTGTGTTCTGTTAATTCATCTCACAGAGTTACATCTTTCCCTTCAAGAAGCCTTTCGCTAAGGCTGTTCTTGTGGAATTGGCAAAGGGATATTTGGAAGCCCATACAGGGCTACGGTGAAAAAGGAAATATCTTCCGTTCAAAACTGGAAGGAAGCTTTCTGGGAAACTGCTCTGTGTTCTGTTAATTCATCTCACAGAGTTACATCTTTCCCTTCAAGAAGCCTTTCGCTAAGGCTGTTCTTGTGGAATTGGCAAAGGGATATTGGGAAGCCCATAGAGGGCTATGGTGAAAAAGGAAATATCTGCCGTTCAAAACTGGCAAGAAGCTCTCTGAGAAACTGCTCTGTGTTCTGTTAATTCATCTCACAGAGTTACATCTTTCCCTTCAAGAAGCCTTTCGCTAAGGCTGTTCTTGTGGAATTGGCAAAGGGATATTTGGAAGCCCATAGGGGGCTATTTTGAAAAAGGAAATATCTTCCGTTCAAAACTGGAAAGAAGCTTTCTTAGAAACTCCTCTGTGTTCTGTTAATTCATCTCACAGGGTTACATCTTTCCCTTCAAGAAGCCTTTCGCTAAGGCTGTTCTTGTGGAATTGGAAAAGGGATATTTGGAAGCCCATAGAGGGCTATGTTGAAAAAGGAAATATCTTCCGTTCAAAACTGGAAAGAAGCTTTCTGAGAAACTGCTCTATTTTCTGTTGATTCATCTCATAGGGTTACATCTTTCCTTTCAAGAAGCCTTTCGCTAAGGCTGTTCTTGTGGAATTGGCAAAGGGATATTTGGAAGCCCATAGAGGGCTATGGTGAAAAAGGAAATATCTTCCGTTCAAAACTGGAAAGAAGCTTTCTGAGAAACTGCTCTGTGTTCCGTTAATTCATCTCACCGAGTTACATCTTTCCCTTCAAGAAGCCTTTCGCTAAGGCTGTTCTTGTGGAATTGGCAAAGGGATATTTGGAAGCCCATAGAGGGCTATGGTGAAAAAGGAAACATCTTAAGTTCTTAACTGGAAAGAAGCTTTCTCAGAAACTGCTCTGTGTTCTGTTAATTCATCTCACAGAGTTACATCTTTCCCTTCAAGAAGCCTTTCGCTAAGGCTGTTCTTGTGGAATTGGCAAAGGGATATTTGGAAGCCCATAGAGGGCTATGGTGAAAAAGGAAATATCTTCCGTTCAAAACTGGAAAGAAGCTTTCTGAGAAACTGCTCTGTGTTCTCTTAATTCATCTCACAGAGTTACATCTTTCCCTTCAAGAAGCCTTTCGCTAAGGCTGTTCTTGTGGAATTGGCAAAGGGATATTCGGAAGCCCATAGAGGGCTATGGTGAAAAAGGAAATATCTTCCGTTCAAAACTGGAAAGAAGCTTTCTGAGAAACTGCTCTGTGTTCTGTGAATTCATCTCACAGAGTTACATCTTTCTCTTCAAGAAGCCTTTCGCTAAGGCTGTTCTTGTGGAATTGGCAAAGGGATATTTGGAAGCCCATAGGGGGCTATTTTGAAAAAGGAAATATCTTCCGTTCAAAACTGGAAAGAAGCTTTCTGAGAAACTGCTCTGTGTTCTGTTAATTCATCTCACAGAGTTACAGCTTCCCCTTCAAGAAGCCTTTCGCTAAGGCTGTTCTTGTGTAATTGGCAAAGGGATATTTGGAAGCCCATAGAGGACTATGGAGAAAAAGCAAGTATCTTCCGTTAAAAACTGGAAAGAAGCATTCTGAGAAACTGCTCTGTGTTCTGTTAATTCATCTCACAGAGTTACATCTTTCCCTTCAAGAAGCCTTTCGCTAAGGCCGTTCTTGTGGAATTGGCAAAGGGATATTTGGAAGCCCATAGAGGGCTGTGGTGAAAAAGGAAATATCTTCCGTTCAAAACTGGAAAGAAGCTTTCTGAGAAACTGCTCTGTGTTCCGTTAATTCATCTCACAGAGTTACATCTTTCCCTTCAAGAAGCCTTTCGCTAAGGCTGTTCTTGTGGAATTGGCAAAGGGATATTTGGAAGCCCATAGAGGGCTATGGTGAAAAAGGAAACATCTTATGTTCTTAACTGGAAAGAAGCTTTCTCAGAAACTGCTCTGTGTTCTGTTAATTCATCTCACAGAGTTACATCTTTCCCTTCAAGAAGCCTTTCCTAAGGCTGTTCTTGTGCAATTGGCAAAGGGATATTTGGAAGCCCATAGAGGGCTATGGTGAAAAAGGAAATATCTTCCGTTCAAAACTGGAAAGAAGCTTTCTGAGAAACTGCACTGTGTTCTGTTAATTCATCTCACAGAGTTACATCTTTCCCTTCAAGAAGCCTTTCGCTAAGGCTGTTCATGTGGAATTGGCAAAGGGATATTTGGAAGCCCCTAGAGGACTACGGTGAAAAAGGAAATATCTTCCGTTCAAAACTGGAAACAAGCTTTCTGAGAAAGTGCTCTGTGTTCTGTTAATTCATCTCACAGAGTTACATCTTTCCCTTCAAGAAGCCTTTCGCTAAGGCTGTTCTTGTGGAATTGGCAAAGGGATATTTTGAAGCCCATAGAGGGCTATGGTGAAAAAGGAAACATCTTAAGTTCTTAACTGGAAAGAAGCTTTCTCAGAAACTGCTCTGTGTTCTGTTAATTCATCTCACAGAGTTACATCTTTCCCTTCAAGAAGCCTTTCGCTAAGGCTGTTCTTGTGGAATTGGCAAAGGGATATTTGGAAGCCCATAGAGGGCTATGGTGAAAAAGGAAATATCTTCCGTTCAAAACTGGAAAGAAGCTTTCTGAGAAACTGCTCTGTGTTCTGTTATTTCATCTCACAGAGTTACATCTTTCCCTTCAAGAAGCCTTTCGCTAAGGCTGTTCTTGTGGAATTGGCAAAGGGATATTCGGAAGCCCATAGAGGGCTAAGGTGAAAAAGGAAATATCTTCCGTTCAAAACTGGAAAGAACCTTTCTGAGAAACTGCTCTGTGTTCTGTTAATTCATCTCACAGAGTTACATCTTTCCCTTCAAGAAGCCTTTCGCTAAGGCTGTTCTTGTGGAATTGGCAAAGGGATATTTGGAAGCCCATAGGGGGCTATTTTGAAAAAGGAAATATCTTCCGTTCAAAACTGGAAAGAAGCTTTCTGAGAAACTGCTCTGTGTTCTGTTAATTCATCTGACAGAGTTACAGCTTCCCCTTCAAGAAGCCTTTCGCTAAGGCTGTTCTTGTGGAATTGGCAAAGGGATATTTGGAAGCCCATAGAGAACTATGGAGAAAAAGCAAGTATCTTCCGTTAAAAACTGGAAAGAAGCATTCTGAGAAACTGCTCTGTGTTCTGTTAATTCATCTCAGAGAGTTACATCTTTCCCTTCAAGAAGCCTTTCGCTAAGGCCGTTCTTGTGGAATTGGCAAAGGGATATTTGGAAGCCCATAGAGGGCTATGGTGAAAAAGGAAATATCTTCCGTTCAAAACTGGAAAAAGCTTTCTGAGAAACTGCTCGGTGTTCTGTTAATTCATCTCACAGAGTTACATCTTTCCCTTCAAGAAGCCTTTCGCTAAGCCTGTTCTTGTGGAATTGCCAAAGGGATATGTGGAAGCCCATAGAGGGCTACGGTGAAAAAGGAAATATCTTCCGTTCAAAACTGGAAAGAAGCTTTCTGAGAAACTGCTCTGTGTTCTGTTAATTCATCTCACAGAGTTACATCTTTCCCTTCAAGAAGCCTTTCGCTAAGGCTGTTCTTGTGGAATTGGCAAAGGGATATTTGGAAGCCCATAAAGGGCTATGGTGAAAAAGGAAATATCTTCCGTTCAAAATTGGAAAGAAGCTTTCTGAGAAACTGCTCTCTGTTCTGTTAATTCATCTCACAGAGTTACATCTTTCCCTTCAAGAAGCCTTTCGCTAAGGCTGTTCTTGAGGAATTGGCAACGGGATATTTGGAAGCCCATAGAGGGCTATGGTGAAAAAGGAAATATCTTAAGTTCTTAACTGGAAAGAAGCTTTCTGAGAAACTGCTCTGTGTTCTGTTAATTCATCTCACAGAGTTACATCTTTCCCTTCAAGAAGCCTTTCGCTAAGGCTGTTCTTGTGGAATTGGCAAAGGGATATTTGGAAGCCCATAGAGGGCTATGGTGAAAAAGGAAATATCTTCCGTTCAAAACTGGAAAGAAGCTTTCTGAGAAACTTCTCTGTGTTCTGTTAATTCATCTCACAGAGTTACATCTTTCCCTTCAAGAAGCCTCTCGCTAAGGCCGTTCTTGTGGAATTGGCAAAGGGACATTTGGAAGCCCATAGAGGGCTATGGTGAAAAAGGAAATATCTTCCGTTCAAAACAGGAAAGAAGCTTTCTGAGAAACTGCTCTGTGTTCTGTTAATTCATCTCACTGGGTTACATCTTTCCCTTCAAGAAGTCTTTCGCTAAGGCTGTTCTTGTGGAATTGGCAAAGGGATATTTGGAAGCCCATAGAGGGCTACGGTGAAAAAGGAAATATCTTCCGTACAAAACTGGAAAGAAGCTTTCTGAGAAACTGCTCTGTGTTCTGTTAATTCATCTCACAGAGTTACATCTTTCCCTTCAAGAAGCCTTTCGCCAAGGCTGTTCTTGTGGAATTGGCAAATTGATATTTGGAAGCCCTTAGAGGGCTATGGTGAAAAAGGAAATATCTTCCGTTCAAAACTGGAAAGAATCTTTCTGAGAAACTGCACTGTGTTCTGTTAATTCATCTCACAGAGTTAGATCTTTCCCTTCAAGAAGCCTTTCGCTAAGGCTGTTTTGGTGGAATTGGCAAAGGGATATTTGGAAGCCCATAGAGGGCTATGGTGAAAAAGGAAATATCTTCCGTTCAAAACTGGAAAGAAGCTTTCTGGGAAACTGCTCTGTGTTCTGTTAATTCATCTCACAGAGTTACATCTTTCCCTTCAAGAAGCCTTTCGCTAAGACTGTTCTTGTGGAATTGGCAAAGGGATATTTGGAAGCCCATAGAGGGCTATGGTGAAAAAGGCAATATCTTCCGTTCAAAACTGGAAAGAAGCTTTCTGAGAAACTGCTCTGTGTTCTGTTGATTCATCTCACAGGGTTACATCTTTCCCTTCAAGAAGCCTTTGCGCTAAGGCTGTTCTTGTGGAATTGGCAAAGGGATATTTGGAAGCCCTTAGAGGGTTATGGTGAAAAAGGAAATATCCTCCGTTCAAAACTGGAAAGAAGCTTTCTGAGAAACTGCTCTGTGTTCTGTTAATTCATCTCACAGAGTTACATCTTTCCCTTCAAAAAGCCTTTCGCTAAGGCTGTTCTTGTAGAATTGGCAAAGGGATATTTGGAAGCCCATAGAGGGTTATGGTGAAAAAGGAAATATCTTCCGTTCAAAACTGGAAAGAAGCTTTCTGAGAACCTGCTCTGTGTTCTGTTAATTCATCTCACAGAGTTACATCTTTCCCTTCAAGAAGCCTTTCGCTAAGGCTGTTCTTGTGGAATTGGCAAAGGGATATTTGGAAGCCCATAGAGGACAACGGTGAAAAAGGAAATATCTTCCGTTCAAAACTGGAAAGAAGCTTTCTGAGAAACTGCTCTGTGTTCTGTTAATTCATCTCACAGAGTTACATCTTTCCCTTCAAGAAGCCTTTCGCTAAGGCTGTTCTTTGAAATTGGCAAAGGGATATTTGGAAGCCCATAGAGGGCTATGGTGAAAAAGGAAACCTCTTAAGTTCTTAACCGGAAAGAAGCTTTTTGAGAAACTGCTCTGTGTTCTGTTAATTCATCTCACAGAGTTACATCTTTCCCTTCAAGAAGCCTTTCGCTAAGGCTGTTCTTGTGGAATAGGCAAAGGGATATTTGGAAGCCCATAGAGGGCTATGGTGAAAAAGGAAATATCTTCCGTTCAAAACTAGAAAGAAGCTCTCGGAGAAACTGCTCTGTGTTCTGTTAATTCATCTCACAGAGTTACATCTTTCCGTTCAAGAAGCCTTTCGCTAAGGCCGTTATTGTGGAATTGGCAAAGGGATATTTGGAAGCCCATAGAGGGCTATGGTGAAAAAGGAAATATCTTACGTTCTTAACTGGAAAGAAGCTTTCTCAGAAACTGCTCTGTGTTCTGTTAATTCATCTCACAGAATTACATCTTTCCCTTCAAGAAGCCTTTCGCTAAGGCTGTTCTTGTGGAATTGGCAAAGGGATATTTGGAAGCCCTTAGAGGGCTATGGTGAAAAAGGAAATATCTTCCGTTCAAAACTGGAAAGAATCTTTTTGAGAAACTGCTCTGTGTTCTGTTAATTCATCTCACAGAGTTACATCTTTCCCTTCAAGAAGCCTTTTGCTAAGGCCGTTATTGTGGAATTGGCAAATTGATATTTGGAAGCCCATAGAGGGCTATGGTGAAAAAGGAAATATCTTAAGTTCTTAATTGGAAAGAAGCTTTCTGAGAAACTGCTCTGTGTTCTGTTGATTCATCTCACAGGGTTACATCTTTCCCTTCAAGAAGCCTTTCGCTAAGGCTGTTCTTGTGGAATTGGCAAAGGGATATTTGGAAGCCCATAGAGGGCTATGGTGAAAAAGGAAATATCTTCCGTTCTAAACTGAAATGAAGCTTTCTGAGAAACTGCTCTGTGTTCTGTTAATTCATCTCACAGAGTTACATCTTTCCCTTCAAGAAGCCTTTCGCTAAGGCCGTTCTTATGAAATTGGCAGATTGATATTTGGAAGCCCATAAAGGGCTATGGTGAAAAAGGAAATATCTTCCGTTCAAAACTGGAAAGAAGATTTCTGAGAAACTGCTCTGTGTTCTGTTAATTCATCTCACAGAGTTACATCTTTCCCTTCAAGAAGCCTTTCGCTAAGGCTGTTCTTGTGGAATTGGCAAAGGGATATTTGGAAGCCCATAGAGGGCTATGGTGAAAAAGGAAATATCTACCGTTCAAAACTGGAAAGAAGCTTTCTTGAAACTGCTCTGTGTTCTGTTAATTCATCTCACAGATTTACATCTTTCCCTTCAAGAATCCTTTCGGTAAGGCTGTTTTGTGGAAATGGCAGAGGGATATTTGGAAGCTCATAGTGGGCTATGGTGAAAAAGGAAATATCTTCCGTTCAAAACTGGAAAGAAGCTTTCTGAGAAACTGCTCTGTGTTCTGTTAATTCATCTCACAGAGTTACATCTTTCCCTTCAAGAAGCCTTTCGCTAAGGCTGTTCTTGTGGAATTGGCAAAGGGATATGGAAGCCCATAGAGGGCTATGGTGAAAAAGGAAGTATCTTCCGATCAAAGCTGGAAAGAAGTTTTCTGAGAAACTGCTCTGTGTTCTGTTGATTCATGTCACAGGGTTACATCTTTCCCTTCAAGAAGCCTTTCGCTAAGGCTGTTCTTGTGGAATTGGCAAAGGGATATTTGGAAGCCCATAAAGGGCTATGGTGAAAAAGGAAATATCTTCCGTTCAAAACTGGAAAGAAGCTTTCTGAGAAACTGCTCTGTGTTCTGTTAATTCATCTCACAGAGTTACATCTTTCCCTTCAAGAAGCCTTTCGCTAAGGCTGTTCTTGTGGAATCGGCAAAGGGATATTTGGAAGCCCATAGAGGGCTATGGTGCAAAGGGAAATATCTTCCGTTCAAAACTGGAAAGAAGCTTTCTGAGAAACTGCTCTGTGTTCTGTTATTTCATCTCACAGAGTTACATCTTTCCCTTCAAGAAGCATTTCGCTAAGGCTGTTCTTGTGGAATTGGCAAAGGGATATTTGAAAGCCCATAGAGGGCTATGGTGAAAAAGGAAATATCTTCCGTTCAAAACTGGAAAGAAGCTTTCGGAGAAACTGCTCTGTGTTCTATTAATTTATCTCACAGTGTTACATCTTTCCCTTAAAGAAGCCTTTCGCTAAGGCCGTTATTGTGGAATTGGCAAAGGGATATTTGGAAGCCCATAGAGGTCTATGGTGAAAAAGGAAATATCTTCCGTTCTTAACTGGAAAGAAGCTTTCTCAGAAACTGCTCTGTGTTCTGTTAATTCATCTCACAGAATTACATCTTTCCCTTCCAGAAGCCTTTCGCTGAGGCTGTTCTTGTGGAATTGGCAAAGGGATATTTGGAAGCCAGTAGAGGGCTATGGTGAAAAAGGAAATATCTTCCGTTCAAAACTGGAAAGAAGGTTTCTGAGAAACTGCTCTGTGTTCTGCTAATTCATCTCACAGAGTTACATCTTTCCCTTCAAGAAGCCTTTGGCTAAGGCTGTTCTTGTGGAATTGGCAAAGGGATATTTGGAAGCCCATAGATGGCTACGGTGAAAAAGGAAATATCTTCCGTTCAAAACTGGAAAGAAGCTTTCTCAGAAACTGCTCTGTGTTCTGTTAATTCATCTCACAGAGTTACATCTTTCCCTTCATGAAGCCTTTCGCTAAGGCTGTTCTTGTGGAATTGGCAAAGGGATATTTGGAAGCCCATAGAGGGCTATGGTGAAAAAGGAAATATCTTCCGTTCAAAACTGGAAAGAAGCTTTCTGAGAAACTGCTCTGTGTTCTGTTAATTCATCTCACAGACTTACATCTTTCCCTTCAAGAAGCCTTTCGCTAAGGCTGTTCTTGTGGAATTGGCAAAGGGATATTTGGAAGCCCATAGAGGACTACGGTGAAAAAGGAAATATCTTCCGTTCAAAACAGGAAAGAAGCTTTCTGAGAAACTGCTATGTGTTCTATTAATTCATCTCACAGAGTTACATCTTTCCCTTCAAGAAGCCTTTCGCTAAGGCTGTTCTTGTATAATTGGCAAAGGGATATTTGGAAGCCCATAGAGGGCTATGGTGAAAAAGGAAATATCTTCCGTTCAAAACTGGAAAGAAGCTTTCTGAGAAACTGCTCTGTGTTCTGTTAATTCATCTCACAGAGTTACATCTTTCCCTTCAAGAAGCCTTTCGCTAAGGCTGTTCTTGTGCAATTGGCAAAGGGATATTTGGAAGCCCTTAGAGGACTATGGAGAAAAACCAAGTATCTTCCGTTCAAAACTGGAAAGAAGCATTCTGAGAAACTGCTCTGTGTTCTGTTAATTCATCTCACAGAGTTACATCTTTCCCTTCAAGAAGCCTTTGGCTAAGGCTGTTCTTGTGGAATTGGCAAAGGGATATTTGGAAGCCCATAGATGGCTACGGTGAAAAAGGAAATATCTTCCGTTCAAAACTGGAAAGAAGCTTTCTCAGAAACTGCTCTGTGTTCTGTTAATTCATCTCACAGAGTTACATCTTTCCCTTCATGAAGCCTTTCGCTAAGGCTGTTCTTGTGGAATTGGCAAAGGGATATTTGGAAGCCCATAGAGGGCTATGGTGAAAAAGGAAATATCTTCCGTTCAAAACTGGAAAGAAGCTTTCTGAGAAACTGCTCTGTGTTCTGTTAATTCATCTCACAGACTTACATCTTTCCCTTCAAGAAGCCTTTCGCTAAGGCTGTTCTTGTGGAATTGGCAAAGGGATATTTGGAAGCCCATAGAGGACTACGGTGAAAAAGGAAATATCTTCCGTTCAAAACAGGAAAGAAGCTTTCTGAGAAACTGCTATGTGTTCTATTAATTCATCTCACAGAGTTACATCTTTCCCTTCAAGAAGCCTTTCGCTAAGGCTGTTCTTGTATAATTGGCAAAGGGATATTTGGAAGCCCATAGAGGGCTATGGTGAAAAAGGAAATATCTTCCGTTCAAAACTGGAAAGAAGCTTTCTGAGAAACTGCTCTGTGTTCTGTTAATTCATCTCACAGAGTTACATCTTTCCCTTCAAGAAGCCTTTCGCTAAGGCTGTTCTTGTGCAATTGGCAAAGGGATATTTGGAAGCCCTTAGAGGACTATGGAGAAAAACCAAGTATCTTCCGTTCAAAACTGGAAAGAAGCATTCTGAGAAACTGCTCTGTGTTCTGTTAATTCATCTCACAGAGATACATCTTTCCCTTCAAGAAGCCTTTCCCTAAGGCCGTTCTTGTGGAATTGGCAGAGGGATATTTGGAAGCCCGTAGAGGGCCATGGTGAAAAAGGCAGTATCTTCCGTTCTAAACTGGAAAGAGGCTTTCTGAGAAACTGCTCTGTGTTCTGTTAATTCATCTCACAGAGTTACATCTTTCCCTTCAAGAAGCCTTTCGCTAAGGCTGTTCTTGTGGAATTGGCAAAGGGATATTTGGAAGCCCATAGAGGGCTATGGTGAAAAAGGAAATATCTTCCGTTCAAAACTGGAAAGAAGATTTCTGAGAAGCTGCTCTGTGTTCTGTTAATTCATCTCACAGAGTTACATCTTTCCCTTCAAGAAGCCTTTCGCTAAGGCTGTTCTTGTGGAATTGGCAAAGGGATATTTGGAAGCCCATAGAGGGCTATGGAGAAAAAGGAAATATCTTCCGTTCAAAACTGGAAAGAAGGTTTCTGAGAAACTGCTCTGTGTTCTGTTAATTCATCTCACAGAGTTACATCTTTCCCTTCAAGAAGCATTTCGCTAAGGCTGTTCTTGTGGAATTGGCAAAGGGATATTTGAAAGCCCATAGAGGGCTATGGTGAAAAAGGAAATACCTTCCGTTCAAAACTGGAAAGAAGCTTTCTGAGAAACTGCTCTGTGTTCTGTTGATTCATCTCACAGGGTTACATCTTTCCCTTCAAGAAGCCTTTCGCTAAGGCTGTTCTTGTGGAATTGGCAAAGGGATATTTGGAAGCCCATAGAGGGCTATGGTGAAAAAGGAAATATCTTCCGTTCTAAACTGAAATGAAGCTTTCTGAGAAACTGCTCTGTGTTCTGTTAATTCATCTCACAGAGTTACATCTTTCCCTTCAAGAAGCCTTTCGCTAAGGCCGTTCTTATGAAATTGGCAGATTGATATTTGGAAGCCCATAAAGGGCTATGTTGAAAAAGGAAATATCTTCCGTTCAAAACTGGAAAGAAGATTTCTGAGAAACTGCTCTGTGTTCTGTTAATTCATCTCACAGAGTTACATCTTTCCCTTCAAGAAGCCTTTCGCTAAGGCTGTTCTTGTGGAATTGGCAAAGGGATATTTGGAAGCCCATAGAGGGCTATGGTGAAAAAGGAAATATCTACCGTTCAAAACTGGAAAGAAGCTTTCTTGAAACTGCTCTGTGTTCTGTTAATTCATCTCACAGATTTACATCTTTCCCTTCAAGAATCCTTTCGGTAAGGCTGTTTTGTGGAAATTGCAGAGGGATATTTGGAAGCTCATAGTGGGCTATGGTGAAAAAGGAAATATCTTCCGTTCAAAACTGGAAAGAAGCTTTCTGAGAAACTGCTCTGTGTTCTGTTAATTCATCTCACAGAGTTACATCTTTCCCTTCAAGAAGCCTTTCGCTAAGGCTGTTCTTGTGGAATTGGCAAAGGGATATGGAAGCCCATAGAGGGCTATGGTGAAAAAGGAAGTATCTTCCGATCAAAGCTGGAAAGAAGTTTTCTGAGAAACTGCTCTGTGTTCTGTTGATTCATGTCACAGGGTTACATCTTTCCCTTCAAGAAGCCTTTCGCTAAGGCTGTTCTTGTGGAATTGGCAAAGGGATATTTGGAAGCCCATAAAGGGCTATGGTGAAAAAGGAAATATCTTCCGTTCAAAACTGGAAAGAAGCTTTCTGAGAAACTGCTCTGTGTTCTGTTAATTCATCTCACAGAGTTACATCTTTCCCTTCAAGAAGCCTTTCGCTAAGGCTGTTCTTGTGGAATCGGCAAAGGGATATTTGGAAGCCCATAGAGGGCTATGGTGCAAAGGGAAATATCTTCCGTTCAAAACTGGAAAGAAGCTTTCTGAGAAACTGCTCTGTGTTCTGTTATTTCATCTCACAGAGTTACATCTTTCCCTTCAAGAAGCATTTCGCTAAGGCTGTTCTTGTGGAATTGGCAAAGGGATATTTGAAAGCCCATAGAGGGCTATGGTGAAAAAGGAAATATCTTCCGTTCAAAACTGGAAAGAAGCTTTCTGAGAAACTTCTCTGTGTTCTGTTGATTCATCTCACAGGGTTACATCTTTCCCTTCAAGAAGCCTTTCGCTAAGGCTGTTCTTGTGGAATTGACAAAGGGATATTTGGAAGCCCATAGAGGGCTATGGTGAAAAAGGAAATATCTTCCGTTCTAAACTGGAAAGAAGCTTTCTGAGAAACTGCTCTGTGTTCTGTTATTTCATCTCACAGAGGTACATCTTTCCCTTCAAGAAGCCTTTCGCTAAGGCTGTTCTTGTGGAATTGGGAAAGGGATATTTGGAAGCCCATAGAGGGCTATGGTGAAAAAGGAAATATCTTCCGTTCAAAACTGGAAAGAAGCTTTCTGAGAAACTGCTCTGTGTTCTGTGAATTCATCTCACGGAGTTACATATTTCCCTTCAAGAAGCCTTTCGCTAAGGCTGTTCTTGTGGAATTGGCAAAGGGATATTTGGAAGCACATAGAGGGATATGGAGAAAAAGCAAGTATCTTCCGTTCAAAACTGGAAAGAAGCATTCTGAGAAATTGCTCTGTGTTCTGTTAATTCATCTCACAGAGTTACATCTTTCCCTTCAAGAAGCCTTTCGCTAAGGCTGTTCTTGTGTAATTGGCAAAGGGATATTTGGAAGCCCATAGAGGGGTATAGTGAAAAAGGAAATATCTTCCGTTCAAAACTGGAAAGAAGCTTTCTGAGAAACTGCTCTGTGTTCTGTTAATTCATCTCACAGAGTTACATTTTTCCCTTCAAGAAGCTTTTCGCTAAGGCTGTTCTTGTGGAATTGGCAAAGGGATATTTGTAAGCCCATAGAGAGCTAAGGTGAAAAAGGAAATATCTTCCGTTCAAAACTGGAAAGAAGCTTTCTGAGAAACTGCTCTGTGTTCTTTTAATTCATCTCACAGAGTTACATCTTTCCCTTCAAGAAGCCTTTCGCTAAGGCTATTCTTGTGGAATTGGCAAAGGGATATTTGGAAGCCCATAGAGGGCTATGGTGAAAAAGGAAATATCTTCCGTTCAAAACTGCAAAGAAGCTTTCTTAGAAACAACTCTGTGTTCTGTTAATTCATCTCACAGGTTTACATCTTTCCCTTCAAGAAGCCTTTCGCTAAGGCTGTTCTTGTGGAATTGGCAAAGGGATATTTGGAAGCCCATAGAGGGCTATGGTGAAAAAGGAAATATCTTCCGTTCAAACCTGGAAAGAAGCTTTCTGAGAAACTGCTTTGTGTTCTGTTAATTCATCTCACAGAGTTACATCTTTCCCTTCAAGAAGCCTTTCGCTAAGGCTGTTCTTGCGGAATTGGCAAAGGGATATTTGGAAGCCCATAGAGGGCTATGGTGAAAAAGGAAATATCTTCCGTTCAAAACAGGAAAGAAGCTTTCTTGGAAACTGCTCTGTGTTCTGTTAATTCATCTCACAGGGTTACATCTTTCCCTTCAAGAAGCCTTTCGCTAAGGCTGTTCTTGTGGAATTGGCAAAGGGATATTTGAAAGCCCATAGAGGGCTATGGTGAAAAAGGAAATACCTTCCGTTCAAAACTGGAAAGAAGCTTTCTGAGAAACTGCTCTGTGTTCTGTTGATTCATCTCACAGGGTTACATCTTTCCCTTCAAGAAGCCTTTCGCTAAGGCTGTTCTTGTGGAATTGGCAAAGGGATATTTGGAAGCCCATAGAGTTCTATGGTGAAAAAGGAAATATCTTCCGTTCTAAACTGGAATGAAGCTTTCTGAGAAACTGCTCTGTGTTCTGTTAATTCATCTCACAGAGTTACATCTTTCCCTTCAAGAAGCCTTTCGCTAAGGCCGTTCTTATGGAATTGGCAGAGGGATATTTGGAAGCCCATAAAGGGCTATGGTGAAAAAGGAAATATCTTCCGTTCAAAACTGGAAAGAAGCTTTCTTAGAAACTGCTCTGTGTTCTGTTAATTCATCTCACAGAGTTACATCTTTCCCTTCAAGAAGCCTTTCGCTAAGGCTGTTTTTGTGGAAATGGCAGAGGGATATTTGGAAGCTCATAGAGGGCTATGGTGAAAAAGGAAATATCTTCCGTTCAAAACTGGAAAGAAGCTTTCTGAGAAACTGCTCTGTGTTCTGTTAATTCATCTCACAGAGTTACATCTTTCCCTTCAAGAAGCCTTTCGCTAAGGCTGTTCTTGTGGAATTGGCAAAGGGATATGGAAGCCCATAGAGGGCTATGGTGAAAAAGGAAATATCTTCCGATCAAAGCTGGAAAGAAGTTTTCTGAGATACTGCACTGTGTTCTGCTAATTCATCTCACAGAGTTACATCTTTCCCTTCAAGAAGCCTTTCGCTAAGGCTGTTCTTGTGGAATTGGCAAAGGGATATTTGGAAGCCCTTAGAGGTCTATGGTGAAAAAGGAAATATCTTCCGTTCAAAACTGGAAAGAAGCTTTCTGAGAAACTGCTCTGTGTTCTGTTAATTCATCTCACAGAGTTACATCTTTCCCTTCAAGAAGCCTTTCGCTAAGGCTGTTCTTGTGGAATCGGCAAAGGGATATTTGGAAGCCCATAGAGGGCTATGGTGCAAAGGGAAATATCTTCCGTTCAAAACTGGAAAGAAGCTTTCTGAGAAACTGCTATGTGTTCTGTTATTTCATCTCACAGAGTTACATCTTTCCCTTCAAGAAGCATTTCGCTAAGGCTGTTCTTGTGAAATTGGCAAAGGGATATTTGAAAGCCCATAGAGGGCTATGGTGAAAAAGGAAATATCTTCCGTTCAAAACTGGAAAAAGCTTTCTGAGAAACTGCTCTGTGTTCTGTTGATTCATCTCACAGGGTTACATCTTTCCCTTCAAGAAGCCTTTCGCTAAGGCTGTTCTTGTGGAATTGACAAAAGGGATATTTGGAAGCCCATAGAGGGCTATGGTGAAAAAGGAAATATCTTCCGTTCTAAACTGGAAAGAAGCTTTCTGAGAAACTGCTCTGTGTTCTGTTAATTCATCTCACAGAGGTACATCTTACCCTTCAAGAAGCCTTTCGCTAAGGCTGTTCTTGTGGAATTGGCAAAGGGATATTTGGAAGCCCATAGAGGGCTATGGTGAAAAAGGAAATGCCTTTCGTTCAAAAGAGGAAAGAAGCTTTCTTGGAAACTGCTCTGTGTTCTGTTAATTCATCTCACAGGGTTACATCTTTCCCTTCAAGAAGCCTTTCGCTAAGGCTGTTCTTGTGGAATTGGCAAAGGGATATTTGGAAGCCCATAGACGGCTATGGTGAAAAAGGAAATATCTTCCGTTCAAAACTGGAAAGAAGCGTTCTGAGAAACTGCTCTGTGTTCTGTTAATTCATCTCACAGAGTTACATCTTTCCCTTCAAGAAGCCTTTCGCTAAGGCTGTTCTTCTGGAATCGGCAAAGGCATATTTGGAAGCCCATAGAGCGCTATGGTGAAAAAGGAAATATCTTCCGTTTCAAACTGGAAAGAAGCTTTCTGAGAAACTGCTCTGTGTTCTGTTAATTCATCTCACTGAGTGACATCTTTCCCTTCAAGAAGCATTTCGCTAAGGCTGTTCTTGTGGAATTGGCAAAGGGATATTTGAAATCCCATAGAGGGCTATGGTGAAAAAGGAAATACCTTCCGTTCAAAACTGGAAAGAAGCTTTCTGAGAAACTGCTCTGTGTTCTGTTGATTCATCTCACAGGGTTACATCTTTCCCTTCAAGAAGCCTTTCGCTAAGGCTGTTCTTGTGGAATTGGCAAAGGGATATTTGGAAGCCTATAGAGTTCTATGGTGAAAAAGGAAATATCTTCCGTTCTAAACTGGAATGAAGCTTTCTGAGAAACTGCTCTGTGTTCTGTTAATTCATCTCACAGAGTTACATCTTTCCGTTCAAGGAGCCTTTCGCTAAGGCCGTTCTTATGGAATTGGCAGAGGGATATTTGGAAGCCCATAAAGGGCTATGGTGAAAAAGGAAATATCTTCCGTTCAAAACTGGAAAGAAGCTTTCTTAGAAACTGCTCTGTGTTCTGTTAATTCATCTCACAGAGTTACATCTTTCCCTTCAAGAAGCCTTTCGGTAAGGCTGTTCTTGTGGAAATGGCAGAGGTATATTTGGAAGCTCATAGAAGGCTATGGTGAAAAAGGAAATATCTTCCGTTCAAAACTGGAAAGAAGCTTTCTGAGAAACTGCTCTGAGTTCTGTTAATTCATCTCACAGAGTTACATCTTTCCCTTCAAGAAGCCTTTCGCTAAGGCTGTTCTTGTGGAATTGGCAAAGGGATATGGAAGCCCATAGAGGGCTATGGTGAAAAAGGAAATATCTTCCGATCAAAGCTGGAAAGAAGTTTTCTGAGATACTGCTCTGTGTTCTGTTAATTCATCTCACAGAGTTACATCTTTCCCTTCAAGAAGCCTTTCGCTAAGGCTGTTCTTGTGGAATTGGCAAAGGGATATTTGGAAGCCCATAGAGGTCTATGGTGAAAAAGGAAATATCTTCCGTTCAAAACTGGAAAGAAGCTTTCTGAGAAACTGCTCTGTGTTCTGGTGATTCATGTCACAGGGTTACATCTTTCCCTTCAAGAAGCCTTTCGCAAAGGCTGTTCTTGTGGAATTGGCAAAGGGATATTTGGAAGCCCATAGAGGGCTATGGAGAGAAAGCAAATATCTTCCGTTCAAAACTGGAAAGAAGCTTTCTGAGAAACTGCTCTGTGTTCTGTTAATTCATCTCAAAGAGATACATCTTTCCCTTCAAGAAGCCTTTCGCTAAGGCCGTTCTTGTGGAATTGGCAAAGGGATATTTGGAAGCCCATAGAGGGCCATGGTGAAAAAGGAAATATCTTCCGTTCAAAACTGGAAAGAAGCTTTCTGAGAAACTGCTCTGTGTTCTGTTAATTCATCTCACAGAGTTACATCTTTCCCTTCAAGAAGCCTTTCGCTAAGGCTGTTCTTGTGGAATTGGCAAAGGGATATTTGGAAGCCCATAGAGGGCTATGGTGAAAAAGGAAATATCTTCCTTTCAAAACTGGAAAGAAGCTTTCTGAGAAACTGCTCTGTGTTCTGTTAATTCATCTCACAGAGTTACATCTTTCCCTTCAAGAAGCCTTTCGCTAAGGCTGCTCTTGTGGAATTGGCAAAGGGATATTTGGAAGCCCATAGACGGCTACGGTGAAAAAGGAAATATCTTATGTTCAAAACTGGAAAGAAGCTTTCTCAGAAACTGCTCTGTGTTCTGTTAATTCATCTCACATAGTTACATCTTTCCCTTCAAGAAGCCTTTCGCTAAGGCTGTTCTTGTGGAATTGGCAAGCTGATATTTGGAAGCCCATAGAGGGCTATGGTGAAAAAGGAAATATCTTCCGTTAAAAACGGGAAAGAAGCTTTCTGGGATACTGCTCTGTGTTCTGTTAATTCATCTCACAGAGTTACATCTTTCCCTTCAAGAAGCCTTTCGCTAAGACTGTTCTTTTGGAATTGGAAAAGGGATATTTGGAAGCCCCTAGAGGGCTATGGTGAAAAAGGAAATATCTGCCGTTCAAAACTGGAAAGAAGCTTTCTGAGAAACTGCTCTGTGTTCTGTTAATTCACCTCACAGAGTAACATTTTTCCCTTCAAGAAGCCTTTCGCTAAGTCTGTTCTTGTGGAATTGGAAAAGGCATATTTGGAAGCCCATAGAGGGCTATGGTGAAAAAGGAAATATCTTCCGTTAAAAACGGGAAAGAAGCTTTCTGGGATACTGCTCTGTGTTCTGTTAATTCATCTCACAGAGTTACATCTTTCCCTTCAAGAAGCCTTTCGCTAAGACTGTTCTTTTGGAATTGGAAAAGGGATATTTGGAAGCCCATAGAGGGCTATGGTGAAAAAGGAAATATCTTCCGTTCAAAACTGGAAAGAAGCTTTCTGAGAAACTGCTCTGGGTTCTGTTAATTCATCTCACAGAGTTACATCTTTCCCTTCAAGAAGCCTTTCGCCAAGGCTGTTCTTGTGGAATTTGCAAAGATATATTTGGAAGCCCATAGAGGGCTATGGTGAAAAAGGAAATATCTTTCGTTCAAAACTAGAAAGAAGCTTTCTGAGAAACTGCTCTGTGTTCTGTTAATTCATCTCACAGAGTTACATCTTTCCCTTCAAGAAGCCTTCCGCTAAGGCTGTTCTTGTGGAATTGGCAAAGGGATGTTTGCAAGCCCATAGAGGGCTACGGTGAAAAAGGAAATATCTTCCGTTCAAAACTGGAAAGAAGCTTTCTGGGAAACTGCACTGTGTTCTGTTAATTCATCTCACAGAGTTACATCTTTCCCTTCAAGAAGCCTTTCGCTAAGGCTGTTCTTGTGAAATTGGCAAAGGGATATTTGGAAGCCCATAGAGGGCTATGATGAAAAAGGAAATTTCTTCCGTTCAAAACTGGAAAGAAGCTTTCTGAGAAACTGCTCTGTGTTCTGTTAATTCATCTCACAGAGTTACATCTTTCCCTTTAAGAAGCCTTTCGCTAAGGCTGTTCTTGTGGAATTGGCAAAGGGATATTTGGAAGCCCATAGAGGGCTATGGTGAAAAAGGAAATATCTTCCGTTCAAAACTGGAAAGAAGCTTTCTGAGAAACTGCTCTGTGTTCTGTTAATTCATCTCACAGAGTTACATCTTTCCCTTCAAGAAGCCTTTCGCTAAGGCTGTTCTTGTGGAATTGGGAAAGGGATATTTGGAAGCCCATAGAGGGCTATGGTGAAAAAGGAAATATCTTCCGTTCAAAACTGGAAAGAAGCTTTCTGAGAAACTGCTCTGTGTTCTGTTAATTCATCTCACAGAGTTACATCTTTCCCTTCAAGAAGCCTTTCGCTAAGGCTGTTCTTGTGGAATTGGCAAAGGGAGATTTGGAAGCCCATAGAGGGCTATGGAGAAAAAGCAAGTATCTTCCGTTCAAAACTGGAAAGAAGCTTTCTGAGAAACTGCTCTGTGTTCTGTGAATTCATCTTACAGAGTTACATCTTTCCCTTCAAGAATCCTTTCGGTAAGGCTGTTCTTTTTGAATTGGCAATGGGATATTTGGAAGCCCATAAAGGGCTATGGTGAAAAAGGAATTATCTTCCGTTCAAAACTGGAAAGAAGCTTTCTGAGAAACTGCTCTGTGTTCTGTTAATTCATCTCACAGAGTTACATCTTTCCCTTCAAGAAGCCTTTCGCTAAGGCTGTTCTTGTGGAATTGGCAAAGGGATGTTTGGAAGCCCATAGAGGGCTACGGTGAAAAAGGAAATATCTTCCGTTCAAAACTGGAAAGAAGCTTTCTGGGAAACTGCACTGTGTTCTGTTAATTCATCTCACAGAGTTACATCTTTCCCTTCAAAAACCTTTCGCTAAGGCTGTTCTTGTGGAATTGGCAAAGATATATTTGGAAGCCCATAGAGGGCTATGGTGAAAAAGGAAATATCTTCCGTTCAAAACTGGAAAGAAGCTTTCTTAGAAACTGCTCTGTGTTCTGTTAATTCATCTCACAGAGTTACATCTTTCCCTTCAAGAAGCCTTTCGCTAAGGCTGTTCTTGTGGAATTGGCAAAGCGATATTTGGAAGCCCATAGAGGGCTATGGTGAAAAAGGAAATATCTTCCTTTCAAAACTGGAAAGAAGCTTTCAGAGAAACTGCTCTGTGTTCTGTTAATTCATCTCACATAGTTACATCTTTCCATTCAAGAAGCCTTTCGCTAAGGCTGTTCTTGTGAAATTGGCAAAGGGATATTTGGAAGCCCATAGAGGGCTATGGTGAAAAAGGAAATTTCTTCCGTTCAAAACTGGAAAGAAGCTTTCTGGGAAACTGCTCTGTGTTCTGTTAATTCATCTCACAGAGTTATATCTTTACCTTCAAGAAGCCTTTCGCTAAGGCTGTTCTTGTGGAATTGGCAAAGATATATTTGGAAGCCCATAGAGGGCTATGGTGAAAAAGGAAATATCTTCCGTTCAAAACTGGAAAGAAGCTTTCTGCGAAACTGCTCTGTGTTCTGTTAATTCATCTCACAGAGTTACATCTTTCCCTTCAAGAAGCCTTTCGCTAAGGCTGTTCTTGTGGAATTGGCAAAGGGATATTTGGAAGCCCATAGAGGGCTATGGTGAAAAAGGAAATATCTTCCGTTCAAAACTGGAAAGAAGCTTTCAGAGAAACTGCTCTGTGTTCTGTTAATTCATCTCACAGAGTTACATCTTTCCATTCAAGAAGCCTTTCACTAAGGCTGTTCTTGTGAAATTGGCAAAGGGATATTTGGAAGCCCATAGAGGGCTATGGTGAAAAAAAAAATTTCTTCCGTTCAAAACTGGAAAGAAGCTTTCTGAGAAACTGCTCTGTGTTCTGTTAATTCATCTCACAGAGTTACATCTTTCCCTTCAAGAAGCCTTTCGCTAAGGCTGTTCTTGTGGAATTGGCAAAGGGATATTTGGAAGCCCATAGAGGGCTATGGTGAAAAAGGAAATATCTTCCGTTCAAAACTGGAAAGAAGCTTTCTGAGAAACTGCTCTGTGTTCTGTTAATTCATCTCACAGAGTTACATCTTTCCCTTCAAGAAGCCTTTCACTAAGGCTATTCTTGTGGAATTGGCAAAGGGATATTTGGAAGCCCATAGAGGGCTATGGTGAAAAAGGAAATATCTTCCGTTCAAAACTGGAAAGAACCTTTCTGAGAAACTGCTCTGTGTTCTGTTAATTCATCTCACAGAGTTACATTTTTGCCTTCAAGAAGCCTTTCGCTAAGGCTGTTCTTGTGGAATTGGGAAAGGGATATTTGGAAGCCCCTAGAGGGCTATGGTGAAAAGGGAAATATCTGCCGTTCAAAACTGGAAAGAAGCTTTCTGAGAAACTGCTCTGTGTTCTGTTAATTCACCTCACAGAGTAACATTTTTCCCTTCAAGAAGCCTTTCGCTATGTCTGTTCTTGAGGAATTGGCAAAGGCATATTTGGAAGCCCATAGAGGGCTATGGTGAAAAAGGAAATATCTTCCGTTCAAAACTGGAAAGAAGCTTTCTGAGAAACTGCTCTGTGTTCTGTTAATTCATCACACAGAGTTACATCTTTCCCTTCAAGAAGCCTTTCGCTAAGGCTGTTCTTGTGGATTTGGCAAAGGGATATTTGGAAGCCCATAGAGGGCTATGGTGAAAAAGGAAATATCTTACGTTCAAAACTGGAAAGAAGCTTTCTGAGAAACTGCTCTGTGTTCTGTTAATTCATCTCACAGAGTTACATCTTTCCCTTCAAGAAGCCTTTCGCTAAGGCTGTTCTTGTGGAATTGCAAAAGGGATATTTATAAGCCCATAGAGGACTAAGGAGAAAAAGCAAGTATCTTCCGTTCAAAACTGGAAAGAAGCATTCTGAGAAACTGCTCTGTGTTCTGTTAATTCATCTCACAGAGTTACATCTTTCCCTTCAAGAAGCCTTTCGCTAAGACCGTTCTTGTGGAATTGGCAAAGGGATATTTGGAAGCCCATGGAGAGCTATGGTGAAAAACAAAATATCTTCCGTTCAAAACTGGAAAGATGCTTTCTGAGAAACTGCTCTGTGTTCTGTTAATTCAACCCACAGAGTTACATCTTTCCCTTCAAGAAGCCTTTCGCTAAGGCTGTTCTTGTGGAATTGGCAAAGTGATATTTGGAAGCCCATAGAGGGCTATGGTGAAAAAGGAAATATCTTCCGTTCAAAACTGGAAAGAAGCTTTGTGAGAAACTGCTCTGTGTTCTGTTAATTCCTCTCACAGAGTTACATCTTTCCCTTCAAGAAGCCTTTCGCTAAGGCTGTTCTTGTGGAATTGGCAAAGGGATATTTGGAAGCCCATAGAGGGCTATGGTGAAAAAGGAAATATCTTACGTTCAAAACTGGAAAGAAGCTTTCTGAGAAACTGCTCTGTGTTCTGTTAATTCATCTCACAGAGTTACATCTTTCCCTTCAAGAAGCCTTTCGCTAAGGCTGTTCTTGTGGAATTGCAAAAGGGATATTTATAAGCCCATAGAGGACTAAGGAGAAAAAGCAAGTATCTTCCGTTCAAAACTGGAAAGAAGCATTCTGAGAAACTGCTCTGTGTTCTGTTAATTCATCTCACAGAGTTACATCTTTCCCTTCAAGAAGCCTTTCGCTAAGACCGTTCTTGTGGAATTGGCAAAGGGATATTTGGAAGCCCATGGAGAGCTATGGTGAAAAACAAAATATCTTCCGTTCAAAACTGGAAAGATGCTTTCTGAGAAACTGCTCTGTGTTCTGTTAATTCAACCCACAGAGTTACATCTTTCCCTTCAAGAAGCCTTTCGCTAAGGCTGTTCTTGTGGAATTGGCAAAGTGATATTTGGAAGCCCATAGAGGGCTACGTGAAAAAGGAAATATCTTCCGTTCAAAACTGGAAAGAAGCTTTGTGAGAAACTGCTCTGTGTTCTGTTAATTCCTCTCACAGAGTTACATCTTTCCCTTCAAGAAGCCTTTCGCTAAGGCTGTTCTTGTGGAATTGGCAAAGGGATATTTGGAAGCCCATAGAGGGCTATGGTGCAAAAGGAAATATCTTCCGTTGAAAACAGGAAAGAAGCTTTCTGAGAAACTGCTCTGTGTTCTGTTAATTCATCTCACAGGGTTACATCTTTCCATTCAAGAAGCCTTTCGCTAAGGCTGTTCTTGTGGTATTGGCAAAGGGATATTTGGAAGCCCATAGAGGGCTATGGTGAAAAATGTAATATCTTCCGTTCAAAACTGGAAAGAAGTTTTCTGAGAAACTGCTCTGTGTTCTGTTAATTCATATCACAGAGTTACATCGTTCCTTTCAAGAAGCATTTCGCTAAGGCTGTTCTTGTGGAATTGGCAAAGGGATATTTGGAAGCCCATAGAGGGCTATGGTGAAAAAGGAAATATCTTTCGTTCAAAACGGGAAAGAAGCTTTCTGGGAAACTGCTCTGTGTTCTGTTAATTCATCTCACAGATTTACATCTTTCCCTTCAAGAAGCCTTTCGCTAAGACTGTTCTTGTGGAATTGGCAAAGGGATATTTGGAAGCCCATAGAGGGCTATGGTGAAAAAGGAAATATCTTCCGTTCAAAACTGGAAAGAAGCTTTCTGAGAAACTGCCCTGTGTTCTGTTAATTCATCTCACAGAGTTACATCTTTCCCTTCAAGAAGCCTTTCGCTAAGGCTGTTCTTGCGGAATTGGCAAAGGGATATTTGGAAGCCCATAGAGGGCAATGGTGAAAAAGGAAATATCTTCCGTTCAAAACTGGAAAGAAGCTTTCTGAGAAACTGCTCTGTGTTCTGTTAATTCATCTCACAGAGTTACATCTTTCCCTTCAAGAAGCCTTTCGCTAAGGCTGTTCTTGTGGAATTGGCAAAGGGATGTTTGGAAGCCCATAGAGGGCTACGGTGAAAAAGGAAATATCTTCTGTTCAAAACTGGAAAGAAGCTTTCTGGGAAACTGCACTGTGTTCTGTTAATTCATCTCACAGAGTTACATCTTTCCCTTCAAGAAGCATTTCGCTAAGGCTGTTCTTGTGGAATTGGCAAAGATATATTTGGAAGCCCATAGAGGGCTATGGTGAAAAAGGAAATATCTTCCGTTTAAAACTGGAAAGAGGCTTTCTGAGAAACTGCTCTGTGTTCTGTTAATTCATCTCACAGAGTTACATCTTTCCCTTCAAGAAGCCTTTCGCTAAGGCTGTTCTTGTGGAATTGGCAAAGGGATATTTGGAAGCCCATAGAGGGCTATGGTGAAAAAGGAAATATCTTCCGTTCAAAACTGGAAAGAAGCTTTCTGAGAAACTGTTCTGTGTTCTGTTAATTCATCTCACAGAGTTACATCTTTCCCTTCAAGAAGCCTTTCGCTAAGGCTGTTCTTGTGGAATTGGGAAAGGGATATTTGGAAGCCCATAGAGGGCTATGGTGAAAAAGGAAATATCTTCCGTTCAAAACTGGAAAGAATCTTTCTGAGAAACTGCTCTGTGTTCTGTTAATTCATCTCACAGAGTTACATCTTTCCCTTCAAAAGCCTTTCGCTAAGGCTGTTCTTGTGGAATTGGCAAAGGGATATTTGGAAGCCCATAGAGGGCTATGGTGAAAAAGGAAATATCTTCCGTTCAAAACTGGAAAGAAGCTTTCTGAGAAACTGCTCTGTTTTCTGTTAATTCATCTCACACAGTTACATCTTTCCCTTCAATAAGCCTTTCGCTAAGGCTGTTCTTGTGGAATTCGCAGACGGATATTTGGAAGCCCTTAGAGGGCTATGGTGAAAAAGGATATATCTTCCGTTCTAAACAGGAATGAAGCTTTCTGAGAAACTGCTGTGTGTTCTGTTGATTCATCTCACAGGGTTACATCTTTCCCTTCAAGAAGCCTTTCACTAAGGCTGTTCTTGTGGAATTGGCAAAGGGATATTTGGAAGCCCATAGAGGGCTATGGTGAAAAAGGAAATATCTTCCGTTCAAAACTGGAAAGAAGCTTTCTGAGAAACTGCTCTGTGTTCTGTTAATTCATCTCACAGAGTTACATCTTTCCCTTCAAGAAGCCTTTCGCTAATGCTGTTCTTGTGGAATTGGCAAAGGGATATTTGGAAGCCCATAGAGGGCTATGGAGAAAAAGCAAGTATATTCCGTTCAAAACTGGAAAGAAGCTTTCTGAGAAACTGCTCTGTGTTCTGTTGATTCATCTCACAGGGTTACATCTTTCCCTTCAAGAAGCCTTTTGCTAAGGCTGTTCTTGTGGAATTGGCAAAGGGATATTTGGAAGCCCCTAGAGGGCTATGTTGAAAAAGGAAATATCTTCCGTTCAAAACTGGAAAGAACCTTTCTGAGAAACTGCTCTGTGTTCTGTTAATTCATCTCACAGGGTTACATCTTTCCCTTCAAGAAGCCTTTCGCTAAGGCTGTTCTTGTGGTATTGGCAAAGGGATATTTGGAAGCCCATAGAGGGCTATGGTGAAAAAGGAAATATCTTCCGTTCAAAACCAGAAAGAAGCTTTCTGAGAAACTGCTCTGTGTTCTGTTAATTCATCTCACAGAGTTACATCGTTCCCTTACAGAAGCATTTCACTAAGGCTGTTCTTGTGGAATTGGCAAAGGGATATTTGGAAGCCCATAGAGGGCTACGGTGAAAAAGGAAATATCTTCCGTTCAAAACTGGAAAGAAGCTTTCTGGGAAACTGCTCTGTGTTCTGTTAATTCATCTCACAGAGTTACATCTTTCCCTTCAAGAATCCTTTCGCTAAGACTGTTCTTGTAGAATTGGCAAAGGGATATTTGGAAGCCCATAGAGGGCTATGGTGAAAAAGGAAATACCTTCCATTCAAAACTGGAAAGAAGCTTTCTGAGAAACTGCTCTGTGTTCTTTTAATTCATCTCACAGAGTTACATGTTTCCCTTCAAGAAGCCTTTCGCTAAGGCTGTTCTTGTGGAATTGGCAAAGGGATATTTGAAAGCCCATAGAGGGCTATGGTGAAAAAGGAAATATCTTATGTTCAAAATTGGAAAGAAGCTTTCTGAGAAACTGCTCTGTGTTCTGTTAATTCATCTCACAGAGTTACATCTTTCCCTTCAAGAAGCCTTTCGCTAAGGCTGTTCTTGTGGAATTGGCAAAGGGAGATTTGGAAGCCCATAGAGGGCTATGGAGAAAAAGCAAGTATCTTCCGTCCAAAACTGGAAAGAAGCTTTCTGAGAAACTGCTCTGTGTTCTGTGAATTCATCTTACAGAGTTAAATCTTTCCCTTCAAGAATCCTTTCGCTAAGGCTGTTCTTTTTGAATTGGCAAAGGGATATTTGGAAGCCCATAGAGGGCTATGGTGAAAAAGGAAATATCTTCCGTTCAAAACTGGAAAGAAGCTTTCTGAGAAACTGCTCTGTGTTCTGTTAATTCATCTCACAGAGTTACATCTTTACCTTCAAGAAGCCTTTCATTAAGGCTGTTCTTGCGGAATTGGCAAAGGGATATTTGGAAGCCCATAGAGGGCAATGGTGAAAAAGGAAATATCTTCCGTTCAAAACTGGAAAGAAGCTTTCTGAGAAACTGCTCTGTGTTCTGTTAATTCATCTCACAGAGTTACATCTTTCCCTTCAAGAAGCCTTTCGCTAAGGCTGTTCTTGTGGAATTGGCAAAGGGATATTTGGAAGCCCATAGACGGCTACGGTGAAAAAGGAAATATCTTCCGTTCAAAACTGGAAAGAAGCTTTCTGAGAAACTGCTCTGTGTTCTGTTAATTCATCTCACAGAGTTACATCTTTCCCTTCAAGAAGCCTTTCGCTAAGGCTGTTCTTGTGGAATTGGCAAACTGATATTTGGAAGCCCACAGAGGGCTATGGTGAAAAAGGGAATATCTGCCGCTCAAAACTGGAAAGAAGCTTTCTGAGAAACTGCTCCGTGTTCTGTTAATTCATCTCAAAGAGTTACATCTTTCCCTTCAAGAAGCCTTTCGCTATGCTGTTCTTGTAGAATTGGCAAAGGGATATTTGGAAGCCCATAGAGGGCTATGGTGAAAAAGGAAATATCTTCCGTTCAAAACTGCAAAGAAGCTTTCTGAGACACTGCTCTGTGTTCTGTTAATTCATCTCACAGAGTTACATCTTTCCCTTCAAGAAGCCTTTCGCTAAGGCTGTTCTTGTGGAATTGGCAAAGGTATATTTGGAAGCCCAAAGAGGGCTATGGAGAAAAAGCAAATATCTTCCGTTCAAAACTGGAAAGAAGCTTTCTGAGAAACTGCTCTGTATTTTGTTAATTCATCTCACAGAGATACATCTTTCCCTTCAAGAAGCCTTTCGCTAAGGCCGTTCTTGTGGAATTGGCAGAGGGATATTTGGAAGCCCATAGAGGGCCATGGTGTAAAAGGAAATATCTTCCGTTCAAAACTGGAAAGAAGCTTTCTGAGAAACTGCTCTGTGTTCTGTGAATTCATCTTACAGAGTTACATCTTTCCCTTCAAGAATCCTTTCGGTAAGGCTGTTCTTTTAAATTGGCAAAGGGATATTTGGAAGCCCTTAGAGGGCTATGGTGAAAAAGGAAATATCTTCCGTTCAAAACTGGAAAGAAGCTTTCTGGGAAACTGTACTGTGTTCTGTTAATTCATCTCACAGAGTTACATCTTTCCCTTCAAGAAGCCTTTCGCTAAGGCTGTTCTTGTGGAATTGGCAAAGATATATTTGGAAGCCCATAGAGGGCTATGGTGAAAAAGGAAATATCTTCCGTTCAAAACTGGAAAGAAGCTTTCTGAGAAACTGCTCTGTGTTCTGTTAATTCATCTCACATAGTTACATCTTTCCCTTCAAGAAGCCTTTCGCTAAGGCTGTTCTTGTGGAATTGGCAAAGCGATATTTGGAAGCCCATAGAGGGCTATGGTGAAAAAGGAAATATCTTCCGTTCAAAACTGGAAAGAAGCTTTCAAAGAAACTGCTCTGTGTTCTGTTAATTCATCTCACATAGTTACATCTTTCCATTCAAGAAGCCTTTCGCTAAGGCTGTTCTTGTGAAATTGGCAAAGGGATATTTGGAAGCCCATAGAGGGCTATGGTGAAAAAGGAAATTTCTTCCGTTCAAAACTGGATAGAAGCTTTCTGGGAAACTGCTCTGTGTTCTGTTAATTCATCTCACAGAGTTACATCTTTCCCTTCAAGAAGCCTTTCGCTAAGGCTGTTCTTGTGGAATTGGCAAAGATATATTTGGAAGCCCATAGAGGGCTATGGTGAAAAAGGAAATATCTTCCGTTCAAAACTGGAAAGAAGCTTTCTGAGAAACTGCTCTGTGTTCTGTTAATTCATCTCACAGAGTTACATCTTTCCCTTCAAGAAGCCTTTCGCTAAGCCTGTTCTTGTGGAATTCGCAAAGGGATATTTGGAAGCCCATAGAGGGCTATGGTGAAAAAGGAAATATCTTCCGTTCAAAACTGGAAAGAAGCTTTCAGAGAAACTGCTCTGTGTTCTGTTAATTCATCTCACACAGTTACATCTTTCCCTTCAATAAGCCTTTCGCTAAGGCTGTTCTTGTGGAATTCGGAGACGGATATTTGGAAGCCCTTAGAGGGCTATGGTGAAAAAGGATATATCTTCCGTTCTAAACAGGAATGAAGCTTTCTGAGAAACTGCTGTGTGTTCTGTTGATTCATCTCACAGGGTTACATCTTTCCCTTCAAGAAGCCTTTCACTAAGGCTGTTCTTGTGGAATTGGCAAAGGGATATTTGGAAGCCCATAGAGGGCTATGGTGAAAAAGGAAATATCTTCCGTTCAAAACTGGAAAGAAGCTTTCTGAGAAACTGCTCTGTGTTCTGTTAATTCATCTCACAGAGTTACATCTTTCCCTTCAAGAAGCCTTTCGCTAATGCTGTTCTTGTGGAATTGGCAAAGGGATATTTGGAAGCCCATAGAGGGCTATGGAGAAAAAGCAAGTATATTCCGTTCAAAACTGGAAAGAAGCTTTCTGAGAAACTGCTCTGTGTTCTGTTAATTAATCTCACAGAGTTACATCTTTCTCTTCAAGAAGCCTTTCGCTAAGTCTGTTCTTGTGGAATCGGCAAAGGGATATTTGGAAGCCCATAGAGGGCTATGGTGAAAAAGGAAATATCTTCCGTTCAAAACTGGAAAGAAGCTTTCTGAGAAACTGCTCTGTGTTCTGTTGATTCATGTCACAGGGTTACATCTTTCCCTTCAAGAAGTCTTTCGCTAAGGCTGTTCTTGTGGAATTGGCAAAGGGATATTTGGAAGCCCATAAAGGGCTATGGTGAAAAAGGAAATATCTTCCGTTCAAAACTGGAAAGAAGCTTTCTGAGAAACTGCTCTGTGTTCTGTTAATTCATCTCACAGAGTTACATCTTTCCCTTCAAAAGCCTTTCGCTAAGGCTGTCCTTGTGGAATTGGCAAAGGGATATTTGGAAGCCCATAGAGGGCTATGGTGAAAAAGGAAATATCTTCCGTTCAAAACTGGAAAGAAGCTTTCTGAGAAACTGCTCTGTGTTCCGTTAATTCATCTCACACAGTTACATCTTTCTTTTCAAGAAGCCTTTCGCTAAGGCTGTTCTTGTGGAAATCGCAGAGGGATATTTGGAAGCCCATAGAGGGCTATGATGAAAAAGGAAATATCTTCCGTACTAAACTGGAAAGAAGCTTTCTGAGAAACTGCTCTGTGTTCTGTTGATTCATCTCACAGGGTTACATCTTTCCCTTCAAGAAGCCTTTCGCTAAGGCTGTTCTTGTGGAATTGGCAAAGGGATATTTGGAAGCCCCTAGAGGGCTATGTTGAAAAAGGAAATATCTTCCGTTCAAAACTGGAAAGAACCTTTCTGAGAAACTGCTCTGTGTTCTGTTAATTCATCTCACAGGGTTACATCTTTCCCTTCAAGAAGCCTTTCGCTAAGGCTGTTCTTGTGGTATTGGCAAAGGGATATTTGGAAGCCCATAGAGGGCTATGGTGAAAAAGGAAATATCTTCCGTTCAAAACCAGAAAGAAGCTTTCTGAGAAACTGCTCTGTGTTCTGTTAATTCATCTCACAGAGTTACATCGTTCCCTTACAGAAGCATTTCACTAAGGCTGTTCTTGTGGAATTGGCAAAGGGATATTTGGAAGCCCATAGAGGGCTACGGTGAAAAAGGAAATATCTTCCGTTCAAAACTGGAAAGAAGCTTTCTGGGAAACTGCTCTGTGTTCTGTTAATTCATCTCACAGAGTTACATCTTTCCCTTCAAGAATCCTTTCGCTAAGACTGTTCTTGTAGAATTGGCAAAGGGATATTTGGAAGCCCATAGAGGGCTATGGTGAAAAAGGAAATATCTTATGTTCAAAATTGGAAAGAAGCTTTCTGAGAAACTGCTCTGTGTTCTGTTAATTCATCTCACAGAGTTACATCTTTCCCTTCAAGAAGCCTTTCGCTAAGGCTGTTCTTGTGGAATTGGCAAAGGGAGATTTGGAAGCCCATAGAGGGCTATGGAGAAAAAGCAAGTATCTTCCGTCCAAAACTGGAAAGAAGCTTTCTGAGAAACTGCTCTGTGTTCTGTGAATTCATCTTACAGAGTTAAATCTTTCCCTTCAAGAATCCTTTCGCTAAGGCTGTTCTTTTTGAATTGGCAAAGGGATATTTGGAAGCCCATAGAGGGCTATGGTGAAAAAGGAAATATCTTCCGTTCAAAACTGGAAAGAAGCTTTCTGAGAAACTGCTCTGTGTTCTGTTAATTCATCTCACAGAGTTACATCTTTACCTTCAAGAAGCCTTTCATTAAGGCTGTTCTTGCGGAATTGGCAAAGGGATATTTGGAAGCCCATAGAGGGCAATGGTGAAAAAGGAAATATCTTCCGTTCAAAACTGGAAAGAAGCTTTCTGAGAAACTGCTCTGTGTTCTGTTAATTCATCTCACAGAGTTACATCTTTCCCTTCAAGAAGCCTTTCGCTAAGGCTGTTCTTGTGGAATTGGCAAAGGGATATTTGGAAGCCCATAGACGGCTACGGTGAAAAAGGAAATATCTTCCGTTCAAAACTGGAAAGAAGCTTTCTGAGAAACTGCTCTGTGTTCTGTTAATTCATCTCACAGAGTTACATCTTTCCCTTCAAGAAGCCTTTCGCTAAGGCTGTTCTTGTGGAATTGGCAAACTGATATTTGGAAGCCCACAGAGGGCTATGGTGAAAAAGGGAATATCTGCCGCTCAAAACTGGAAAGAAGCTTTCTGAGAAACTGCTCCGTGTTCTGTTAATTCATCTCAAAGAGTTACATCTTTCCCTTCAAGAAGCCTTTCGCTATGCTGTTCTTGTAGAATTGGCAAAGGGATATTTGGAAGCCCATAGAGGGCTATGGTGAAAAAGGAAATATCTTCCGTTCAAAACTGCAAAGAAGCTTTCTGAGACACTGCTCTGTGTTCTGTTAATTCATCTCACAGAGTTACATCTTTCCCTTCAAGAAGCCTTTCGCTAAGGCTGTTCTTGTGGAATTGGCAAAGGTATATTTGGAAGCCCAAAGAGGGCTATGGAGAAAAAGCAAATATCTTCCGTTCAAAACTGGAAAGAAGCTTTCTGAGAAACTGCTCTGTATTTTGTTAATTCATCTCACAGAGATACATCTTTCCCTTCAAGAAGCCTTTCGCTAAGGCCGTTCTTGTGGAATTGGCAGAGGGATATTTGGAAGCCCATAGAGGGCCATGGTGTAAAAGGAAATATCTTCCGTTCAAAACTGGAAAGAAGCTTTCTGAGAAACTGCTCTGTGTTCTGTGAATTCATCTTACAGAGTTACATCTTTCCCTTCAAGAATCCTTTCGGTAAGGCTGTTCTTTTAAATTGGCAAAGGGATATTTGGAAGCCCTTAGAGGGCTATGGTGAAAAAGGAAATATCTTCCGTTCAAAACTGGAAAGAAGCTTTCTGGGAAACTGCACTGTGTTCTGTTAATTCATCTCACAGAGTTACATCTTTCCCTTCAAGAAGCCTTTCGCTAAGGCTGTTCTTGTGGAATTGGCAAAGATATATTTGGAAGCCCATAGAGGGCTATGGTGAAAAAGGAAATATCTTCCGTTCAAAACTGGAAAGAAGCTTTCTGAGAAACTGCTCTGTGTTCTGTTAATTCATCTCACATAGTTACATCTTTCCCTTCAAGAAGCCTTTCGCTAAGGCTGTTCTTGTGGAATTGGCAAAGCGATATTTGGAAGCCCATAGAGGGCTATGGTGAAAAAGGAAATATCTTCCGTTCAAAACTGGAAAGAAGCTTTCAAAGAAACTGCTCTGTGTTCTGTTAATTCATCTCACATAGTTACATCTTTCCATTCAAGAAGCCTTTCGCTAAGGCTGTTCTTGTGAAATTGGCAAAGGGATATTTGGAAGCCCATAGAGGGCTATGGTGAAAAAGGAAATTTCTTCCGTTCAAAACTGGATAGAAGCTTTCTGGGAAACTGCTCTGTGTTCTGTTAATTCATCTCACAGAGTTACATCTTTCCCTTCAAGAAGCCTTTCGCTAAGGCTGTTCTTGTGGAATTGGCAAAGATATATTTGGAAGCCCATAGAGGGCTATGGTGAAAAAGGAAATATCTTCCGTTCAAAACTGGAAAGAAGCTTTCTGAGAAACTGCTCTGTGTTCTGTTAATTCATCTCACAGAGTTACATCTTTCCCTTCAAGAAGCCTTTCGCTAAGCCTGTTCTTGTGGAATTCGCAAAGGGATATTTGGAAGCCCATAGAGGGCTATGGTGAAAAAGGAAATATCTTCCGTTCAAAACTGGAAAGAAGCTTTCAGAGAAACTGCTCTGTGTTCTGTTAATTCATCTCACAGAGTTACATCTTTCCATTCAAGAAGCCTTTCACTAAGGCTGTTCTTGTGAAATTGGCAAAGGGATATTTGGAAGCCCATAGAGGGCTATGGTGAAAAAGGAAATTTCTTCCGTTCAAAACTGGAAAGAAGCTTTCTGAGAAACTGCTCTGTGTTCTGTTAATTCATCTCACAGAGTTACATCTTTCCCTTCAAGAAGCCTTTCGCTAAGGCTGTTCTTGTGGAATTGGCAAAGGAATATTTGGAAGCCCATAGAGGGCTATGGTGAAAAAGGAAATATCTTCCGTTCAAAACTGGAAAGAAGATTTCTGAGAAACTGCTCTGTGTTCTGTTAATTCATCTCACAGAGTTACATCTTTCCCTTCAAGAAGCCTTTCGCTAAGGCTGTTCTTGTGGAATTGGGAAAGGGATATTTGGAAGCCCATAGAGGGCTAAGGTGAAAAAGGAAATATCTTCCGTTAAAAACTGGAAAGAACCTTTCTGAGAAACTGCTCTGTGTTCTGTGAATTCATCTTACAGAGTTACATCTTTCCCTTCAAGAATCCTTTCGGTAAGCCTGTTCTTTTTGAATTGGCAATGGGATATTTGGAAGCCCATAGAGGGCTATGGTGAAAAAGGAATTATCTTCCGTTCAAAACTAGAAAGAAGCTTTCTGAGAAACTGCTCTGTGTTCTGTTAATTCATCTCACAGAGTTACATCTTTCCCTTCAAGAAGCCTTTCGCTGAGGCTGTTCTTGTGGAATTGGCAAAGGGATGTTTGGAAGCCCATAGAGGGCTACGGTGAAAAAGGAAATATCTTCCGTTCAAAACTGGAAAGAAGCTTTCTGGGAAACTGCACTGTGTTCTGTTAATTCATCTCACAGAGTTACATCTTTCCCTTCAAAAACCTTTCGCTAAGGCTGTTCTTGTGGAATTGGCAAAGATATATTTGGAAGCCCATAGAGGGCTATGGTGAAAAAGGAAATATCTTCCGTTCAAAACTGGAAAGAAGCTTTCTGAGAAACTGCTCTGTGTTCTGTTAATTCAACTCACAGAGTTACATCTTTCCCTTCAAGAAGCCTTTCGCTAAGGCTGTTCTTGTGGAATTGGCAAAGCGATATTTGGAAGCCCATAGAGGGCTATGGTGAAAAAGGAAATATCTTCCGTTCAAAACTGAAAAGAAGCTTTCAGAGAAACTGCTCTGTGTTCTGTTAATTCATCTCACAGAGTTACATCTTTCCATTCAAGAAGCCTTTCACTAAGGCTGTTCTTGTGAAATTGGCAAAGGGATATTTGGAAGCCCATAGAGGGCTATGGTGAAAAAGGAAATTTCTTCCGTTCAAAACTGGAAAGAAGCTTTCTGAGAAACTGCTCTGTGTTCTGTTAATTCATCTCACAGAGTTACATCTTTCCCTTCAAGAAGCCTTTCGCTAAGGCTGTTCTTGTGGAATTGGCAAAGGGATATTTGGAAGCCCATAGAGGGCTATGGTGAAAAAGGAAATAATTTCCGTTCAAAAGTGGAAAGAAGCTTTCTGAGAAACTGCTCTGTGTTCTGTTAATTCATCTCACAGAGTTACATCTTTCCCTTCAAGAAGCCTTTCGCTAATTCTGTTCTTGTGGAATTGGCAAAGGGATATTTGGAAGCCCATAGAGGGCTATGGTGAAAAAGGAAATATCTTCCGTTCAAAACTGGAAAGAACCTTTCTGAGAAATTGCTCTGTGTTCTGTTAATTCATCTCACAGAGTTACATTTTTCCCTTGAAGAAGCCTTTCGCTAAGGCTGTTCTTGTGGAATTGGCAAAGGGATATTTGGAAGCCCCCAGAGGGCTATGGTGAAAAGGGAAATATCTGCCGTTCAAAACTGGAAAGAAGCTTTCTGTGAAACTGCTCTGCGTTCTGTTAATTCACCTCACAGAGTAACATTTTTCCCTTCAAGAAGCCTTTCGCTATGTCTGTTCTTGAGGAATTGGCAAAGGCATATTTGGAAGCCCATAGAGGGCTATGGTGAAAAAGGAAATATCTTCCGTTCAAAACTGGAAAGAAGCTTTCTGAGAAACTGCTCTGTGTTCTGTTAATTCATCTCACAGAGTTACATCTTTCCCTTCAAGAAGCCTTTCGCTAAGGCTGTTCTTGTGGATTTGGCAAAGGGATATTTGGAAGCCCATAGAGGGCTATGGTTAAAAAGGAAATATCTTACGTTCAAAACTGGAAAGAAGCTTTCTGAGAAACTGCTCTGTGTTCTGTTAATTCATCTCACAGAGTTACATCTTTCCCTTCAAGAAGCCTTTCGCTAAGACCGTTCTTGTGGAATTGGCAAAGGGATATTTGGAAGCCCATGGAGGGCTATGGTGAAAAACAAAATATCTTCCGTTCAAAACTGGAAAGATGCTTTCTGAGAAACTGCTCTGTGTTCTGTTAATTCAACCCACAGAGTTATATCTTTCCCTTCAAGAAGCCTTTCGCTAAGGCTGTTCTTGTGGAATTGGCAAAGTGATATTTGGAAGCCCATAGAGGGCTACGGTGAAAAAGGAAATATCTTCCGTTCAAAACTGGAAAGAAGCACTCTGAGAAACTGCTCTGTGTTCTGTTAATTCATCTCAGAGAGTTACATATTACCCTTCAAGAAGCCTTTCGCTAAGGCTGTTCTTGTGGAATTGGCAAAGGGATATTTGGAAGCCCATAGAGGGCTATCGTGAAAAAGGAAATATCTTCCGTTCTTAACTGGAAAGAAGCTTTCTCAGAAACTGCTCTGTGTTCTGTTAATTCATCTCACAGAGTTACACCTTTCCCTTCAAGAAGCCTTTCGCTAAGGCTGTTCTTGTGGAATTGGCAAAGGGATATTTGGAAGCCCATAGAGGGCTATGGTGAAAAAGGAAATATCTTCCGTTCAAAACTGGAAAGAAGCTTTGTGAGAAACTGCTCTGTGTTCTGTTAATTCATCTCACAGAGTTACATCTTTCCCTTCAAGAAGCCTTTCGCTAAGGCTGTTCTTGTGGAATTGGCAAAGGGATATTTGGAAGCCCATAGAGGGCTATGGTGCAAAAGGAAATATCTTCCGTTCAAAACAGGAAAGAAGCTTTCTTAGAAACTGCTCTGTGTTCTGTTAATTCATCTCACAGGGTTACATCTTTCCATTCAAGAAGCCTTTCGCTAAGGCTGTTCTTGCGGAATTGGCAAAGGGATATTTGGAAGCCCATAGAGGGCAATGGTGAAAAAGGAAATATCTTCCGTTCAAAACTGGAAAGAAGCTTTCTGAGAAACTGCTCTGTGTTCTGTTAATTCATCTCACAGAGTTACATCTTTCCCTTCAAGAAGCCTTTCGCTAAGGCTGTTCTTGTGGAATTGGCAAAGGGATGTTTGGAAGCCCATAGAGGGCTACGGTGAAAAAGGAAATATCTTCTGTTCAAAACAGGAAAGAAGCTTTCTGGGAAACTGCTCTGTGTTCTGTTAATTCATCTCACAGAGTTACATCTTTCCCTTCAAGAAGCCTTTCGCTAAGGCTGTTCTTGTGGAATTGGCAAAGGGATATTTGGAAGCCCGTAGAGGGCTATGGTGAAAAAGGAAATATCTTCCGTTCAAAACTGGAAAGAAGCTTTCTGAGAAACTGCTCTGTGTTCTGTTAATTCATCTCACATAGTTACATCTTTCCATTCAAGAAGCCTTTCGCTAAGGCTGTTCTTGTGAAATTGGCCAAGGGATATTTGGAAGCCCATAGAGGGTTATGGTGAAAAAGGAAATTTCTTCCGTTCAAAACTGGAAAGAAGCTTTCTGAGAAACTGCTCTGTGTTCTGTTAATTCATCTCACAGAGTTACATCTTTCCCTTCAAGAAGCCTTTCGCTAAGGCTGTTCTTGTGGAATTGGCAAAGGGATATTTGGAAGCCCATAGAGGGCTATGGTGAAAAAGGAAATATCTTCCGTTCAAAACTGGAAAGAAGCTTTCTGAGACACTGTTCTGTGTTCTGTTAATTCATCTCACAGAATTACATCTTTCCCTTCAAGAAGCCTTTCGCTAAGGCTGTTCTTGTGGAATTGTGAAAGGGATATTTGGAAGCCCATAGAGGGCTAGGGTGAAAAAGGAATTATCTTCCGTTCAAAACTGGAAAGAAGCTTTCTGAGAAACTGCTCTCTGTTCTGTTAATTCATCTCACAGAGTTACATCGTTCCCTTCAAGAAGCATTTCGCTAAGGCTGTTCTTGTGGAATTGGCAAAGATATATTTGGAAGCCCATAGAGGGCTATGGTGAAAAAGGAAATATCTTTCGTTCAAAACTAGAAAGAAGCTTTCTGAGAAACTGCTCTGTGTTCTGTTAATTCATCTCACAGAGTTACATCTTTCCCTTCAAGAAGCCTTTTGCTAAGGCTGTTCTTGTGGAATTGGCAAAGGGATGTTTGGAAGCCCATAGAGGGCTACGGTGAAAAAGGAAATATCTTCCGTTCAAAACTGGAAAGAAGCTTTCTGGGAAACTGCACTGTGTTCTTTTAATTCATCTCACAGAGTTACATCTTTCCCTTCAAGAAGCCTTTCGCTAAGGCTGTTCTTGTGGAATTGGCAAAGATATATTTGGAAGCCCATAGAGGGCTATGGTGAAAAAGGAAATATCTTCCGTTCAAAACTGGAAAGAAGCTTTCTGAGAAACTGCTCTGTGTTCTGTTAATTCATCTCACAGAATTACATCTTTCCCTTCAAGAAGCCTTTCGCTAAGGCTGTTCTTGTGGAATTGGCAAAGCGATATTTGGAAGCCCATAGAGGGCTATGGTGAAAAAGGAAATATCTTCCGTTCAAAACTGGAAAGAAGCTTTCAGAGAAACTGCTCTGTGTTCTGTTAATTCATCTCACATAGTTACATCTTTCCATTCAAGAAGCCTTTCGCTAAGGCTGTTCTTGTGAAATTGGCAAAGGGATATTTGGAAGCCCATAGAGGGCTCTGGTGAAAAAGGAAATTTCTTCCGTTCAAAACTGGATAGAAGCTTTCTGGGAAACTGCTCTGTGTTCTGTTAATTCATCTCACAGAGTTACATCTTTCCCTTCAAGAAGCCTTTCGCTAAGGCTGTTCTTGTGGAATTGGCAAAGATATATTTGGAAGCCAATAGAGGGCTATGGTGAAAAAGGAAATATCTTCCGTTCAAAACTGGAAAGAAGCTTTCTGAGAAACTGCTCTGTGTTCTGTTAATTCACCTCACAGAGTAACATTTTTCCCTTCAAGAAGCCTTTCGCTATGTCTGTTCTTGAGGAATTGGCAAAGGCATATTTGGAAGCCCATAGAGGGCTATGGTGAAAAAGGAAATATCTTCCGTTCAAAACTGGAAAGAAGCTTTCTGAGAAACTGCTCTGTGTTCTGTTAATTCATCTCACAGAGTTACATCTTTCCCTTCAAGAAGCCTTTCGCTAAGGCTGTTCTTGTGGATTTGGCAAAGGGATATTTGGAAGCCCATAGAGGGCTACGGTGAAAAAGGAAATATCTTCCGTTCAAAACTGGAAAGAAGCATTCTGAGAAACTGCTCTGTGTTCTGTTAATTCATCTCACAGAGTTACATATTACCCTTCAAGAAGCCTTTCGCTAAGGCTGTTCTTGTGGAATTGGCAAAGGGATATTTGGAAGCCCATAGAGGGCTATCGTGAAAAAGGAAATATCTTCCGTTCTTAACTGGAAAGAAGCTTTCTCAGAAACTGCTCTGTGTTCTGTTAATTCATCTCACAGAGTTACACCTTTACCTTCAAGAAGCCTTTCGCTAAGGCTGTTCTTGTGGAATTGGCAAAGGGATATTTGGAAGCCCTTAGAGGGCTATGGTGAAAAAGGAAATATCTTCCGTTCAAAACTGGAAAGAAGCTTTGTGAGAAACTGCTCTGTGTTCTGTTAATTCATCTCACAGAGTTACATCTTTCCCTTCAAGAAGCCTTTCGCTAAGGCTGTTCTTGTGGAATTGGCAAAGGGATATTTGATAGCCCATAGAGGGCTATGCTGCAAAAGGAAATATCTTCCGTTCAAAACAGGAAAGAAGCTTTCTTAGAAACTGCTCTGTGTTCTGTTAATTCATCTCACAGGGTTACATCTTTCCATTCAAGAAGCCTTTCGCTAAGGCTGTTCTTGTGGTATTGGCAAAGGGATATTTGGAAGCCCATAGAGGGCTATGGTGAAAAAGGTAATATCTTCCGTTCAAAAGTGGAAAGAAGCTTTCTGAGAAACTGCTCTGTGTTCTGTTAATTCATCTCACAGAGTTACATCGTTCCCTTCAAGAAGCATTTCGCTAAGGCTGTTCTTGTGGTATTGGCAAAGGATTATTTGGAAGCCCATAGAGGGCTATGGTGAAAAAGGAAATATCTTCCGTTCAAAACCAGAAAGAAGCTTTCTGAGAAACTGCTCTGTGTTCTGTTAATTCATCTCACAGAGTTACATCGTTCCCTTCCAGAAGCATTTCACTAAGGCTGTTCTTGTGGAATTGGCAAAGGGATATTTGGAAGCCCATAGAGGGCTACGGTGAAAAAGGAAATATCTTCCGTTCAAAACTGGAAAGAAGCTTTCTGGGAAACTGCTCTGTGTTCTGTTAATTCATCTCACAGAGTTACATCTTTCCCTTCAAGGATCCTTTCGCTAAGACTGTTCTTATAGAATTGGAAAAGGGATATTTGGAAGCCCATAGAGGGCTATGGTGAAAAAGGAAATATCTTCCATTCAAAACTGGAAAGAAGCTTTCTGAGAAACTGCTCTGTGTTCTTTTAATTCATCTCACAGAGTTACATGTTTCCCTTCAAGAAGCCTTTCGCTAAGGCTGTTCTTGTGGAATTGGCAAAGGGATATTTGGAAGCCCATAGAGGGCTATGGAGAAAAAGCAAGTATCTTCCGTTCAAAACTGGAAAGAAGCTTTCTGAGAAACTGCTCTGTGTTCTGTGAATTCATCTTAGAGAGTTACATCTTTCCCTTCAAGAATGCTTTCGGTAAGGCTGTTCTTTTTGAATTGGCAAAGGGATATTTGGAAGCCCATAGAGGGCTATGGTGAAAAAGGAAATATCTTCCGTTCAAAACTGGAAAGAAGCTTTCTGAGAAACTGCTCTGTGTTCTGTTAATTCATCTCACAGAGTTACATCTTTACCTTCAAGAAGCCTTTCATTAAGGCTGTTCTTGCGGAATTGGCAAAGGGATATTTGGAAGCCCATAGAGGGCAATGGTGAAAAAGGAAATATCTTCCGTTCAAAACTGGAAAGAAGCTTTCTGAGAAACTGCTCTGTGTTCTGTTAATTCATCTCACACAGTTACATCTTTCCCTTCAAGAAGCCTTTCGCTAAGGCTGTTCTTGTGGAATTGGCAAAGGGATATTTGGAAGCCCATAGACGGCTACGGTGAAAAAGGAAATATCTTCCGTTCAAAACTGGAAAGAAGCTTTCTCAGAAACTGCTCTGTGTTCTGTTAATTCATCTCACAGAGTTACATCTTTCCCTTCAAGAAGCCTTTCGCTAAGGCTGTTCTTGTGGAATTGGCAAACTGATATTTGGAAGCCCACAGAGGGCTATGGTGAAAAAGGGAATATCTGCCGCTCAAAACTGGAAAGAAGATTTCTGAGAAACTGCTCTGTGTTCTGTGAATTCATCTTACAGAGTTACATCTTTCCCTTCAAGAATCCTTTCGGTAAGGCTGTTCTTTTTGAATTGGCAAAGGGATATTTGGAAGCCCTTAGAGGGCTATGGTGAAAAAGGAAATATCTTCCGTTCAAAGCTGGAAAGAAGCTTTCTGAGAAACTGCTCTGTGTTATGTTAATTCATCTCACAGAGTTACATCTTTACCTTCAAGAAGCCTTTCGCTAAGGCTGTTCTTGCGGAATTGGCAAAGGGATATTTGGAAGCCCATAGAGGGCAATGGTGAAAAAGGAAATATCTTCCGTTCAAAAGTGGAAAGAAGCTTTCTGAGAAACTGCTCTGTGTTCTGTTAATTCATCTCACACAGTTACATCTTTCCCTTCAAGAAGCCTTTCGCTAAGGCTGTTCTTGTGGAATTGGCAAAAGGATATTTGGAATCCCATAGACGGCTACGGTGAAATAGGAAATATCTTCCGTTCAAAACTGGAAAGAAGTTTTCTGAGAAACTGCTCTGTGTTCTGTTAATTCATCTCACAGAGTTACATCTTTCCCTTCAAGAAGCCTTTCGCTAAGGCTGTTCTTGTGGAATTGGCAAAGGGATATTTGGAAGCCCACAGAATGCTATGGTGAAAAAGGGAATATCTGCCGTTCAAAACTGGAAAGAAGCTTTCTGAGAAACTGCTCTGTGTTCTGTTAATTCATCTCAAAGAGTTACATCTTTCCCTTCAAGAAGCCTTTCGCTAAGACTGTTCTTGTGGAATTGGAAAAGGGATATTTGGAAGCCCATAGAGGGCTATGGTGAAAAAGGAAATACCTTCCGTTCAAAACTGGAAAGAAGCTTTCTGAGAAACTGCTCTGTGTTCTGTTAATTCATCTCACAGAGTTACATCTTTCCCTTCAAGAAGCCTTTCGCTAGGGCTGTTCTTGTGGAATTGGCAAAGGGATGTCTGGAAGCCCATAGATGGCTACGGTGAAAAAGGAAATATCTTCCGTTCAAAACTGGAAAGAAGCTTTCTGAGAAACTGCTCAGTGTTCTGTTAATTCATCTCACACAGTTACATCTTTCCCTTCAAGAAACCTTTCGCTAAGGCTGTTCTTGTGGAATTGGCAAAGGGATATTTGGAAGCCCATAGAGGGCTACGGTGAAAAAGGAAATATCTTCCGTTCAAAACAGGAAAGAAGCTTTCTTAGAAACTGCTCTGTGTTCTGTTAATTCATCTCAGAGAGTTACATCTTTCCCTTCAAGAAGCCTTTCGCTAAGGCCGTTCTTGTGTAATAGGCAAAGGGATATTTGGAAGCCCATAGAGGTCTATGGTGAAAAAGGGAATATCTTCCGTTCAAAACAGGAAAGAAGCTTTCTTAGAAACTGCTCTGTGTTCTGTTAATTCATCTCACAGAGTTACATCTTTCCCTTCAAGAAGCCTTTCGCTAAGTCTGTTCTTTTGGAATTGGCAAAGGGATATTTGGAAGCCCATAGAGGGCTATGGTGAAAAAGGAAATATCTTCCGTTCAAAACTGGAAAGAAGCTTTCTGAGAAACTGCTCTGTGTTCTGTTAATTCATCTCACAGTGTTACATCTTTCCATTCAAGAAGCCTTTCACTAAGGCTGTTCTTGTGGAATTGGCAAAGGGATATTTGGAAGCCCATAGAGGGCTATGGTGAAAAAGGAAATATCTTCGTTCAAATCTGGAAAAACTTTCTGAGAAACTGCTCTGTGTTCTGTTAATTCATCTCACAGAGTTACATCTTTCCCTTCAAGAAGCCTTTCGCTAAGGCTGTTCTTGTGGAATTGGCAAAGGGATATTTGGAAGCCCATAGAGGACTATGGAGAAAAAGCAAGTATCTTCCGTTCAAAACAGGAAAGAAGCTTTCTTAGAAACTGCTCTGTGTTCTGTTAATTCATCTCACAGGGTTACATCTTTCCATTCAAGGAGCCTTTCGCTAAGGCTGTTCTTGTGGTATTGGCAAAGGGATATTTGGAAGCCCATAGAGGGCTATGGTGAAAAAGGTAATATCTTCCGTTCAAAAGTGGAAAGAAGCTTTCTGAGAAACTGCTCTGTGTTCTGTTAATTCATCTCACAGAGTTACATCGTTCCCTTCAAGAAGCATTTCGCTAAGGCTGTTCTTGTGGTATTGGTAAAGGATTATTTGGAAGCCCATAGAGGGCTATGGTGAAAAAGGAAATATCTTCCGTTCAAAACCAGAAAGAAGCTTTCTGAGAAACTGCTCTGTGTTCTGTTAATTCATCTCACAGAGTTACATCGTTCCCTTCCAGAAGCATTTCACTAAGGCTGTTCTTGTGGAATTGGCAAAGGGATATTTGGAAGCCCATAGAGGGCTACGGTGAAAAAGGAAATATCTTCCGTTCAAAACTGGAAAGAAGCTTTCTGGGAAACTGCTCTGTGTTCTGTTAATTCATCTCACAGAGTTACATCTTTCCCTTCAAGGATCCTTTCGCTAAGACTGTTCTTATAGAATTGGAAAAGGGATATTTGGAAGCCCATAGAGGGCTATGGTGAAAAAGGAAATATCTTCCATTCAAAACTGGAAAGAAGCTTTCTGAGAAACTGCTCTGTGTTCTTTTAATTCATCTCACAGAGTTACATGTTTCCCTTCAAGAAGCCTTTCGCTAAGGCTGTTCTTGTGGAATTGGCAAAGGGATATTTGGAAGCCCATAGAGGGCTATGGAGAAAAAGCAAGTATCTTCCGTTCAAAACTGGAAAGAAGCTTTCTGAGAAACTGCTCTGTGTTCTGTGAATTCATCTTAGAGAGTTACATCTTTCCCTTCAAGAATGCTTTCGGTAAGGCTGTTCTTTTTGAATTGGCAAAGGGATATTTGGAAGCCCATAGAGGGCTATGGTGAAAAAGGAAATATCTTCCGTTCAAAACTGGAAAGAAGCTTTCTGAGAAACTGCTCTGTGTTCTGTTAATTCATCTCACAGAGTTACATCTTTACCTTCAAGAAGCCTTTCATTAAGGCTGTTCTTGCGGAATTGGCAAAGGGATATTTGGAAGCCCATAGAGGGCAATGGTGAAAAAGGAAATATCTTCCGTTCAAAACTGGAAAGAAGCTTTCTGAGAAACTGCTCTGTGTTCTGTTAATTCATCTCACACAGTTACATCTTTCCCTTCAAGAAGCCTTTCGCTAAGGCTGTTCTTGTGGAATTGGCAAAGGGATATTTGGAAGCCCATAGACGGCTACGGTGAAAAAGGAAATATCTTCCGTTCAAAACTGGAAAGAAGCTTTCTCAGAAACTGCTCTGTGTTCCGTTAATTCATCTCACAGAGTTACATCTTTCCCTTCAAGAAGCCTTTCGCTAAGGCTGTTCTTGTGGAATTGGCAAACTGATATTTGGAAGCCCACAGAGGGCTATGGTGAAAAAGGGAATATCTGCCGCTCAAAACTGGAAAGAAGATTTCTGAGAAACTGCTCTGTGTTCTGTGAATTCATCTTACAGAGTTACATCTTTCCCTTCAAGAATCCTTTCGGTAAGGCTGTTCTTTTTGAATTGGCAAAGGGATATTTGGAAGCCCTTAGAGGGCTATGGTGAAAAAGGAAATATCTTCCGTTCAAAACTGGAAAGAAGCTTTCTGAGAAACTGCTCTGTGTTATGTTAATTCATCTCACAGAGTTACATCTTTACCTTCAAGAAGCCTTTCGCTAAGGCTGTTCTTGCGGAATTGGCAAAGGGATATTTGGAAGCCCATAGAGGGCAATGGTGAAAAAGGAAATATCTTCCGTTCAAAAGTGGAAAGAAGCTTTCTGAGAAACTGCTCTGTGTTCTGTTAATTCATCTCACACAGTTACATCTTTCCCTTCAAGAAGCCTTTCGCTAAGGCTGTTCTTGTGGAATTGGCAAAGGGATATTTGGAAGCCCATAGACGGCTACGGTGAAATAGGAAATATCTTCCGTTCAAAACTGGAAAGAAGTTTTCTGAGAAACTGCTCTGTGTTCTGTTAATTCATCTCACAGAGTTACATCTTTCCCTTCAAGAAGCCTTTCGCTAAGGCTGTTCTTGTGGAATTGGCAAAGGGATATTTGGAAGCCCACAGAATGCTATGGTGAAAAAGGGAATATCTGCCGTTCAAAACTGGAAAGAAGCTTTCTGAGAAACTGCTCTGTGTTCTGTTAATTCATCTCAAAGAGTTACATCTTTCCCTTCAAGAAGCCTTTCGCTAAGGCTGTTCTTGTGGAATTGGCAAAGGGATATTTGGAAGCCCATAGAGGGCTATGGTGAAAAAGGAAATACCTTCCGTTCAAAACTGGAAAGAAGCTTTCTGAGAAACTGCTCTGTGTTCTGTTAATTCATCTCACAGAGTTACATCTTTCCCTTCAAGAAGCCTTTCGCTAGGGCTGTTCTTGTGGAATTGGCAAAGGGATGTCTGGAAGCCCATAGATGGCTACGGTGAAAAAGGAAATATCTTCCGTTCAAAACTGGAAAGAAGCTTTCTGAGAAACTGCTCTGTGTTCTGTTAATTCATCTCACAGAGTTACATCTTTCCCTTCAAGAAGCCTTTCGCTAAGGCTGTTCTTGTGTATTTGGCAAAGGGATATTTGGAAGCCCATAGAGGGCTATGGTGAAAAAGGAAATTTCTTCCGTTCAAAACTGGAAAGAAGCTTTCTGAGAAACTGCTCTGTGTTCTGTTAATTCATCTCACAGAGTTACATCTTTCCCTTCAAGAAGCCTTTCGCTAAGGCTGTTCTGGTGGAATTTGCAAAGGGATGTTTGGAAGCCCATAGATGGCTACGGTGAAAAAGGAAATATCTTCCGTTCAAAACTGGAAAGAAGCTTTCTGAGAAACTGCTCTGTGTTCTGTGAATTCATCTTACAGAGTTACATCTTTCCCTTCAAGAATCCTTTCGGTAAGGCTGTTCTTTTAAATTGGCAAAGGGATATTTGGAAGCCCTTAGAGGGCTATGGTGAAAAAGGAAATATCTTCCGTTCAAAACTGGAAAGAAGCTTTCTGGGAAACTGCACTGTGTTCTGTTAATTCATCTCACAGAGTTACATCTTTCCCTTCAAGAAGCCTTTCGCTAAGGCTGTTCTTGTGGAATTGGCAAAGATATATTTGGAAGCCCATAGAGGGCTATGGTGAAAAAGGAAATATCTTCCGTTCAAAACTGGAAAGAAGCTTTCTGAGAAACTGCTCTGTGTTCTGTTAATTCATCTCACATAGTTACATCTTTCCCTTCAAGAAGCCTTTCGCTAAGGCTGTTCTTGTGGAATTGGCAAAGCGATATTTGGAAGCCCATAGAGGGCTATGGTGAAAAAGGAAATATCTTCCGTTCAAAACTGGAAAGAAGATTTCTGAGAAACTGCTCTGTGTTCTGTTAATTCATCTCACAGAGTTACATCTTTCCCTTCAAGAAGCCTTTCGCTAAGGCTGTTCTTGTGGAATTGGGAAAGGGATATTTGGAAGCCCATAGAGGGCTAAGGTGAAAAAGGAAATATCTTCCGTTAAAAACTGGAAAGAACCTTTCTGAGAAACTGCTCTGTGTTCTGTGAATTCATCTTACAGAGTTACATCTTTCCCTTCAAGAATCCTTTCGGTAAGCCTGTTCTTTTTGAATTGGCAATGGGATATTTGGAAGCCCATAGAGGGCTATGGTGAAAAAGGAATTATCTTCCGTTCAAAACTAGAAAGAAGCTTTCTGAGAAACTGCTCTGTGTTCTGTTAATTCATCTCACAGAGTTACATCTTTCCCTTCAAGAAGCCTTTCGCTGAGGCTGTTCTTGTGGAATTGGCAAAGGGATGTTTGGAAGCCCATAGAGGGCTACGGTGAAAAAGGAAATATCTTCCGTTCAAAACTGGAAAGAAGCTTTCTGGGAAACTGCACTGTGTTCTGTTAATTCATCTCACAGAGTTACATCTTTCCCTTCAAAAACCTTTCGCTAAGGCTGTTCTTGTGGAATTGGCAAAGATATATTTGGAAGCCCATAGAGGGCTATGGTGAAAAAGGAAATATCTTCCGTTCAAAACTGGAAAGAAGCTTTCTGAGAAACTGCTCTGTGTTCTGTTAATTCATCTCACAGAGTTACATCTTTCCCTTCAAGAAGCCTTTCGCTAAGGCTGTTCTTGTGGAATTGGCAAAGCGATATTTGGAAGCCCATAGAGGGCTATGGTGAAAAAGGAAATATCTTCCGTTCAAAACTGAAAAGAAGCTTTCAGAGAAACTGCTCTGTGTTCTGTTAATTCATCTCACAGAGTTACATCTTTCCATTCAAGAAGCCTTTCACTAAGGCTGTTCTTGTGAAATTGGCAAAGGGATATTTGGAAGCCCATAGAGGGCTATGGTGAAAAAGGAAATTTCTTCCGTTCAAAACTGGAAAGAAGCTTTCTGAGAAACTGCTCTGTGTTCTGTTAATTCATCTCACAGAGTTACATCTTTCCCTTCAAGAAGCCTTTCGCTAAGGCTGTTCTTGTGGAATTGGCAAAGGGATATTTGGAAGCCCATAGAGGGCTATGGTGAAAAAGGAAATAATTTCCGTTCAAAAGTGGAAAGAAGCTTTCTGAGAAACTGCTCTGTGTTCTGTTAATTCATCTCACAGAGTTACATCTTTCCCTTCAAGAAGCCTTTCGCTAATTCTGTTCTTGTGGAATTGGCAAAGGGATATTTGGAAGCCCATAGAGGGCTATGGTGAAAAAGGAAATATCTTCCGTTCAAAACTGGAAAGAACCTTTCTGAGAAATTGCTCTGTGTTCTGTTAATTCATCTCACAGAGTTACATTTTTCCCTTGAAGAAGCCTTTCGCTAAGGCTGTTCTTGTGGAATTGGCAAAGGGATATTTGGAAGCCCCCAGAGGGCTATGGTGAAAAGGGAAATATCTGCCGTTCAAAACTGGAAAGAAGCTTTCTGTGAAACTGCTCTGCGTTCTGTTAATTCACCTCACAGAGTAACATTTTTCCCTTCAAGAAGCCTTTCGCTATGTCTGTTCTTGAGGAATTGGCAAAGGCATATTTGGAAGCCCATAGAGGGCTATGGTGAAAAAGGAAATATCTTACGTTCAAAACTGGAAAGAAGCTTTCTGAGAAACTGCTCTGTGTTCTGTTAATTCATCTCACAGAGTTACATCTTTCCCTTCAAGAAGCCTTTCGCTAAGACCGTTCTTGTGGAATTGGCAAAGGGATATTTGGAAGCCCATGGAGGGCTATGGTGAAAAACAAAATATCTTCCGTTCAAAACTGGAAAGATGCTTTCTGAGAAACTGCTCTGTGTTCTGTTAATTCAACCCACAGAGTTATATCTTTCCCTTCAAGAAGCCTTTCGCTAAGGCTGTTCTTGTGGAATTGGCAAAGTGATATTTGGAAGCCCATAGAGGGCTACGGTGTTAAAGGAAATATCTTCCGTTCAAAACTGGAAAGAAGCACTCTGAGAAACTGCTCTGTGTTCTGTTAATTCATCTCAGAGAGTTACATATTACCCTTCAAGAAGCCTTTCGCTAAGGCTGTTCTTGTGGAATTGGCAAAGGGATATTTGGAAGCCCATAGAGGGCTATCGTGAAAAAGGAAATATCTTCCGTTCTTAACTGGAAAGAAGCTTTCTCAGAAACTGCTCTGTGTTCTGTTAATTCATCTCACAGAGTTACACCTTTCCCTTCAAGAAGCCTTTCGCTAAGGCTGTTCTTGTGGAATTGGCAAAGGGATATTTGGAAGCCCATAGAGGGCTATGGTGAAAAAGGAAATATCTTCCGTTCAAAACTGGAAAGAAGCTTTGTGAGAAACTGCTCTGTGTTCTTTTAATTCATCTCACAGAGTTACATCTTTCCCTTCAAGAAGCCTTTCGCTAAGGCTGTTCTTGTGGAATTGGCAAAGGGATATTTGGAAGCCCATAGAGGGCTATGGTGCAAAAGGAAATATCTTCCGTTCAAAACAGGAAAGAAGCTTTCTTAGAAACTGCTCTGTGTTCTGTTAATTCATCTCACAGGGTTACATCTTTCCATTCAAGAAGCCTTTCGCTAAGGCTGTTCTTGCGGAATTGGCAAAGGGATATTTGGAAGCCCATAGAGGGCAATGGTGAAAAAGGAAATATCTTCCGTTCAAAACTGGAAAGAAGCTTTCTGAGAAACTGCTCTGTGTTCTGTTAATTCATCTCACAGAGTTACATCTTTCCCTTCAAGAAGCCTTTCGCTAAGGCTGTTCTTGTGGAATTGGCAAAGGGATGTTTGGAAGCCCATAGAGGGCTACGGTGAAAAAGGAAATATCTTCTGTTCAAAACAGGAAAGAAGCTTTCTGGGAAACTGCTCTGTGTTCTGTTAATTCATCTCACAGAGTTACATCTTTCCCTTCAAGAAGCCTTTCGCTAAGGCTGTTCTTGTGGAATTGGCAAAGGGATATTTGGAAGCCCGTAGAGGGCTATGGTGAAAAAGGAAATATCTTCCGTTCAAAACTGGAAAGAAGCTTTCTGAGAAACTGCTCTGTGTTCTGTTAATTCATCTCACATAGTTACATCTTTCCATTCAAGAAGCCTTTCGCTAAGGCTGTTCTTGTGAAATTGGCCAAGGGATATTTGGAAGCCCATAGAGGGTTATGGTGAAAAAGGAAATTTCTTCCGTTCAAAACTGGAAAGAAGCTTTCTGAGAAACTGCTCTGTGTTCTGTTAATTCATCTCACAGAGTTACATCTTTCCCTTCAAGAAGCCTTTCGCTAAGGCTGTTCTTGTGGAATTGGCAAAGGGATATTTGGAAGCCCATAGAGGGCTATGGTGAAAAAGGAAATATCTTCCGTTCAAAACTGGAAAGAAGCTTTCTGAGACACTGTTCTGTGTTCTGTTAATTCATCTCACAGAATTACATCTTTCCCTTCAAGAAGCCTTTCGCTAAGGCTGTTCTTGTGGAATTGTGAAAGGGATATTTGGAAGCCCATAGAGGGCTAGGGTGAAAAAGGAATTATCTTCCGTTCAAAACTGGAAAGAAGCTTTCTGAGAAACTGCTCTCTGTTCTGTTAATTCATCTCACAGAGTTACATCGTTCCCTTCAAGAAGCATTTCGCTAAGGCTGTTCTTGTGGAATTGGCAAAGATATATTTGGAAGCCCATAGAGGGCTATGGTGAAAAAGGAAATATCTTTCGTTCAAAACTAGAAAGAAGCTTTCTGAGAAACTGCTCTGTGTTCTGTTAATTCATCTCACAGAGTTACATCTTTCCCTTCAAGAAGCCTTTCGCTAAGGCTGTTCTTGTGGAATTGGCAAAGGGATGTTTGGAAGCCCATAGAGGGCTACGGTGAAAAAGGAAATATCTTCCGTTCAAAACTGGAAAGAAGCTTTCTGGGAAACTGCACTGTGTTCTTTTAATTCATCTCACAGAGTTACATCTTTCCCTTCAAGAAGCCTTTCGCTAAGGCTGTTCTTGTGGAATTGTCAAAGATATATTTGGAAGCCCATAGAGGGCTATGGTGAAAAAGGAAATATCTTCCGTTCAAAACTGGAAAGAAGCTTTCTGAGAAACTGCTCTGTGTTCTGTTAATTCATCTCACAGAATTACATCTTTCCCTTCAAGAAGCCTTTCGCTAAGGCTGTTCTTGTGGAATTGGCAAAGCGATATTTGGAAGCCCATAGAGGGCTATGGTGAAAAAGGAATTATCTTCCGTTCAAAACTAGAAAGAAGCTTTCTGAGAAACTGCTCTGTGTTCTGTTAATTCATCTCACAGAGTTACATCTTTCCCTTCAAGAAGCCTTTCGCTGAGGCTGTTCTTGTGGAATTGGCAAAGGGATGTTTGGAAGCCCATAGAGGGCTACGGTGAAAAAGGAAATATCTTCCGTTCAAAACTGGAAAGAAGCTTTCTGGGAAACTGCACTGTGTTCTGTTAATTCATCTCACAGAGTTACATCTTTCCCTTCAAAAACCTTTCGCTAAGGCTGTTCTTGTGGAATTGGCAAAGATATATTTGGAAGCCCATAGAGGGCTATGGTGAAAAAGGAAATATCTTCCGTTCAAAATTGGAAAGAAGCTTTCTGAGAAACTGCTCTGTGTTCTGTTAATTCATCTCACAGAGTTACATCTTTCCCTTCAAGAAGCCTTTCGCTAAGGCTGTTCTTGTGGAATTGGCAAAGCGATATTTGGAAGCCCATAGAGGGCTATGGTGAAAAAGGAAATATCTTCCGTTCAAAACTGAAAAGAAGCTTTCAGAGAAACTGCTCTGTGTTCTGTTAATTCATCTCACAGAGTTACATCTTTCCATTCAAGAAGCCTTTCACTAAGGCTGTTCTTGTGAAATTGGCAAAGGGATATTTGGAAGCCCATAGAGGGCTATGGTGAAAAAGGAAATTTCTTCCGTTCAAAACTGGAAAGAAGCTTTCTGAGAAACTGCTCTGTGTTCTGTTAATTCATCTCACAGAGTTACATCTTTCCCTTCAAGAAGCCTTTCGCTAAGGCTGTTCTTGTGGAATTGGCAAAGGGATATTTGGAAGCCCATAGAGGGCTATGGTGAAAAAGGAAATAATTTCCGTTCAAAAGTGGAAAGAAGCTTTCTGAGAAACTGCTCTGTGTTCTGTTAATTCATCTCACAGAGTTACATCTTTCCCTTCAAGAAGCCTTTCGCTAATTCTGTTCTTGTGGAATTGGCAAAGGGATATTTGGAAGCCCATAGAGGGCTATGGTGAAAAAGGAAATATCTTCCGTTCAAAACTGGAAAGAACCTTTCTGAGAAATTGCTCTGTGTTCTGTTAATTCATCTCACAGAGTTACATTTTTCCCTTGAAGAAGCCTTTCGCTAAGGCTGTTCTTGTGGAATTGGCAAAGGGATATTTGGAAGCCCCCAGAGGGCTATGGTGAAAAGGGAAATATCTGCCGTTCAAAACTGGAAAGAAGCTTTCTGTGAAACTGCTCTGCGTTCTGTTAATTCACCTCACAGAGTAACATTTTTCCCTTCAAGAAGCCTTTCGCTATGTCTGTTCTTGAGGAATTGGCAAAGGCATATTTGGAAGCCCATAGAGGGCTATGGTGAAAAAGGAAATATCTTCCGTTCAAAACTGGAAAGAAGCTTTCTGAGAAACTGCTCTGTGTTCTGTTAATTCATCTCACAGAGTTACATCTTTCCCTTCAAGAAGCCTTTCGCTAAGGCTGTTCTTGTGGATTTGGCAAAGGGATATTTGGAAGCCCATAGAGGGCTATGGTTAAAAAGGAAATATCTTACGTTCAAAACTGGAAAGAAGCTTTCTGAGAAACTGCTCTGTGTTCTGTTAATTCATCTCACAGAGTTACATCTTTCCCTTCAAGAAGCCTTTCGCTAAGACCGTTCTTGTGGAATTGGCAAAGGGATATTTGGAAGCCCATGGAGGGCTATGGTGAAAAACAAAATATCTTCCGTTCAAAACTGGAAAGATGCTTTCTGAGAAACTGCTCTGTGTTCTGTTAATTCAACCCACAGAGTTATATCTTTCCCTTCAAGAAGCCTTTCGCTAAGGCTGTTCTTGTGGAATTGGCAAAGTGATATTTGGAAGCCCATAGAGGGCTACGGTGAAAAAGGAAATATCTTCCGTTCAAAACTGGAAAGAAGCACTCTGAGAAACTGCTCTGTGTTCTGTTAATTCATCTCAGAGAGTTACATATTACCCTTCAAGAAGCCTTTCGCTAAGGCTGTTCTTGTGGAATTGGCAAAGGGATATTTGGAAGCCCATAGAGGGCTATCGTGAAAAAGGAAATATCTTCCGTTCTTAACTGGAAAGAAGCTTTCTCAGAAACTGCTCTGTGTTCTGTTAATTCATCTCACAGAGTTACACCTTTCCCTTCAAGAAGCCTTTCGCTAAGGCTGTTCTTGTGGAATTGGCAAAGGGATATTTGGAAGCCCATAGAGGGCTATGGTGAAAAAGGAAATATCTTCCGTTCAAAACTGGAAAGAAGCTTTGTGAGAAACTGCTCTGTGTTCTGTTAATTCATCTCACAGAGTTACATCTTTCCCTTCAAGAAGCCTTTCGCTAAGGCTGTTCTTGTGGAATTGGCAAAGGGATGTTTGGAAGCCCATAGAGGGCTACGGTGAAAAAGGAAATATCTTCTGTTCAAAACAGGAAAGAAGCTTTCTGGGAAACTGCTCTGTGTTCTGTTAATTCATCTCACAGAGTTACATCTTTCCCTTCAAGAAGCCTTTCGCTAAGGCTGTTCTTGTGGAATTGGCAAAGGGATATTTGGAAGCCCGTAGAGGGCTATGGTGAAAAAGGAAATATCTTCCGTTCAAAACTGGAAAGAAGCTTTCTGAGAAACTGCTCTGTGTTCTGTTAATTCATCTCACATAGTTACATCTTTCCATTCAAGAAGCCTTTCGCTAAGGCTGTTCTTGTGAAATTGGCCAAGGGATATTTGGAAGCCCATAGAGGGTTATGGTGAAAAAGGAAATTTCTTCCGTTCAAAACTGGAAAGAAGCTTTCTGAGAAACTGCTCTGTGTTCTGTTAATTCATCTCACAGAGTTACATCTTTCCCTTCAAGAAGCCTTTCGCTAAGGCTGTTCTTGTGGAATTGGCAAAGGGATATTTGGAAGCCCATAGAGGGCTACAGTGAAAAAGGAAATATCTTCCGTTCAAAACTGGAAAGAAGCTTTCTGAGACACTGTTCTGTGTTCTGTTAATTCATCTCACAGAATTACATCTTTCCCTTCAAGAAGCCTTTCGCTAAGGCTGTTCTTGTGGAATTGTGAAAGGGATATTTGGAAGCCCATAGAGGGCTAGGGTGAAAAAGGAATTATCTTCCGTTCAAAACTGGAAAGAAGCTTTCTGAGAAACTGCTCTCTGTTCTGTTAATTCATCTCACAGAGTTACATCGTTCCCTTCAAGAAGCATTTCGCTAAGGCTGTTCTTGTGGAATTGGCAAAGATATATTTGGAAGCCCATAGAGGGCTATGGTGAAAAAGGAAATATCTTTCGTTCAAAACTAGAAAGAAGCTTTCTGAGAAACTGCTCTGTGTTCTGTTAATTCATCTCACAGAGTTACATCTTTCCCTTCAAGAAGCCTTTCGCTAAGGCTGTTCTTGTGGAATTGGCAAAGGGATGTTTGGAAGCCCATAGAGGGCTACGGTGAAAAAGGAAATATCTTCCGTTCAAAACTGGAAAGAAGCTTTCTGGGAAACTGCACTGTGTTCTTTTAATTCATCTCACAGAGTTACATCTTTCCCTTCAAGAAGCCTTTCGCTAAGGCTGTTCTTGTGGAATTGGCAAAGATATATTTGGAAGCCCATAGAGGGCTATGGTGAAAAAGGAAATATCTTCCGTTCAAAACTGGAAAGAAGCTTTCTGAGAAACTGCTCTGTGTTCTGTTAATTCATCTCACAGAATTACATCTTTCCCTTCAAGAAGCCTTTCGCTAAGGCTGTTCTTGTGGAATTGGCAAAGCGATATTTGGAAGCCCATAGAGGGCTATGGTGAAAAAGGAAATATCTTCCGTTCAAAACTGGAAAGAAGCTTTCAGAGAAACTGCTCTGTGTTCTGTTAATTCATCTCACATAGTTACATCTTTCCATTCAAGAAGCCTTTCGCTAAGGCTGTTCTTGTGAAATTGGCAAAGGGATATTTGGAAGCCCATAGAGGGCTCTGGTGAAAAAGGAAATTTCTTCCGTTCAAAACTGGATAGAAGCTTTCTGGGAAACTGCTCTGTGTTCTGTTAATTCATCTCACAGAGTTACATCTTTCCCTTCAAGAAGCCTTTCGCTAAGGCTGTTCTTGTGGAATTGGCAAAGATATATTTGGAAGCCAATAGAGGGCTATGGTGAAAAAGGAAATATCTTCCGTTCAAAACTGGAAAGAAGCTTTCTGAGAAACTGCTCTGTGTTCTGTTAATTCACCTCACAGAGTAACATTTTTCCCTTCAAGAAGCCTTTCGCTATGTCTGTTCTTGAGGAATTGGCAAAGGCATATTTGGAAGCCCATAGAGGGCTATGGTGAAAAAGGAAATATCTTCCGTTCAAAACTGGAAAGAAGCTTTCTGAGAAACTGCTCTGTGTTCTGTTAATTCATCTCACAGAGTTACATCTTTCCCTTCAAGAAGCCTTTCGCTAAGGCTGTTCTTGTGGAATTGGCAAAGGGATATTTGGAAGCCCATAGAGGGCTACGGTGAAAAAGGAAATATCTTCCGTTCAAAACTGGAAAGAAGCTTTCTGGGAAACTGCTCTGTGTTCTGTTAATTCATCTCACAGAGTTACATCTTTCCCTTCAAGGATCCTTTCGCTAAGACTGTTCTTATAGAATTGGAAAAGGGATATTTGGAAGCCCATAGAGGGCTATGGTGAAAAAGGAAATATCTTCCATTCAAAACTGGAAAGAAGCTTTCTGAGAAACTGCTCTGTGTTCTTTTAATTCATCTCACAGAGTTACATGTTTCCCTTCAAGAAGCCTTTCGCTAAGGCTGTTCTTGTGGAATTGGCAAAGGGATATTTGGAAGCCCATAGAGGGCTATGGAGAAAAAGCAAGTATCTTCCGTTCAAAACTGGAAAGAAGCTTTCTGAGAAACTGCTCTGTGTTCTGTGAATTCATCTTAGAGAGTTACATCTTTCCCTTCAAGAATGCTTTCGGTAAGGCTGTTCTTTTTGAATTGGCAAAGGGATATTTGGAAGCCCATAGAGGGCTATGGTGAAAAAGGAAATATCTTCCGTTCAAAACTGGAAAGAAGCTTTCTGAGAAACTGCTCTGTGTTCTGTTAATTCATCTCACAGAGTTACATCTTTACCTTCAAGAAGCCTTTCATTAAGGCTGTTCTTGCGGAATTGGCAAAGGGATATTTGGAAGCCCATAGAGGGCAATGGTGAAAAAGGAAATATCTTCCGTTCAAAACTGGAAAGAAGCTTTCTGAGAAACTGCTCTGTGTTCTGTTAATTCATCTCACACAGTTACATCTTTCCCTTCAAGAAGCCTTTCGCTAAGGCTGTTCTTGTGGAATTGGCAAAGGGATATTTGGAAGCCCATAGACGGCTACGGTGAAAAAGGAAATATCTTCCGTTCAAAACTGGAAAGAAGCTTTCTCAGAAACTGCTCTGTGTTCTGTTAATTCATCTCACAGAGTTACATCTTTCCCTTCAAGAAGCCTTTCGCTAAGGCTGTTCTTGTGGAATTGGCAAACTGATATTTGGAAGCCCACAGAGGGCTATGGTGAAAAAGGGAATATCTGCCGCTCAAAACTGGAAAGAAGATTTCTGAGAAACTGCTCTGTGTTCTGTGAATTCATCTTACAGAGTTACATCTTTCCCTTCAAGAATCCTTTCGGTAAGGCTGTTCTTTTTGAATTGGCAAAGGGATATTTGGAAGCCCTTAGAGGGCTATGGTGAAAAAGGAAATATCTTCCGTTCAAAGCTGGAAAGAAGCTTTCTGAGAAACTGCTCTGTGTTATGTTAATTCATCTCACAGAGTTACATCTTTACCTTCAAGAAGCCTTTCGCTAAGGCTGTTCTTGCGGAATTGGCAAAGGGATATTTGGAAGCCCATAGAGGGCAATGGTGAAAAAGGAAATATCTTCCGTTCAAAAGTGGAAAGAAGCTTTCTGAGAAACTGCTCTGTGTTCTGTTAATTCATCTCACACAGTTACATCTTTCCCTTCAAGAAGCCTTTCGCTAAGGCTGTTCTTGTGGAATTGGCAAAAGGATATTTGGAAGCCCATAGACGGCTACGGTGAAATAGGAAATATCTTCCGTTCAAAACTGGAAAGAAGTTTTCTGAGAAACTGCTCTGTGTTCTGTTAATTCATCTCACAGAGTTACATCTTTCCCTTCAAGAAGCCTTTCGCTAAGGCTGTTCTTGTGGAATTGGCAAAGGGATATTTGGAAGCCCACAGAATGCTATGGTGAAAAAGGGAATATCTGCCGTTCAAAACTGGAAAGAAGCTTTCTGAGAAACTGCTCTGTGTTCTGTTAATTCATCTCAAAGAGTTACATCTTTCCCTTCAAGAAGCCTTTCGCTAAGACTGTTCTTGTGGAATTGGAAAAGGGATATTTGGAAGCCCATAGAGGGCTATGGTGAAAAAGGAAATACCTTCCGTTCAAAACTGGAAAGAAGCTTTCTGAGAAACTGCTCTGTGTTCTGTTAATTCATCTCACAGAGTTACATCTTTCCCTTCAAGAAGCCTTTCGCTAGGGCTGTTCTTGTGGAATTGGCAAAGGGATGTCTGGAAGCCCATAGATGGCTACGGTGAAAAAGGAAATATCTTCCGTTCAAAACTGGAAAGAAGCTTTCTGAGAAACTGCTCAGTGTTCTGTTAATTCATCTCACACAGTTACATCTTTCCCTTCAAGAAACCTTTCGCTAAGGCTGTTCTTGTGGAATTGGCAAAGGGATATTTGGAAGCCCATAGAGGGCTACGGTGAAAAAGGAAATATCTTCCGTTCAAAACAGGAAAGATGCTTTCTTAGAAACTGCTCTGTGTTCTGTTAATTCATCTCAGAGAGTTACATCTTTCCCTTCAAGAAGCCTTTCGCTAAGGCCGTTCTTGTGTAATAGGCAAAGGGATATTTGGAAGCCCATAGAGGTCTATGGTGAAAAAGGGAATATCTTCCGTTCAAAACAGGAAAGAAGCTTTCTTAGAAACTGCTCTGTGTTCTGTTAATTCATCTCACAGAGTTACATCTTTCCCTTCAAGAAGCCTTTCGCTAAGTCTGTTCTTTTGGAATTGGCAAAGGGATATTTGGAAGCCCATAGAGGGCTATGGTGAAAAAGGAAATATCTTCCGTTCAAAACTGGAAAGAAGCTTTCTGAGAAACTGCTCTGTGTTCTGTTAATTCATCTCACAGTGTTACATCTTTCCATTCAAGAAGCCTTTCACTAAGGCTGTTCTTGTGGAATTGGCAAAGGGATATTTGGAAGCCCATAGAGGGCTATGGTGAAAAAGGAAATATCTTCGTTCAAATCTGGAAAAACTTTCTGAGAAACTGCTCTGTGTTCTGTTAATTCATCTCACAGAGTTACATCTTTCCCTTCAAGAAGCCTTTCGCTAAGGCTGTTCTTGTGGAATTGGCAAAGGGATATTTGGAAGCCCATAGAGGACTATGGAGAAAAAGCAAGTATCTTCCGTTCAAAACAGGAAAGAAGCTTTCTTAGAAACTGCTCTGTGTTCTGTTAATTCATCTCACAGGGTTACATGTTTCCATTCAAGAAGCCTTTCGCTAAGGCTGTTCTTGTGGTATTGGCAAAGGGATATTTGGAAGCCCATAGAGGGCTATGGTGAAAAAGGTAATATCTTCCGTTCAAAAGTGGAAAGAAGCTTTCTGAGAAACTGCTCTGTGTTCTGTTAATTCATCTCACAGAGTTACATCGTTCCCTTCAAGAAGCATTTCGCTAAGGCTGTTCTTGTGGTATTGGCAAAGGATTATTTGGAAGCCCATAGAGGGCTATGGTGAAAAAGGAAATATCTTCCGTTCAAAACCAGAAAGAAGCTTTCTGAGAAACTGCTCTGTGTTCTGTTAATTCATCTCACAGAGTTACATCATTCCCTTCCAGAAGCATTTCACTAAGGCTGTTCTTGTGGAATTGGCAAAGGGATATTTGGAAGCCCATAGAGGGCTACGGTGAAAAAGGAAATATCTTCCGTTCAAAACTGGAAAGAAGCTTTCTGGGAAACTGCTCTGTGTTCTGTTAATTCATCTCACAGAGTTACATCTTTCCCTTCAAGGATCCTTTCGCTAAGACTGTTCTTATAGAATTGGAAAAGGGATATTTGGAAGCCCATAGAGGGCTATGGTGAAAAAGGAAATATCTTCCATTCAAAACTGGAAAGAAGCTTTCTGAGAAACTGCTCTGTGTTCTTTTAATTCATCTCACAGAGTTACATGTTTCCCTTCAAGAAGCCTTTCGCTAAGGCTGTTCTTGTGGAATTGGCAAAGGGATATTTGGAAGCCCATAGAGGGCTATGGAGAAAAAGCAAGTATCTTCCGTTCAAAACTGGAAAGAAGCTTTCTGAGAAACTGCTCTGTGTTCTGTGAATTCATCTTAGAGAGTTACATCTTTCCCTTCAAGAATGCTTTCGGTAAGGCTGTTCTTTTTGAATTGGCAAAGGGATATTTGGAAGCCCATAGAGGGCTATGGTGAAAAAGGAAATATCTTCCGTTCAAAACTGGAAAGAAGCTTTCTGAGAAACTGCTCTGTGTTCTGTTAATTCATCTCACAGAGTTACATCTTTACCTTCAAGAAGCCTTTCATTAAGGCTGTTCTTGCGGAATTGGCAAAGGGATATTTGGAAGCCCATAGAGGGCAATGGTGAAAAAGGAAATATCTTCCGTTCAAAACTGGAAAGAAGCTTTCTGAGAAACTGCTCTGTGTTCTGTTAATTCATCTCACACAGTTACATCTTTCCCTTCAAGAAGCCTTTCGCTAAGGCTGTTCTTGTGGAATTGGCAAAGGGATATTTGGAAGCCCATAGACGGCTACGGTGAAAAAGGAAATATCTTCCGTTCAAAACTGGAAAGAAGCTTTCTCAGAAACTGCTCTGTGTTCCGTTAATTCATCTCACAGAGTTACATCTTTCCCTTCAAGAAGCCTTTCGCTAAGGCTGTTCTTGTGGAATTGGCAAACTGATATTTGGAAGCCCACAGAGGGCTATGGTGAAAAAGGGAATATCTGCCGCTCAAAACTGGAAAGAAGATTTCTGAGAAACTGCTCTGTGTTCTGTGAATTCATCTTACAGAGTTACATCTTTCCCTTCAAGAATCCTTTCGGTAAGGCTGTTCTTTTTGAATTGGCAAAGGGATATTTGGAAGCCCTTAGAGGGCTATGGTGAAAAAGGAAATATCTTCCGTTCAAAACTGGAAAGAAGCTTTCTGAGAAACTGCTCTGTGTTATGTTAATTCATCTCACAGAGTTACATCTTTACCTTCAAGAAGCCTTTCGCTAAGGCTGTTCTTGCGGAATTGGCAAAGGGATATTTGGAAGCCCATAGAGGGCAATGGTGAAAAAGGAAATATCTTCCGTTCAAAAGTGGAAAGAAGCTTTCTGAGAAACTGCTCTGTGTTCTGTTAATTCATCTCACACAGTTACATCTTTCCCTTCAAGAAGCCTTTCGCTAAGGCTGTTCTTGTGGAATTGGCAAAGGGATATTTGGAAGCCCATAGACGGCTACGGTGAAATAGGAAATATCTTCCGTTCAAAACTGGAAAGAAGTTTTCTGAGAAACTGCTCTGTGTTCTGTTAATTCATCTCACAGAGTTACATCTTTCCCTTCAAGAAGCCTTTCGCTAAGGCTGTTCTTGTGGAATTGGCAAAGGGATATTTGGAAGCCCACAGAATGCTATGGTGAAAAAGGGAATATCTGCCGTTCAAAACTGGAAAGAAGCTTTCTGAGAAACTGCTCTGTGTTCTGTTAATTCATCTCAAAGAGTTACATCTTTCCCTTCAAGAAGCCTTTCGCTAAGGCTGTTCTTGTGGAATTGGCAAAGGGATATTTGGAAGCCCATAGAGGGCTATGGTGAAAAAGGAAATACCTTCCGTTCAAAACTGGAAAGAAGCTTTCTGAGAAACTGCTCTGTGTTCTGTTAATTCATCTCACAGAGTTACATCTTTCCCTTCAAGAAGCCTTTCGCTAGGGCTGTTCTTGTGGAATTGGCAAAGGGATGTCTGGAAGCCCATAGATGGCTACGGTGAAAAAGGAAATATCTTCCGTTCAAAACTGGAAAGAAGCTTTCTGAGAAACTGCTCTGTGTTCTGTTAATTCATCTCACAGAGTTACATCTTTCCCTTCAAGAAGCCTTTCGCTAAGGCTGTTCTTGTGTATTTGGCAAAGGGATATTTGGAAGCCCATAGAGGGCTATGGTGAAAAAGGAAATTTCTTCCGTTCAAAACTGGAAAGAAGCTTTCTGAGAAACTGCTCTGTGTTCTGTTAATTCATCTCACAGAGTTACATCTTTCCCTTCAAGAAGCCTTTCGCTAAGGCTGTTCTGGTGGAATTTGCAAAGGGATGTTTGGAAGCCCATAGATGGCTACGGTGAAAAAGGAAATATCTTCCGTTCAAAACTGGAAAGAAGCTTTCTGGGAAACTGCTCTGTGTTCTGTTAATTCATCTCACAGAGTTACATCTTTCCATTCGAGAAGCCTTTCACTAAGGCTGTTCTTGTGAATTTGGCAAAGGGATATTTGGAAGACCATAGAGGGCTATGGTGAAAAAGGAAATTTCTTCCGTTCAAAACTGGAAAGAACCTTTCTGAGAAACTGCTCTGTGTTCTGTTAATTCATCTCACAGAGTTACATCTTTCCCTTCAAGAAGCCTTTCGCTAAGGCTGTTCTTTTGGAATTGGCAAAGGGATATTTGGAAGCCCATAGAGGGCTATGGTGAAAAAGGAAATATCTTCCGTTCAAAACTGGAAAGAAGCTTTCTGAGAAACTGCTCTGTGTTCTGTTAATTCATCTCACAGAGTTACATCTTTCCCTTCAAGAAGCCTTTCGCTAAGGCTGTTCTTGTGGAATTGGCAAGGGGATATTTGGAAGCCCATAGAGGGCTATGGTGAAAAAGGAAATATCTTCCGTTCAAAACTGGAAACAACCTTTCTGAGAAACTGCTCTGTGTTCTGTTAATTCATCTCACAGAGTTACATCTTTCCCTTCAAGAAGCCTTTCGCTAAGGCTGTTCTTGTGGAATTGGCAAAGGGATATTTGGAAGCCCATAGAGGGCTATGGTGAAAAAGGAAATATCTTCCGTTCCAAACTGGAAACAAGCTTTCTGAGAAACTGCTCTTTGTTCTGTTAATTCACCTCACAGAGTTACATTTTTCCCTTCAAGAAGCCTTTCGCTATTGCTGTTCTTGTGGAATTGGCAAAGGCATATTGGGAAGCCCATAGAGGGCTATGGTGAAAAAGGAAATATCTTCCGTTCAAAACTGGAAAGAATCTTTCTGAGAAACTGCTCTGTGTTCTGTTAATTCATCTCACAGAGTTACATCTTTCCCTTCAAGAAGCCTTTCGCTAAGGCTGTTCTTGTGGAATTGGCAAAGGGATATTTGGAAGCCCATAGAGGGCTATGGAGAAAAAGCAAATATCTTCCGTTCAAAACTGGAAAGAAGCTTTCTGAGAAACTGCTCTGTGTTCTGTTAATTCATCTCACAGAGTTACATCTTTCCCTTCAAGAAGCCTTTCGCTAAGGCTGTTCTTGAGGAATTGGCAAAGGGATATTTGGAAGCCCATAGAGGGCTACGGTGAAAAAGGAAATATCTTCCGTTCAAAACTGGAAAGAAGCTTTCTGAGAAACTGCTCTGTGTTCTGTTAATTCATCTCACAGAGTTACATCTTTCCCTTCAAGAAGCCTTTGGCTAAGGCTGTTCTTGTGGAATTGGCAAAGGGATAGTTGGAAGCCCATAGAGGGCTACGGTGAAAAAGGAAATATCTTCCGTTCAAAACTGGAAAGAAGCGTTCTGAGAAACTGCTCTGTGTTCTGTTAATTCATCTCACAGAGTTACATCTTATCCTTCAAGAAGCGTTTCGCTAAGGCTGTTCTTGTGGAATTGTCAAAGGGATATTTGGAAGCCCTTAGAGGGCTATGGTGAAAAAGGAAATATCTTCCGTTCAAAACTGGAAAGAAGTTTTCTGAGAAACTGCTCTGTGTTCTGTTAATTTATCTCACACAGTTACATCTTTCCCTTCAAGAATCCTTTCGCTAAGGCTGTTCTTGTGGAATTGGCAAAGGGATATTTGGAAGCCCAAAGAGGGCTATGGTGAAAAAGGAAATATCTTCCGTTCAAAACTGGAAAGAAGCTTTCTGCGAAACTGCTCTGTGTTCTGTTAATTCATCTCACGGAGTTACATCTTCCCCTTCAAGAAGCCTTTCGCTAAGGCTGTTCTTGTGGAATTGGCAAAGGGATATTTGGAAGCCCATAGAGGGCTATGGTGAAAAAGGAAATATCTTCCGTTCAAAACTGGAAAGAAGCTTTCTGAGAAACTGCTCTGTGTTCTGTTACTTCATCTCACACAGTTCAATCTTTCCCTTCAAGAAGCCTTTCGCTAAGGCTGTTCTTGTGGAATTGGCAAAGGGATATTTGGAAGCCCTTAGAGGGCTATCGTGTAAAAGGAAATATCTTCCGTTCAAAACTGGAAAGAAGCTTTCTGAGAAACTGCTCTGTGTTCTGTTAATTCATCTCACACGGTTACATCTTTCCTTTCAAGAAGCCTTTCGCTAAGGCTGTTCTTGTGGAATTGGCAAAGGGATATTTGGAAGCCCATAGAGGGCTACGGTGAAAAAGGAAATATCTTCCGTTCAAAACAGGAAAGAAGCTTTCTTAGAAACTGCTCTGTGTTCTGTTAATTCATCTCAGAGAGTTACATCTTTCCCTTCAAGAAGCCTTTCGCTAAGGCCGTTCTTGTGTAATAGGCAAAGGGATATTTGGAAGCCCATAGAGGTCTATGGTGAAAAAGGGAATATCTTCCGTTCAAAACAGGAAAGAAGCTTTCTTAGAAACTGCTCTGTGTTCTGTTAATTCATCTCACAGAGTTACATCTTTCCCTTCAAGAAGCCTTTCGCTAAGGCTGTTCTGGTGGAATTTGCAAAGGGATGTTTGGAAGCCCATAGATGGCTACGGTGAAAAAGGAAATATCTTCCGTTCAAAACTGGAAAGAAGCTTTCTGGGAAACTGCTCTGTGTTCTGTTAATTCATCTCACAGAGTTACATCTTTCCATTCGAGAAGCCTTTCACTAAGGCTGTTCTTGTGAATTTGGCAAAGGGATATTTGGAAGACCATAGAGGGCTATGGTGAAAAAGGAAATTTCTTCCGTTCAAAACTGGAAAGAACCTTTCTGAGAAACTGCTCTGTGTTCTGTTAATTCATCTCACAGAGTTACATCTTTCCCTTCAAGAAGCCTTTCGCTAAGGCTGTTCTTGTGGAATTGGCAAAGGGATATTTGGAAGCCCATAGAGGGCTATGGTGAAAAAGGAAATATCTTCCGTTCAAAACTGGAAAGAAGCTTTCTGAGAAACTGCTCTGTGTTCTGTTAATTCATCTCACAGAGGTACATCTTTCCCTTCAAGAAGCCTTTCGCTAAGGCTGTTCTTGTGGAATTGGCAAGGGGATATTTGGAAGCCCATAGAGGGCTATGGTGAAAAAGGAAATATCTTCCGTTCAAAACTGGAAACAACCTTCCTGAGAAACTGCTCTGTGTTCTGTTAATTCATCTCACAGAGTTACATCTTTCCCTTCAAGAAGCCTTTCGCTAAGGCTGTTCTTGTGGAATTGGCAAAGGGATATTTGGAAGCCCATAGAGGGCTATGGTGAAAAAGGAAATATCTTCCGTTCCAAACTGGAAACAAGCTTTCTGAGAAACTGCTCTGTGTTCTGTTAATTCACCTCACAGAGTTACATTTTTCCCTTCAAGAAGCCTTTCGCTATTGCTGTTCTTGTGGAATTGGCAAAGGCATATTGGGAAGCCCATAGAGGGCTATGGTGAAAAAGGAAATATCTTCCGTTCAAAACTGGAAAGAATCTTTCTGAGAAACTGCTCTGTGTTCTGTTAATTCATCTCACAGAGTTACATCTTTCCCTTCAAGAAGCCTTTCGCTAAGGCTGTTCTTGTGGAATTGGCAAAGGGATATTTGGAAGCCCATAGAGGGCTATGGAGAAAAAGCAAATATCTTCCGTTCAAAACTGGAAAGAAGCTTTCTGAGAAACTGCTCTGTGTTCTGTTAATTCATCTCACAGAGTTACATCTTTCCCTTCAAGAAGCCTTTCGCTAAGGCTGTTCTTGAGGAATTGGCAAAGGGATATTTGGAAGCCCATAGAGGGCTACGGTGAAAAAGGAAATATCTTCCGTTCAAAACTGGAAAGAAGCTTTCTGAGAAACTGCTCTGTGTTCTGTTAATTCATCTCACAGAGTTACATCTTTCCCTTCAAGAAGCCTTTCGCTAAGGCTGTTCTTGTGGAATTGGCAAAGGGATATTTGGAAGCCCAAAGAGGGCTATGGTGAAAAAGGAAATATCTTCGGTTCAAAACTGGAAAGAAGCTTTCTGCGAAACTGCTCTGTGTTCTGTTAATTCATCTCACGGAGTTACATCTTCCCCTTCAAGAAGCCTTTCGCTAAGGCTGTTCTTGTGGAATTGGCAAAGGGATATTTGGAAGCCCATAGAGGGCTATGGTAAAAAAGGAAATATCTTCCGTTCAAAACTGGAAAGAAGCTTTCTGAGAAACTGCTCTGTGTTCTGTTACTTCATCTCACACAGTTCAATCTTTCCCTTCAAGAAGCCTTTCGCTAAGGCTGTTCTTGTGGAATTCGCAGAGGGATATTTGGAAGCCCATAGAGGGCTATGGTGAAAAAGGAAATATCTTCCGTTCAAAACTGGAAAGAAGCTTTCTGAGAAACTGCTCTGTGTTCTGTTAATTCATCACACAGAGTTACATCTTTCCCTTCCAGAAGCCTTTCGCTAAGGCTGTTCTTGTGGAATTGGCAAAGGGATATTTGGAAGCCCTTAGAGGGCTATGGTGTAAAAGGAAATATCTTCCGTTCAAAACTGGAAAGAAGCTTTCTGAGAAACTGCTCTGTGTTCTGTTAATTCATCTCACACAGTTACATCTTTCCCTTCAAGAAGCCTTTCGCTAAGGCTGTTCTTGTGGAATTGGCAAAGGGATATTTGGAAGCCCATAGAGGGCTATGGTGAAAAAGGAAATATCTTCCGTTCAAAACTGGAAAGAAGCTTTCTGAGAAACTGCTCTGTGTTCTGTTAATTCATCTCACAGAGTTACATCTTTCCCTTCAAGAAGCCTTTCGCTATGGCTGTTCTTGTGGAATTGGCAAAGGGATATTTGGAAGCCCATAAAGGGCTATGGTGAAAAAGGAAATATCTTCCGTTCAAAACTGGAAAGAAGCTTTCTGAGAAACTGCTCAGTGTTCTGTTAATTCATCTCACACAGTTACATCTTTCCCTTCAAGAAGCCTTTCGCTAAGGCTGTTCTTGTGGAATTGGCACAGGGATATTTGGAAGCCCATAGAGGGCTACGGTGAAAAAGGAAATATCTTCCGTTCAAAACAGGAAAGAAGCTTTCTTAGAAACTGCTCTGTGTTCTGTTAATTCATCTCAGAGAGTTACATCTTTCCCTTCAAGAATCCTTTCGCTAAGGCCGTTCTTGTGTAATAGGCAAAGGGATATTTGGAAGTCCATAGAGGTCTATGGTGAAAAAGGGAATATCTTCCGTTCAAAACAGGAAAGAAGCTTTCTTAGAGACTGCTCTGTGTTCTGTTAATTCATCTCACAGAGTTACATCTTTCCCTTCAAGAAGCCTTTCGCTAAGGCTGTTCTTGTGGAATTGGCAAAGGGATATTTGGAAGCCCATAGAGGGCTATGGTGAAAAAGGAAATATCTTCCGTTCAAAACTGGAAAGAAGCTTTCTGAGAAACTGCTCTGTGTTCTGTTAATTCATCTCACAGTGTTACATCTTTCCATTCAAGAAGCCTTTCACTAAGGCTGTTCTTGTGGAATTGGCAAAGGGATATTTGGAAGCCCATAGAGGGCTATGGTGAAAAAGGAAATATCTTCCGTTCAAAACTGGAAAAAGCTTTCTGAGAAACTGCTCTGTGTTCTGTTAATTCATCTCACAGAGTTACATCTTTCCCTTCAAGAAGCCTTTCGCTAAGGCTGTTCTTGTGGAAATGGAAAAGGGATATTTGGAAGCCCATAGAGGGCTATGGTGAAAAAGGAAATATCTTCCGTTCAAAACTGGAAAGAAGCTTTCTGAGATACTGCTCTGTGTTCTGTTAATTCATCTCACAGAGTTACATCTTTCCCTTCAAGAAGCCTTTCGGTAAGGCTGTTCTTGTGGATTTAGCAAAGGGATATTTGGAAGCCCAGAGAGGGCTATGGTGAAAAAGGAAATATCTACCGTTCAAAACTGGAAAGAAGCTTTCTGAGAAACTGCTCTGTGTTCTGTTAATTCATCTCACAGAGTTACATCTTTCCCTTCAAGAAGCCTTTTGCTAAGGCTGTTCTTGTGGAATTGGCAAAGGGATATTTGGAAGCCCTTAGAGGGCTATGGTGAAAAAGGAAATATCTTCCGTTCAAGACTGGAAAGAAGCTTTCTGAGAAACTGCTCTGTGTTCTGTTAATTCATCTCACAGAGTTACACCTTTCCCTTCAAGAAGCCTTTCGTTAAGGCTGTTCTTGTGGAATTGGCAAAGGGATATTTGGAAGCCCATAGACGGCTATGGTGAAAAAGGAAATATCTTCCGTTCAGAACTGGAAAGAACTTTTCTGAGAAACTGCTCTGTGTTCTGTTAATTCATCTCACGGAGTTACATCTTTCCCTTCAAGAAGCCTTTCGCTAAGGCTGTTCTTGTGGAATTGGCAAAGGGATATTTGGAAGCCCATAGAGGGCTATGGTGAAAAAGGAAATATCTTACGTTCAAAACTGGAAAGAAGCTTTCTGAGAAACTGCTCTGTGTTCTGTTAATTCATCTCACAGAGTTACATCTTTCCCTTCAAGAAGCCTTTCGCTAAGGCTGTTCTTGTGGAATTGGCAAAGGGATATTTGGAAGCCCATAGAGGGCTATGGTGAAAAAGGAAATATCTTCCGTTCAAAACTGGAAAGAAGCTTTCTGAGAAACTGCTCTGTGTTCTGTTAATTCATCTCACAGAGTTACATCTTTCCCTTCAAGAAGCCTTTCGCTAAGGCTGTTCTTGTGGAATTGGCAAAGGGATATTTGGAAGCCCTTAGAGGGCTATGGTGAAAAAGGAAATATCTTCCGTTCAAAACTGGAAAGAAGCTTTCTGAGAAACTGCTCTGCGTTCTGTTAATTCATATCACAGAGTTACGTCTTTCCCTTCAAGAAGCCTTTCGCTAAGGCTGTTCTTGTGGAATTGGCAAAGGGATATTTGGAAGCCCATAGAGGGCTATGGTGAAAAAGGAAATATCTTCCGTTCAAAACTGGAAAGAAGCTTTCTGAGAAACTGCTCTGTGTTCTGTCAATTCATCTCACACAGTTACATCTTTCCCTTCAAGAAGCCTTTCTCTAAGGTTGTTCTTGTGGAATTGGCAAAGGGATATTTGGAAGCACATAGAGGGCTATGGTGAAAAAGGAAATATCTTCCGTTCAAAACTGGAAAGAACCTTTCTGAGGAACTGTTCTGTGTTCTGTTAATTCATCTCACAGAGTTACATCTTTCCCATAAAGAATCCTTTCGCTAAGGCCGTTCTGGTGGAATTGGCAAAGGGATATTTGGAAGCCCACAGAGGGCTATGGTGAAAAAGGAAATATCTTCCGTTCAAAACTGGAAAGAACCTTTCTGAGAAACTGTTCTGTGTTCTGTTAGTTCATCTCACAGAGTTACATCTTTCCCTTCAAGAATCCTTTCGCTAAGGCTGTTCTTGTGGAATTGGCAAAGGGATATTTGGAAGCCCATAGATGGCTATGGTGAAAAAGGAAATATCTTCCGTTCAAAACTGGAAAGAAGCTTTCTGAGAAACTGCTCTGTGTTCTGTTAATTCAACTCACAGAGTTACATCTTTCCCTTCAAGAAGCCTTTCGCTAAGGCTGTTCTTGTGGAATTGGCAAAGGGATATTTTGTAGCCCATAGCGGGCTATGATGAAAAAGGAAATATCTTCCGTTCAAAACTGGAAAGAAGCTTTCTGAGAAACTGCTCTGTGTTCTGTTAATTCATCTCACACAGTTACATCTTTCCCTTCAAGAAGCCTTTCGCTAAGGCTGTTCTTGTGGAATTGGCAAAGGGATATTTGGAAGCCCATAGACGGCTACGGTGAAATAGGAAATATCTTCCGTTCAAAACTGGAAAGAAGTTTTCTGAGAAACTGCTCTGTGTTCTTTTAATTCATCTCACAGAGTTACATCTTTCCATTCGAGAAGCCTTTCACTAAGGCTGTTCCTGTGAATTTGGCAAAGGGATATTTGGAAGCCCATAGAGGGCTATGGTGAAAAAGGAAATTTCTTCCGTTCAAAACTGGAAAGAAGCTTTCTGAGAAACTGCTCTGTGTTCTGTTAATTCATCTCACAGAGTTACATCTTTCCCTTCAAGAAGCCTTTCGCTAAGGCTGTTCTTGTGGAATTGGCAAAGGGATATTTGGAAGCCCATAGAGGGCTATGGTGAAAAAGGAAATATCTTCCGTTCAAAACTCGAAAGAAGCTTTCTGAGAAACTGCTCTGTGTTCTGTTAATTCATCTCACAGAGTTACATCTTTCCCTTCAAGAAGCCTTTCGCTAAGGCTGTTCTTGTGGAATTGGCAAGGGGATATTTGGAAGCCCATAGAGGGCTATGGTGAAAAACGAAATATCTTCGTTCAAAACTGGAAAGAAGCTTTCTGAGAAACTGCTCTGTGTTCTGTTAATTCATCTCACAGAGTTACATCTTTCCCTTCAAGAAGCCTTTCGCTAAGTCTGTTCTTGTGGAATTGGCAAAGGGATATTTGGAAGCCCATAGAGGGCTATGGTGAAAAAGGAAATATCTTCCGTTCAAAACTGGAAACAAGCTTTGTGAGAAACTGCTCTGTGTTCTGTTAATTCATCTCACAGAGTTACATCTTTCCCTTCAAGAAGCCTTTCGCTAAGGCTGTTCTTGTGGAATTGGGAAAGGGATATTTGGAAGCCCATAGAGGGCTATGGTGAAAAAGGAATTATCTTCCGTTCAAAACTGGAAAGAAGCTTTCTGAGAAACTGCTCTCTGTTCTGTTAATTCATCTCAAAGAGTTACATCGTTCCCTTCAAGAAGCATTTCGCTAAGGCTGTTCTTGTGGAATTGGCAAAGATATATTTGGAAGCCCATAGAGGGCTATGGTGAAAAAGGAAATATCTTTCGTTCAAAACTAGAAAGAAGCTTTCTGAGAAACTGCTCTGTGTTCTGTTAATTCATCTCACAGAGTTACATCTTTCCCTTCAAGAAGCCTTTCGCTAAGGCTGTTCTTGTGGAATTGGCAAAGGGATGTTTGGAAGCCCATAGAGGGCTACGGTGAAAAAGGAAATATCTTCCGTTCAAAACTGGAAAGAAGCTTTCTGGGAAACTGCACTGTGTTCCGTTAATTCATCTCACAGAGTTACATCTTTCCCTTCAAGAAGCCTTTCGCTAAGGCTGTTCTTGTGGAATTGGCAAAGATATATTTGGAAGCCCATAGAGGGCTATGGTGAAAAAGGAAATATCTTCCGTTCAAAACTGGAAAGAAGCTTTCTGAGAAACTGCTCTGGGTTCTGTTAATTCATCTCACAGAGTTACACCTTTCCCTTCAAGAAGCCTTTCGCTAATGCTGTTCTTGTGGAATTGGCAAAGGGATATTTGGAAGCCCATAGAGGGCTATGGAGAAAAAGCAATTATATTCCGTTCAAAACGGGAAAGAAGCTTTCTGAGAAACTGCTCTGTGTTCTGTTAATTAATCTCACAGAGTTACATCTTTCCCTTCAAGAAGCCTTTCGCTAAGGCTGTTCTTGTGGAATTGGCAAAGGGATATTTGGAAGCCCATAGAGGGCTATGGTGAAAAAGGAAATATCTTCCGTTCAAAACTGGAAAGAAGCTTTCTGAGAAACTGCTCTGTGTTCTGTTAATTCATCTCACAGAGTTACATCTTTCCCTTCAAGAAGCCTTTCGCTAAGGCTGTTCTTGTGGAATTGGCAAAGGGAGATTTGGAAGCCCATAGAGGGCTATGGAGAAAAAGCAAGTATCTTCCGTTCAAAACTGGAAAGAAGCTTTCTGAGAAACTGCTCTGTGTTCTGTTAATTCATCTCACAGAGTTACATCTTTCCCTTCAAGAAGCCTTTCGCTAAGGCTGTTCTTGTGGAATTGGCAAAGGGATATTTGGAAGCCCATAGAGGGCTATGGTGAAAAAGGAAATATCTTCCGTTCAAAACTGGAAAGAAGCTTTCTGGGAAACTGCACTGTGTTCTGTTAATTTATCTCACAGAGTTACATCTTTCCCTTCAAAAACCTTTCGCTAAGGCTATTCTTGTGGAATTGGCAAAGATATATTTGGAAGCCCATAGAGGGCTATGGTGAAAAAGGAAATATCTTCCGTTCAAAACTGGAAAGAAGCTTTCTGAGAAACTGCTCTGTGTTCTGTTAATTCATCTCACAGAGTTACATCTTTCCCTTCAAGAAGCCTTTCGCTAAGGCTGTTCTTGTGGAATTGGCAAAGCGATATTTGGAAGCCCATAGAGGGCTATGGTGAAAAAGGAAATATCTTCCGTTCAAAACTGGAAAGAAGCTTTCAGAGAAACTGCTCTGTGTTCTGTTAATTCATCTCACATAGTTACATCTTTCCATTCAAGAAGCCTTTCGCTAAGGCTGTTCTTGTGAAATTGGCAAAGGGATATTTGGAAGCCCATAGAGGGCTATGGTGAAAAAGGAAATTTCTTCCGTTCAAAATTGGAAAGAAGCTTTCTGGGAAACTGCTCAGTGTTCTGTTAATTCATCTCACAGAGTTATATCTTTAAGTTCAAGAAGCCTTTCGCTAAGGCTGTTCTTGTGGAATTGGCAAAGATATATTTGGAAGCCCATAGAGGGCTATGGTGAAAAAGGAAATATCTTCCGTTCAAAACTGGAAAGAAGCTTTCTGAGAAACTGCTCTGTGTTCTGTTAATTCATCTCACAGAGTTACATCTTTCCCTTCAAGAAGCCTTTCGCTAAGGCTGTTCTTGTGGAATTGGCAAAGGGATATTTGGAAGCCCATAGAGGGCTATGGTGAAAAAGGAAATATCTTCCGTTCAAAACTGGAAAGAAGCTTTCAGAGAAACTGCTCTGTGTTCTGTTAATTCATCTCACAGAGTTACATCTTTCCATTCAAGAAGCCTTTCACTAAGGCTGTTCTTGTGAAATTGGCAAAGGGATATTTGGAAGCCCATAGAGGGCTACGGTGAAAAAGGAAATTTCTTCCGTTCAAAACTGGAAAGAAGCTTTCTGAGAAACTGTTCTGTGTTCTGTTAATTCATCTCACAGAGTTACATCTTTCCCTTCAAGAAGCCTTTCGCTAAGGCTGTTCTTGTGGAATTGGCAAAGGGATATTTGGAAGCCCATAGAGGGCTATGGTGAAAAAGGAAATATCTTCCGTTCAAAACTGGAAAGAAGCTTTCTGAGAAACTGCTCTGTGTTCTGTTAATTCATCTCACAGAGTTACATCTTTCCCTTCAAGAAGCCTTTCGCTAAGGCTGTTCTTGTGGAATTGGCAAAGGGATATTTGGAAGCCCATAGAGGGCTATGGTGAAAAAGGAAATATCTTCCGTTCAAAACTGGAAAGAACCTTTCTGAGAAACTGCTCTGTGTTCTGTTAATTCATCTCACAGAGTTACATTTTTCCCTTCAAGAAGCCTTTCGCTAAGGCTGTTCTTGTGGATTTGGCAAAGGGATATTTGGAAGCCCCTAGAGGGCTATGGTGAAAAGGGAAATATCTGCCGTTCAAAACTGGAAAGAAGCTTTCTGAGAAACTGCTCTGTGTTCTGTTAATTCATCTCACAGAGTAACATTTTTCCCTTCAAGAAGCCTTTCGCTATGTCTGTTCTTGAGGAATTGGCAAAGGCATATTTGGAAGCCCATAGAGGGCTACGCTGAAAAAGGAAATATCTTCCGTTCAAAACTGGAAAGAAGCATTCTGAGAAACTGCTCTGTGTTCTGTTAATTCATCTCACAGAGTTACATATTACCCTTCAAGAAGCCTTTCGCTAAGGCTCTTCTTGTGGAATTGGCAAAGGGATATTTGGAAGCCCATAGAGGGCTATCGTGAAAAAGGAAATATCTTCCGTTCTTAACTGGAAAGAAGCTTTCTCAGAAACTGCTCTGTGTTCTGTTAATTCATCTCACAGAGTTACATCTTTCCCTTCAAGAAGCCTTTCGCTAAGGCTGTTCTTGTGGAATTGGCAAAGGGATATTTGGAAGCCCATAGAGGGCTATGGTGAAAAAGGAAATATCTTCCGTTCAAAACTGGAAAGAAGCTTTGTGAGAAACTGCTCTGTGTTCTGTTAATTCATCTCACAGAGTTACATCTTTCCCTTCAAGAAGCCTTTCGCTAAGGCTGTTCTTGTGGAATTGGCAAAGGGATATTTGGAAGCCCATAGAGGGCTATGGTGCAAAAGGAAATATCTTCCGTTCGAAACAGGAAAGAAGCTTTCTTAGAAACTGCTCTGTGTTCTGTTAATTCATCTCACAGGGTTACATCTTTCCATTCAAGAAGCCTTTCGCTAAGGCTGTTCTTGTGGTATTGGCAAAGGGATATTTGGAAGCCCATAGAGGGCTATGGTGAAAAAGGTAATATCTTCCGTTCAAAACTGGAAAGAAGCTTTCTGAGAAACTGCTCTGTGTTCTGTTAATTCATCTCACAGAGTTACATCGTTCCCTTCAAGGAGCATTTCGCTAAGGCTGTTCTTGTGGAATTGGCAAAGGGATATTTGGAAGCCCATAGAGGGCTATGGTGAAAAAGGAAATATCTTCCGTTCAAAACAGGAAAGAAGCTTTCTGGGAAACTGCTCTGTGTTCTGTTAATTCATCTCACAGATTTACATCTTTCCCTTCAAGAAGCCTTTCGCTAAGACTGTTCTTGTGGAATTGGCAAAGGGATATTTGGAAGCCCCTAGAGGGCTATGTTGAAAAAGGAAATATCTTCCGTTCAAAACTGGAAAGAACCTTTCTGAGAAACTGCTCTGTGTTCTGTTAATTCATCTCACAGGGTTACATCTTTCCCTTCAAGAAGCCTTTCGCTAGGGCTGTTCTTGTGGTATTGGCAAAGGGATATTTGGAAGCCCATAGAGGGCTATGGTGAAAAAGGAAATATCTTCCGTTCAAAACCAGAAAGAAGCTTTCTGAGAAACTGCTCTGTGTTCTGTTAATTCATCTCACAGAGTTACATCGTTCCCTTCCAGAAGCATTTCACTAAGGCTGTTCTTGTGGAATTGGCAAAGGGATATTTGGAAGCCCATAGAGGGCTACGGTGAAAAAGGAAATATCTTCCGTTCAAAACTGGAAAGAAGCTTTCTGGGAAACTGCTCTGTGTTCTGTTAATTCATCTCACAGAGTTACATCTTTCCCTTCAAGAATCCTTTCGCTAAGACTGTTCTTGTATAATTGGCAAAGGGATATTTGGAAGCCCATAGAGGGCTATGGTGAAAAAGGAAATATCTTCCATTCAAAACTGGAAAGAAGCTTTCTGAGAAACTGCTCTGTGTTCTTTTAATTCATCTCACAGAGTTACATCTTTCCCTTCAAGAAGCCTTTCGCTAAGGCTGTTCTTGTGGAATTGGCAAAGGGATATTTGGAAGTCCATAGAGGGCTATGGTGAAAAAGGAAATATCTTATGTTCAAAATTGGAAAGAAGCTTTCTGAGAAACTGCTCTGTGTTCTGTTAATTCATCTCACAGAGTTACATCTTTCCCTTCAAGAAGCCTTTCGCTAAGGCTGTTCTTGTGGAATTGGCAAAGGGAGATTTGGAAGCCCATAGAGGGCTATGGAGAAAATGCAAGTATCTTCCGTTCAAAACTGGAAAGAAGCTTTCTGAGAAACTGCTCTGTGTTCTGTGAATTCATCTTACAGAGTTACATCTTTCCCTTCAAGAATCCTTTCGGTAAGGCTGTTCTTTTTGAATTGGCAAAGGGATATTTGGAAGCCCATAGAGGGCTATGGTGAAAAAGGAAATATCTTCCGTTCAAAACTGGAAAGAAGCTTTCTGAGAAACAGCTCTGTGTTCTGTTAATTCATCTCACAGAGTTACATCTTTACCTTCAAGAAGCCTTTCATTAAGGCTTTTCTTGCGGAATTGGCAAAGGGATATTTGGAAGCCCATAGAGGGCAATGGTGAAAAAGGAAATATCTTCCGTTCAAAACTGGAAAGAAGCTTTCTGAGAAACTGCTCTGTGTTCTGTTAATTCATCTCACACAGTTACATCTTTCCCTTCAAGAAGCCTTTCGCTAAGGCTGTTCTTGTGGAATTGGCAAAGGGATATTTGGAAGCCCATAGACGGCTACGGTGAAAAAGGAAATATCTTCCGTTCAAAACTGGAAAGAAGCTTTCTCAGAAACTGCTCTGTGTTCTGTTAATTCATCTCACAGAGTTACATCTTTCCCTTCAAGAAGCCTTTCGCTAAGGCTGTTCTTGTGGAATTGGCAAACTGATATTTGGAAGCCCACAGAGGGCTATGGTGAAAAAGGGAATATCTGCCGCTCAAAACTGGAAAGAAGCTTTCTGAGAAACTGCTCTGTGTTCTGTTAATTCATCTCAAAGAGTTACATCTTTCCCTTCAAGAAGCCTTTCGCTATGCTGTTCTTGTAGAATTGGCAAAGGGATATTTGGAAGCCCATAGAGGGCTATGGTGAAAAAGGAAATATCTTCCGTTCAAAACTGGAAAGAAGCTTTCTGAGAAACTGCTCTGTGTTCTGTTAATTCATCTCACAGAGTTACATCTTTCCCTTCAAGAAGCCTTTCTCTTAGGCTGTTCTTGTGGAATTGGCAAAGGTATATTTGGACGCCCATAGAGGGCTATGGAGAAAAAGCAAATATCTTCCGTTCAAAACTGGAAAGAAGCTTTCTGAGAAACTGCTCTGTATTTTGTTAATTCATCTCACAGAGATACATCTTTCCCTTCAAGAAGCCTTTCTCTAAGGCCGTTCTTGTGGAATTGGCAGAGGGATATTTGGAAGCCCTTAGAGGGCTATGGTGAAAAAGGAAATATCTTTCGTTCAAAACTGGAAAGAAGCTTTCTGAGAAACTGCTCTGTGTTATGTTAATTCATCTCACAGAGTTACATCTTTACCTTCAAGAAGCCTTTCGCTAAGGCTGTTCTTGCGGAATTGGCAAAGGGATATTTGGAAGCCCATAGAGGGCAATGGTGAAAAAGGAAATATCTTCCGTTCAAAACTGGAAAGAAGCTTTCTGAGAAACTGCTCTGTGTTCTGTTAATTCATCTCACACAGTAACATCTTTCCCTTCAAGAAGCCTTTCGCTAAGGCTGTTCTTGTGGAATTGGCAAAGGGATATTTGGAAGCCCATAGACGGCTACGGTGAAATAGGAAATATCTTCCGTTCAAAACTGGAAAGAAGTTTTCTGAGAAACTGCTCTGTGTTCTGTTAATTCATCTCACAGAGTTACATCTTTCCCTTCAAGAAGCCTTTTGCTAAGGCTGTTCTTGTGGAATTGGCAAAGGGATATTTAGAAGTCCACAGAGGGCTATGGTGAAAAAGGGAATATCTGCCGTTCAAAACTGGAAAGAAGCTTTCTGAGAAACTGCTCTGTGTTCTGTTAATTCATCTCAAAGAGTTACATCTTTCCCTTCAAGAAGCCTTTCCCTAAGGCTGTTCTTGTGGAATTGGCAAAGGGATATTTGGAAGCCCATAGAGGGCTATGGTGAAAAAGGAAATTTCTTCCGTTCAAAACTGGAAAGAAGATTTCTGAGAAACTGCTCTGTGTTCTGTTAATTCATCTCACAGAGTTACATCTTTCCCTTCAAGAAGCCTTTCGCTAAGGCTGTTCTTGTGGAATTGGCAAAGGGATGTTTGGAAGCCCATAGATGGCTACGGTGAAAAAGGAAATATCTTCCGTTCAAAACTGGAAAGAAGCTTTCTGGGAAACTGCTCTGTGTTCTGTTAATTCATCTCACAGAGTTACATCTTTCCATTCGAGAAGCCTTTCACTAAGGCTGTTCTTGTGAATTTGGCAAAGGGATATTTGGAAGACCATAGAAGGCTATGGTGAAAAAGGAAATTTCTTCCGTTCAAAACTGGAAAGAAGCTTTCTGTGAAACTGCTCTGTGTTCTGTTAATTCATCTCACAGAGTTACATCTTTCCCTTCAAGAAGCCTTTCGCTAAGGCTGTTCTTGTGGAATTGGCAAATTGATATTTGGAAGCCCATAGAGGGCTATGGTGAAAAAGGAAATATCTTCCGTTCAAAACTGGAAAGAAGCTTTCTGCGAAACTGCTCTGTGTTCTGTTAATTCATCTCACAGAGTTACATCTTTCCCTTCAAGAAGCCTTTGGCTAAGGCTGTTCTTGTGGAATTGGCAAGGGGATATTTGGAAGCCCATAGAGGGCTATGGTGAAAAAGGAAATATCTTCCGTTCAAAACTGGAAAGAACCTTTCTGAGAAACTGCTCTGTGTTCTGTTAATTCATCTCACAGAGTTACATCTTTCCCTTCAAGAATCCTTTCGCTAAGTCTGTTCTTGTTGAATTGGCAAAGGGATATTTGGAAGCCCATAGAGGGCTATGGTGAAAAAGGAAATATCTTCCGTTCCAAACTGGAAACAAGCTTTCTGAGAAACTGCTCTGTGTTTTGTTAATTCACCTCACAGTGTTACATTTTTCCCTTCAAGAAGCCTTTCGCTAATGCTGTTCTTGTGGAATTGGCAAAGGCATATTGGGAAGCCCATAGAGGGCTATGGTGAAAAAGGAAATATCTTCCGTTCAAAACTGGAAAGAATCTTTCTGAGAAACTGCTCTGTGTTCTGTTAATTCATCTCACAGAGTTACATCTTTCCCTTCAAGAAGCCTTTCGCTAAGGCTGTTCTTGTGGAATTGGTAAAGGGATATTTGTAAGCCCATAGAGGGCTATGGAGAAAAAGCAAATATCTTCCGTTCAAATCTGGAAAGAAGCTTTCTGAGAAACTGCTCTGTGTTCTGTTAATTCATCTCACAGAGTTACATCTTTCCCTTCAGGAAGCCTTTTGCTAAGGCTGTTCTTGAGGAATTGGCAAAGGGATATTTGGAAGCCCATAGAGGGCTACGGTGAAAAAGGAAATATCTTCCGTTCAAAACTGGAAAGAAGCTTTCTGAGAAACTGCTCTGTGTTCTGTTAATTCATCTCACAGAGTTACATCTTTCCCTTCAAGAAGCCTTTGGCTAAGGCTGTTCTTGTGGAATTGGCAAAGGGATATTTGGAAGCCCATAGAGGGCTACGGTGAAAAAGGAAATATCTTCCGTTCAAAACTGGAAAGAAGCTTTCTGAGAAACTGCTCTGTGTTCTGTTAATTCATCTCACAGAGTTACATCTTATCCTTCAAGAAGCGTTTCGCTAAGGCTGTTCTTGTGGAATTGTCAAAGGGATATTTGGAAGCCCTTAGAGGGCTATGGTGAAAAAGGAAATATATTCCGTTCAAAACTGGAAAGAAGCTTTCTGAGAAACTGCTCTGTGTTCTGTTAATTTATCTCCCAGAGTTACATCTTTCCCTTCAAGAAGCCTTTCGCTAAGGCTGTTCTTGTGGAATTGGCAAAGGGATATTTGGAAGCCCATAGAGGGCTATGGTGAAAAAGGAAATACCTTCCATTCAAAACTGGAAAGAAGCTTTCTGAGAAACTGCTCTGTGTTCTGTTAATTCATCTCACTGAGTTACATCTTTCCCTTCAAGAAGCCTTTCGCTAAGGCTGTTCTTGTGGAATTGGCAAAGGGATATTTGGAAGCCGTTAGAGGACTATGGAGAAAAAGCAAGTATCTTCCGTTCAAAACTGGAAAGAAGCTTTGTGAGAAACTGTTCTGTGTTCTGTTAATTCATCTCACAGAGTTACATCTTTCCCTTCAAGAAGCCTTTCGCTAAGGCCGTTCTTTTAGAATTTTCAAAGGGATATTTGGAAGCCCCTAGAGGGCTATGGTGAAAAAGGAAATATCTTCCGTTCAAAACTGCAAAGAAGCTTTCTGAGAAACTGCTCTGTGTTCTGTTAATTCATCACACAGAGTTACATCTTTCCCTTCTAGAAGCCTTTCGCTAAGGCTGTTCTTGTGGAATTGGCAAAGGGATATTTGGAAGCCCATAGAGGGCTATGGTGAAAAAGGAAATATCTTCCGTTCAAAACTGGAAAGAAGCTTTCTGAGAAACTGCTCTGTGTTCTGTTAATTCATCTCACAGAGTTACATCTTTCCCTTCAAGAAGCCTTTCGCTAAGGCTGTTCTTGTGGAATTGGCAAAGGGATATTTGGAAGCCCAAAGAGGGCTATGTTGAAAAAGGAAATATCTTCCGTTCAAAACTGGAAAGAAGCTTTCTGCGAAACTGCTCTGTGTTCTGTTAATTCATCTCACGGAGTTACATCTTCCCCTTCAAGAAGCCTTTCCCTAAGGCTGTTCTTGTGGAATTGGCAAAGGGATATTTGGAAGCCCATAGAGGGCTATGGTGAAAAAGGAAATATCTTCCGTTCAAAACTGGAAAGAAGCTTTCTGAGAAACTGCTCTGTGTTCTGTTACTTCATCTCACACAGTTCAATCTTTCCCTTCAAGAAGCCTTTCGCTAGGGCTGTTCTTGTGGAATTCGCAGAGGGATATTTGGAAGCCCATAGAGGGCTATGGTGAAAAAGGAAATATCTTCCGTTCAAAACTGGAAAGAAGCTTTCTGAGAAACTGCTCTGTGTTCTGTTAATTCATCTCACGGAGTTACATCTTTCCCTTCCAGAAGCCTTTCGCTAAGGCTGTTCTTGTGGAATTGGCAAAGGGATATTTGGAAGCCCTTAGATGGCTATGGTGTAAAAGGAAATATCTTCCGTTCAAAACTGGAAAGAAGCTTTCTGAGAAACTGCTCTGTGTTCTGTTAATTCATCTCACACAGTTACATCTTTCCCTTCAAGAAGCCTTTCGCTAAGGCTGTTCTTGTGGAATTGGCAAAGGGATATTTGGAAGCCCATAGAGGGCTATGGTGAAAAAGGAAATATCTTCCGTTCAAAACTGGAAAGAAGCTTTCTGAGAAACTGCTCTGTGTTCTGTTAATTCATCTCACAGAGTTACATCTTCCCCTTCAAGAAGCCTTTCGCTATGGCTGTTCTTGTGGAATTGGCAAAGGGATATTTGGAAGCCCATAGAGGGCTATGGTGAAAAAGGAAATATCTTCCGTTCAAAACTGGAAAGAAGCTTTCTGAGAAACTGCTCAGTGTTCTGTTAATTCATCTCACACAGTTACATCTTTCCCTTCAAGAAACCTTTCGCTAAGGCTGTTCTTGTGGAATTGGCAAAGGGATATTTGGAAGCCCATAGAGGGCTACGGTGAAAAAGGAAATATCTTAAGTTCAAAACAGGAAAGAAGCTTTCTTAGAAACTGCTCTGTGTTCTGTTAATTCATCTCAGAGAGTTACATCTTTCCCTTCAAGAAGCCTTTCGCTAAGGCCGTTCTTGTGTAATAGGCAAAGGGATATTTGGAAGCCCATAGAGGTCTATGGTGAAAAAGGGAATATCTTCCGTTCAAAACAGGAAAGAAGCTTTCTTAGAAACTGCTCTGTGTTCTGTTAATTCATCTCACAGAGTTATATCTTTCCCTTCAAGAAGCCTTTCGCTAAGGCTGTTCTTGTGGAATTGGCAAAGGGATATTTGGAAGCCCATAGAGGGCTATGGTGAAAAAGGAAATATCTTCCGTTCAAAACTGGAAAGAAGCTTTCTGAGAAACTGCTCTGTGTTCTGTTAATTCATCTCACAGTGTTACATCTTTCCATTCAAGAAGCCTTTCACTAAGGCTGTTCTTGTGGAATTGGCAAAGGGATATTTGGAAGCCCATAGAGGGCTATGGTGAAAAAGGAAATATCTTCCGTTCAAAACTGGAAAAAGCTTTCTGAGAAACTGCTCTGTGTTCTGTTAATTCATCTCACAGAGTTACATCTTTCCCTTCAAGAAGCCTTTGGCTAAGGCTGTTCTTGTGGAATTGGAAAAGGGATATTTGGAAGCCCATAGAGGACTATGGAGAAAAAGCAAGTATCTTCCGTTCAAAACTGGAAAGAAGCTTTCTGAGAAACTGCTCTGTGTTCTGTTAATTCATCTCACAGAGTTACATCTTTCCCTTCAAGAAGCCTTTCGCTAAGGCTGTTCTTGTGGAATTGGCAAAGGGATATTTGGAAGCCCATAGAGGGTTATGGTGAAAAAGGAAATATCTTCCGTTCAAAACTGGAAAGAAGCTTTCTGAGAAACTGCTCTGTGTTCTGTTAGTTCATCTCACAGAGTTACATCTTTCCCTTCAAGAAGCCTTTCGTAAGGCTGTTCTTGTGGAATTGGCAAAGGGATATTTGGAAGCCCATAGATGGCTATGGTGAAAAAGGAAATATCTTCCGTTCAAAACTGGAAAGAAGCTTTCTGAGAAACTGCTCTGTGTTCTGTTAATTCAACTCACAGAGATACATCTTTCCCTTCAAGAAGCCTTTCGCTAAGGCTGTTCTTGTGGAATTGGCAAAGGGATATTTTGTAGCCCATAGAGGGCTATGATGAAAAAGGAAATATCTTCCGTTCAAAACTGGAAAGAAGCTTTCTGAGAAACTGCTCTGTGTTCTGTTAATTCATCTCACAGAGTTACATCTTTCCCTTCAAGAAGCCTTTCGCTAAGGCCGTTCTTGTGGAATTGGCAAAGGGATATTTGGAAGCCCTTAGAGGGCTATGGTGAAAAAGGAGATATCTTCCGTTCAAAACTGGAAAGAAGCTTTCTGAGAAACTGCTCTGTGTTCTGTTAATTCATCTCACAGAGTTACATCTTTCCCTTCAAGAAGTTTTTCACTAAGGCCGTTCTTGTGGAATTGGCAAAGGGATATTTGGAAGCCCATAGAGGCCTATGGTGAAAAAGGAAATATCTTCCGTTCAAAATTGGAAAGACGCTTTCTCAGAAACTGCTCAGTGTTCTGTTAATTCATCTCACAGAGTTACATCTTTCCCTTCAAGAAACCTTTCGCTAAGGCTGTCCTTGTGGAATTGGCAAAGGGATATTTGGAAGCCCATAGAGGGCTATGGTGAAAAAGGAAATATCTTCCGTTCAAATCTGGAAAGAAGCTTTCTGAGAAACTGCTCTGTGTTCTGTTAATTCGTCTCACAGAGTTACATCTTTCCCTTCAAGAAGCCTTTCGCTAAGGCTGTTCTTGTGGAATTGGCAAAGGGATATTTGGAAGCCCATAGAGGGAGATGGTGAAAAAGGAAATATCTTCCGTTCAAAACTGGAAAGAAGCTTTGTGAGAAACTGTTCTGTGTTCTGTTAATTCATCTCACAGAGTTACATCTTTCCCTTCAAGAAGCCTTTCGCTAAGGCCGTTCTTTTAGAATTTTCAAAGGGATATTTGGAAGCCCCTAGAGGGCTATGGTGAAAAAGGAAATATCTTCCGTTCAAAACTGCAAAGAAGCTTTCTGAGAAACTGCTCTGTGTTCTGTTAATTCATCACAGAGTTACATCTTTCCCTTCAAGAAGCCTTTCGCTAAGGCTGTTCTTGTGGAATTGGCAAAGGGATATTTGGAAGCCCATAGAGGGCTATGGTGAAAAAGGAAATATCTTCCGTTCAAAACTGGAAAGAAGCTTTCTGAGAAACTGCTCTGTGTTCTGTTAATTCATCACACAGAGTTACATCTTTCCCTTCCAGAAGCCTTTCGCCAAGGCCGTTCTTGTGGAATTGGCAAAGGGATATTTGGAAGCCCTTAGAGGGCTATGGTGTAAAAGGAAATATCTTCCGTTCAAAACTGGAAAGAAGCTTTCTGAGAAACTGCTCTGTGTTCTGTTAATTCATCTCACACAGTTACATCTTTCCCTTCAAGAAGCCTTTCGCTAAGGCTGTTCTTGTGGAATTGGCAAAGGGATATTTGGAAGCCAATAGAGGGCTATGGTGAAAAAGGAAATATCTTCCGTTCAAAACTGGAAAGAAGCTTTCTGAGAAACTGCTCTGTGTTCTGTTAATTCATCTCACAGTGTTACATCTTTCCATTCAAGAAGCCTTTCACTAAGGCTGTTCTTGTGGAATTGGCAAAGGGATATTTGGAAGCCCATAGAGTTCTATGGTGAAAAAGGGAATATCTTCCGTTCAAAACTGGAAAAAGCTTTCTGAGAAACTGCTCTGTGTTCTGTTAATTCATCTCACAGAGTTACATCTTTCCCTTCAAGAAGCCTTTCGCTAAGGCTGTTCTTGTGGAAATGGAAAAGGGATATTTGGAAGCCCATAGAGGGCTATGGTGAAAAAGGAAATATCTTCCGTTCAAAACTGGAAAGAAGCTTTCTGAGATACTGCTCTGTGTTCTGTTAATTCATCTCACAGAGTTACATCTTTCCCTTCAAGAAGCCTTTCGGTAAGGCTGTTCTTGTGGAATTAGCAAAGGGATATTTGGAAGCCCATAGAGGGCTATGGTGAAAAAGGAAATATCTACCGTTCAAAACTGGAAAGAAGCTTTCTGAGAAACTGCTCTGTGTTCTGTTAATTCATCTCACAGAGTTACATCTTTCCCTTCAAGAAGCCTTTCGCTAAGGCTGTTCTTGTGGAATTGGCAAAGGGATATTTGGAAGCCCATAGACGGCTATGGTGAAAAAGGAAATATCTTCCGTTCAGAACTGGAAAGAACCTTTCTGAGAAACTGCTCTGTGTTCTGTTAATTCATCACACACAGTTACATCTTTCCCTTCAACAAGCTTTTCGCTAAGGCCGTTCTTGTGGAATTGGCAAAGGGATATTTGGAAGCCCATAGAGGGCTATGGTGAAAAAGGAAATATCTTCCGTTCAAAACTGGAAAGACGCTTTTCAGAAACTGCTCAGTGTTCTGTTAATTCATCTCACAGAGTTACATCTTTCCCTTCAAGAAACCTTTCGCTAAGGCTGTCCTTGTGGAATTGGCAAAGGGATATTTGGAAGCCCATAGAGGGCTATGGTGAAAAAGGAAATATCTTCCGTTCAAAACTGGAAAGAAGCTTTCTGAGAAACTGCTCTGTGTTCTGTTAATTCATCTCACAGAGTTACATCTTTCCCTTCAAGAAGCCTTTCGCTAAGGCTGTTCTTGTGGAATTGGCAAAGGGATATTTGGAAGCCCATAGAGGGCTATGGTGAAAAAGGAAATATCTTCCGTTCAAAACAGGAAAGAAGCTTTCTTAGAAACTGCTCTGTGTTCTGTTAATTCATCTCACAGAGTTACATCTTTCCCTTCAAGAAGCCTTTCGCTAAGGCTGTTCTTGTGGAATTGGCAAAGGGATATTTGGAAGCCCATAGAGGGCTATGGTGAAAAAGGAAATATCTTCCGTTCAAAACTAGAAAGAAGCTTTTTGAGAAACTGCTCTCTGTTCTGTTAATTCATCTCACACAGTTACATCTTTCCCTTCAAGAAGACTTTCGCTAAGGCCGTTCTTGTGGAATTGGCAAAGGGATATTTGGAAGCCCATAGAGGGCTATGGTGAAAAAGGAAACATCTTCCGTTCAAAACAGGAAAGAAGCTTTCTTAGAAACTGCTCTGTGTTCTGTTAATTCATCTCACAGAGTTACATCTTTCCCTTCAAGAAGCCTTTCGCTAAGGCTGTTCTTGTGGAATTGGCTAAGGGATATTTGGAAGCCCATAGAGGGCTATGGTGAAAAAGGAAATATCTTCCGTTCAAAACTGGAAAGAAGCTTTCTGAGAAACTGCTCTGTGTTCTGTTAATTCATCTCACAGAGTTACATCTTTCCCTTCAAGAAGCCTTTCGCTAAGGCTGTTCTTGTGTAATTGGCAAAGGGATATTTGGAAGCCCTTAGAGGGCTATGGTGTAAAAGGAAATATCTTCCGTTCAAAACTGGAAAGAAGCTTTCTGAGAAACTGCTCTGTGTTCTGTTAATTCATCTCACAGTGTTACATCTTTCCATTCAAGAAGCCTTTCACTAAGGCTGTTCTTGTGGAATTGGCAAAGGGATATTTGGAAGCCCATAGAGTTCTATGGTGAAAAAGGGAATATCTTCCGTTCAAAACTGGAAAAAGCTTTCTGAGTAACTGCTCTGTGTTCTGTTAATTCATCTCACAGAGTTACATCTTTCCCTTCAAGAAGCCTTTCGCTAAGGCTGTTCTTGTGGAAATGGAAAAGGGATATTTGGAAGCCCATAGAGGGCTATGGTGAAAAAGGAAATATCTTCCGTTCAAAACTGGAAAGAAGCTTTCTGAGATACTGCTCTGTGTTCTGTTAATTCATCTCACAGAGTTACATCTTTCCCTTCAAGAAGCCTTTCGGTAAGGCTGTTCTTGTGGAATTAGCAAAGGGATATTTGGAAGCCCATAGAGGGCTATGGTGAAAAAGGAAATATCTACCGTTCAAAACTGGAAAGAAGCTTTCTGAGAAACTGCTCTGTGTTCTGTTAATTCATCTCACAGAGTTACATCTTTCCCTTCAAGAAGCCTTTTGCTAAGGCTGTTCTTGTGGAATTGGCAAAGGGATATTTGGAAGCCCTTAGAGGGCTATGGTGAAAAAGGAAATATCTTCCGTTCAAGACTGGAAAGAAGCTTTCTGAGAAACTGCTCTGTGTTCTGTTAATTCATCTCACAGAGTTACATCTTTCCCTTCAAGAAGCCTTTCGCTAAGGCTGTTCTTGTGGAATTGGCAACGGGATATTTGGAAGCCCATAGACGGCTATGGTGAAAAAGGAAATATCTTCCGTTCAGAACTGGAAAGAACCTTTCTGAGAAACTGCTCTGTGTTCTGTTAATTCATCTCACAGAGTTACATCTTTCCCTTCAAGAAGCCTTTCGCTAAGGCTGTTCTTGTGGAATTGGCAAAGGGATATTTGGAAGCCCATAGAGGGCTATGGTGAAAAAGGAAATATCTTCCCTTGTAAACTGGAAAGAAGCTTTCTGAGAAACTGCTCTGTGTTCTGTTAATTCATCTCACAGAGTTACATCTTTCCCCTCAAGAAGCCTTTCGCTAAGGCTGTTCTTGTGGAATTGGCAAAGGGATATTTGGAAGCCCTTAGAGGGCTATGGTGAAAAAGGAAATATCTTCCCGTTCAAAACTGGAAAGAAGCTTTCTGAGAAACTGCTCTGTGTTCTGTTAAATCATCTCACAGAGTTACATCTTTCCCTTCAAGAAGCCTTTCGCTAAGGCTGTTCTTGTGGAATTGGCAAAGGGATATTTGGAAGCCCATAGAGGGCTATGGTGAAAAAGGAAATATCTTCCGTTCAAAACTGGAAAGAATCTTTTTGAGAAACTGCTCTGTGTTCTGTTAATTCATCACACACAGTTACATCTTTCCCTTCAACAAGCTTTTCGCTAAGGCCGTTCTTGTGGAATTGGCAAAGGGATATTTGGAAGCCCATAGAGGGCTATGGTGAAAAAGGAAATATCTTCCGTTCAAAACTGGAAAGACGCTTTTCAGAAACTGCTCAGTGTTCTGTTAATTCATCTCACAGAGTTACATCTTTCCCTTCAAGAAACCTTTCGCTAAGGCTGTCCTTGTGGAATTGGCAAAGGGATATTTGGAAGCCCATAGAGGGCTATGGTGAAAAAGGAAATATCTTCCGTTCAAAACTGGAAAGAAGCTTTCTGAGAAACTGCTCTGTGTTCTGTTAATTCATCTCACAGAGTTACATCTTTCCCTTCAAGAAGCCTTTCGCTAAGGCTGTTCTTGTGGAATTGGCAAAGGGATATTTGGAAGCCCATAGAGGGCTATGGTGAAAAAGGAAATATCTTCCGTTCAAAACAGGAAAGAAGCTTTCTTAGAAACTGCTCTGTGTTCTGTTAATTCATCTCACAGAGTTACATCTTTCCCTTCAAGAAGCCTTTCGCTAAGGCTGTTCTTGTGGAATTGGCAAAGGGATATTTGGAAGCCCATAGAGGGCTATGGTGAAAAAGGAAATATCTTCCGTTCAAAACTAGAAAGAAGCTTTTTGAGAAACTGCTCTCTGTTCTGTTAATTCATCTCACACAGTTACATCTTTCCCTTCAAGAAGACTTTCGCTAAGGCCGTTCTTGTGGAATTGGCAAAGGGATATTTGGAAGCCCATAGAGGGCTATGGTGAAAAAGGAAACATCTTCCGTTCAAAACAGGAAAGAAGCTTTCTTAGAAACTGCTCTGTGTTCTGTTAATTCATCTCACAGAGTTACATCTTTCCCTTCAAGAAGCCTTTCGCTAAGGCTGTTCTTGTGGAATTGGCTAAGGGATATTTGGAAGCCCATAGAGGGCTATGGTGAAAAAGGAAATATCTTCCGTTCAAAACTGGAAAGAAGCTTTCTGAGAAACTGCTCTGTGTTCTGTTAATTCATCTCACAGAGTTACATCTTTCCCTTCAAGAAGCCTTTCGCTAAGGCTGTTCTTGTGTAATTGGCAAAGGGATATTTGGAAGCCCTTAGAGGGCTATGGTGTAAAAGGAAATATCTTCCGTTCAAAACTGGAAAGAAGCTTTCTGAGAAACTGCTCTGTGTTCTGTTAATTCATCTCACAGAGTTACATCTTTCCCTTCAAGAAGCCTTTCGCTAAGGCTGTTCTTGTGGAATTGGCAAAGGGATATTTGGAAGCCCATAGAGGGCTATGGTGAAAAAGGAAATATCTTCCGTTCAAAACTGGAAAGAAGCTTTCTGAGAAACTGCTCTGTGTTCTGTTAATTCATCTCACACAGTTACATCTTTCCCTTCAAGAAGCCTTTCGCTAAGGCTGTTCTTGTGGAATTGGCAAAGGGATATTTGGAAGCCCTTAGAGGACTATGGAGAAAAAGCAAGTATCTTCCGTTCAAAACTGGAAAGAAGCTTTGTGAGAAACTGTTCTGTGTTCTGTTAATTCATCTCACAGAGTTACATCTTTCCCTTCAAGAAGCCTTTCGCTAAGGCCGTTCTTTTAGAATTTTCAAAGGGATATTTGGAAGCCCCTAGAGGGCTATGGTGAAAAAGGAAATATCTTCCGTTCAAAACTGCAAAGAAGCTTTCTGAGAAACTGCTCTGTGTTCTGTTAATTCATCACACAGAGTTACATCTTTCCCTTCTAGAAGCCTTTCGCTAAGGCTGTTCTTGTGGAATTGGCAAAGGGATATTTGGAAGCCCATAGAGGGCTATGGTGAAAAAGGAAATATCTTCCGTTCAAAACTGGAAAGAAGCTTTCTGAGAAACTGCTCTGTGTTCTCTTAATTCATCTCACAGAGTTACATCTTTCCCTTCAAGAAGCCTTTCGCTAAGGCTGTTCTTGTGGAATTGGCAAAGGGATATTTGGAAGCCCAAAGAGGGCTATGGTGAAAAAGGAAATATCTTCCGTTCAAAACTGGAAAGAAGCTTTCTGCGAAACTGCTCTGTGTTCTGTTAATTCATCTCACGGAGTTACATCTTCCCCTTCAAGAAGCCTTTCGCTAAGGCTGTTCTTGTGGAATTGGCAAAGGGATATTTGGAAGCCCATAGAGGGCTATGGTGAAAAAGGAAATATCTTCCGTTCAAAACTGGAAAGAAGCTTTCTGAGAAACTGCTCTGTGTTCTGTTACTTCATCTCACACAGTTCAATCTTTCCCTTCAAGAAGCCTTTCGCTAGGGCTGTTCTTGTGGAATTCGCAGAGGGATATTTGGAAGCCCATAGAGGGCTATGGTGAAAAAGGAAATATCTTCCGTTCAAAACTGGAAAGAAGCTTTCTGAGAAACTGCTCTGTGTTCTGTTAATTCATCTCACAGAGTTACATCTTTCCCTTCCAGAAGCCTTTCGCTAAGGCTGTTCTTGTGGAATTGGCAAAGGGATATTTGGAAGCCCTTAGAGGGCTATGGTGTAAAAGGAAATATCTTCCGTTCAAAACTGGAAAGAAGCTTTCTGAGAAACTGCTCTGTGTTCTGTTAATTCATCTCACACAGTTACATCTTTCCCTTCAAGAAGCCTTTCGCTAAGGCTGTTCTTGTGGAATTGGCAAAGGGATATTTGGAAGCCCATAGAGGGCTATGGTGAAAAAGGAAATATCTTCCGTTGTAAACTGGAAAGAAGCTTTCTGAGAAACTGCTCTGTGTTCTGTTAATTCATCTCACAGAGTTACATCTTTCCCCTCAAGAAGCCTTTCGCTAAGGCTGTTCTTGTGGAATTGGCAAAGGGATATTTGGAAGCCCTTAGAGGGCTATGGTGAAAAAGGAAATATCTTCCCGTTCAAAACTGGAAAGAAGCTTTCTGAGAAACTGCTCTGTGTTCTGTTAAATCATCTCACAGAGTTACATCTTTCCCTTCAAGAAGCCTTTCGCTAAGGCTGTTCTTGTGGAATTGGCAAAGGGATATTTGGAAGCCCATAGAGGGCTATGGTGAAAAAGGAAATATCTTCCGTTCAAAACTGGAAAGAATCTTTTTGAGAAACTGCTCTGTGTTCTGTTAATTCATCACACACAGTTACATCTTTCCCTTCAACAAGCTTTTCGCTAAGGCCGTTCTTGTGGAATTGGCAAAGGGATATTTGGAAGCCCATAGAGGGCTATGGTGAAAAAGGAAATATCTTCCGTTCAAAACTGGAAAGACGCTTTTCAGAAACTGCTCAGTGTTCTGTTAATTCATCTCACAGAGTTACATCTTTCCCTTCAAGAAACCTTTCGCTAAGGCTGTCCTTGTGGAATTGGCAAAGGGATATTTGGAAGCCCATAGAGGGCTATGGTGAAAAAGGAAATATCTTCCGTTCAAAACTGGAAAGAAGCTTTCTGAGAAACTGCTCTGTGTTCTGTTAATTCATCTCACAGAGTTACATCTTTCCCTTCAAGAAGCCTTTCGCTAAGGCTGTTCTTGTGGAATTGGCAAAGGGATATTTGGAAGCCCATAGAGGGCTATGGTGAAAAAGGAAATATCTTCCGTTCAAAACAGGAAAGAAGCTTTCTTAGAAACTGCTCTGTGTTCTGTTAATTCATCTCACAGAGTTACATCTTTCCCTTCAAGAAGCCTTTCGCTAAGGCTGTTCTTGTGGAATTGGCAAAGGGATATTTGGAAGCCCATAGAGGGCTATGGTGAAAAAGGAAATATCTTCCGTTCAAAACTAGAAAGAAGCTTTTTGAGAAACTGCTCTCTGTTCTGTTAATTCATCTCACACAGTTACATCTTTCCCTTCAAGAAGACTTTCGCTAAGGCCGTTCTTGTGGAATTGGCAAAGGGATATTTGGAAGCCCATAGAGGGCTATGGTGAAAAAGGAAACATCTTCCGTTCAAAACAGGAAAGAAGCTTTCTTAGAAACTGCTCTGTGTTCTGTTAATTCATCTCACAGAGTTACATCTTTCCCTTCAAGAAGCCTTTCGCTAAGGCTGTTCTTGTGGAATTGGCTAAGGGATATTTGGAAGCCCATAGAGGGCTATGGTGAAAAAGGAAATATCTTCCGTTCAAAACTGGAAAGAAGCTTTCTGAGAAACTGCTCTGTGTTCTGTTAATTCATCTCACAGAGTTACATCTTTCCCTTCAAGAAGCCTTTCGCTAAGGCTGTTCTTGTGTAATTGGCAAAGGGATATTTGGAAGCCCTTAGAGGGCTATGGTGTAAAAGGAAATATCTTCCGTTCAAAACTGGAAAGAAGCTTTCTGAGAAACTGCTCTGTGTTCTGTTAATTCATCTCACAGTGTTACATCTTTCCATTCAAGAAGCCTTTCACTAAGGCTGTTCTTGTGGAATTGGCAAAGGGATATTTGGAAGCCCATAGAGTTCTATGGTGAAAAAGGGAATATCTTCCGTTCAAAACTGGAAAAAGCTTTCTGAGTAACTGCTCTGTGTTCTGTTAATTCATCTCACAGAGTTACATCTTTCCCTTCAAGAAGCCTTTCGCTAAGGCTGTTCTTGTGGAAATGGAAAAGGGATATTTGGAAGCCCATAGAGGGCTATGGTGAAAAAGGAAATATCTTCCGTTCAAAACTGGAAAGAAGCTTTCTGAGATACTGCTCTGTGTTCTGTTAATTCATCTCACAGAGTTACATCTTTCCCTTCAAGAAGCCTTTCGGTAAGGCTGTTCTTGTGGAATTAGCAAAGGGATATTTGGAAGCCCATAGAGGGCTATGGTGAAAAAGGAAATATCTACCGTTCAAAACTGGAAAGAAGCTTTCTGAGAAACTGCTCTGTGTTCTGTTAATTCATCTCACAGAGTTACATCTTTCCCTTCAAGAAGCCTTTTGCTAAGGCTGTTCTTGTGGAATTGGCAAAGGGATATTTGGAAGCCCTTAGAGGGCTATGGTGAAAAAGGAAATATCTTCCGTTCAAGACTGGAAAGAAGCTTTCTGAGAAACTGCTCTGTGTTCTGTTAATTCATCTCACAGAGTTACATCTTTCCCTTCAAGAAGCCTTTCGCTAAGGCTGTTCTTGTGGAATTGGCAAAGGGATATTTGGAAGCCCATAGACGGCTATGGTGAAAAAGGAAATATCTTCCGTTCAGAACTGGAAAGAACCTTTCTGAGAAACTGCTCTGTGTTCTGTTAATTCATCTCACAGAGTTACATCTTTCCCTTCAAGAAGCCTTTCGCTAAGGCTGTTCTTGTGGAATTGGCAAAGGGATATTTGGAAGCCCATAGAGGGCTATGGTGAAAAAGGAAATATCTTCCCTTGTAAACTGGAAAGAAGCTTTCTGAGAAACTGCTCTGTGTTCTGTTAATTCATCTCACAGAGTTACATCTTTCCCCTCAAGAAGCCTTTCGCTAAGGCTGTTCTTGTGGAATTGGCAAAGGGATATTTGGAAGCCCTTAGAGGGCTATGGTGAAAAAGGAAATATCTTCCCGTTCAAAACTGGAAAGAAGCTTTCTGAGAAACTGCTCTGTGTTCTGTTAAATCATCTCACAGAGTTACATCTTTCCCTTCAAGAAGCCTTTCGCTAAGGCTGTTCTTGTGGAATTGGCAAAGGGATATTTGGAAGCCCATAGAGGGCTATGGTGAAAAAGGAAATATCTTCCGTTCAAAACTGGAAAGAATCTTTTTGAGAAACTGCTCTGTGTTCTGTTAATTCATCACACACAGTTACATCTTTCCCTTCAACAAGCTTTTCGCTAAGGCCGTTCTTGTGGAATTGGCAAAGGGATATTTGGAAGCCCATAGAGGGCTATGGTGAAAAAGGAAATATCTTCCGTTCAAAACTGGAAAGACGCTTTTCAGAAACTGCTCAGTGTTCTGTTAATTCATCTCACAGAGTTACATCTTTCCCTTCAAGAAACCTTTCGCTAAGGCTGTCCTTGTGGAATTGGCAAAGGGATATTTGGAAGCCCATAGAGGGCTATGGTGAAAAAGGAAATATCTTCCGTTCAAAACTGGAAAGAAGCTTTCTGAGAAACTGCTCTGTGTTCTGTTAATTCATCTCACAGAGTTACATCTTTCCCTTCAAGAAGCCTTTCGCTAAGGCTGTTCTTGTGGAATTGGCAAAGGGATATTTGGAAGCCCATAGAGGGCTATGGTGAAAAAGGAAATATCTTCCGTTCAAAACAGGAAAGAAGCTTTCTTAGAAACTGCTCTGTGTTCTGTTAATTCATCTCACAGAGTTACATCTTTCCCTTCAAGAAGCCTTTCGCTAAGGCTGTTCTTGTGGAATTGGCAAAGGGATATTTGGAAGCCCATAGAGGGCTATGGTGAAAAAGGAAATATCTTCCGTTCAAAACTAGAAAGAAGCTTTTTGAGAAACTGCTCTCTGTTCTGTTAATTCATCTCACACAGTTACATCTTTCCCTTCAAGAAGACTTTCGCTAAGGCCGTTCTTGTGGAATTGGCAAAGGGATATTTGGAAGCCCATAGAGGGCTATGGTGAAAAAGGAAACATCTTCCGTTCAAAACAGGAAAGAAGCTTTCTTAGAAACTGCTCTGTGTTCTGTTAATTCATCTCACAGAGTTACATCTTTCCCTTCAAGAAGCCTTTCGCTAAGGCTGTTCTTGTGGAATTGGCTAAGGGATATTTGGAAGCCCATAGAGGGCTATGGTGAAAAAGGAAATATCTTCCGTTCAAAACTGGAAAGAAGCTTTCTGAGAAACTGCTCTGTGTTCTGTTAATTCATCTCACAGAGTTACATCTTTCCCTTCAAGAAGCCTTTCGCTAAGGCTGTTCTTGTGTAATTGGCAAAGGGATATTTGGAAGCCCTTAGAGGGCTATGGTGTAAAAGGAAATATCTTCCGTTCAAAACTGGAAAGAAGCTTTCTGAGAAACTGCTCTGTGTTCTGTTAATTCATCTCACAGAGTTACATCTTTCCCTTCAAGAAGCCTTTCGCTAAGGCTGTTCTTGTGGAATTGGCAAAGGGATATTTGGAAGCCCATAGAGGGCTATGGTGAAAAAGGAAATATCTTCCGTTCAAAACTGGAAAGAAGCTTTCTGAGAAACTGCTCTGTGTTCTGTTAATTCATCTCACACAGTTACATCTTTCCCTTCAAGAAGCCTTTCGCTAAGGCTGTTCTTGTGGAATTGGCAAAGGGATATTTGGAAGCCCTTAGAGGACTATGGAGAAAAAGCAAGTATCTTCCGTTCAAAACTGGAAAGAAGCTTTGTGAGAAACTGTTCTGTGTTCTGTTAATTCATCTCACAGAGTTACATCTTTCCCTTCAAGAAGCCTTTCGCTAAGGCCGTTCTTTTAGAATTTTCAAAGGGATATTTGGAAGCCCCTAGAGGGCTATGGTGAAAAAGGAAATATCTTCCGTTCAAAACTGCAAAGAAGCTTTCTGAGAAACTGCTCTGTGTTCTGTTAATTCATCACACAGAGTTACATCTTTCCCTTCTAGAAGCCTTTCGCTAAGGCTGTTCTTGTGGAATTGGCAAAGGGATATTTGGAAGCCCATAGAGGGCTATGGTGAAAAAGGAAATATCTTCCGTTCAAAACTGGAAAGAAGCTTTCTGAGAAACTGCTCTGTGTTCTGTTAATTCATCTCACAGAGTTACATCTTTCCCTTCAAGAAGCCTTTCGCTAAGGCTGTTCTTGTGGAATTGGCAAAGGGATATTTGGAAGCCCAAAGAGGGCTATGGTGAAAAAGGAAATATCTTCCGTTCAAAACTGGAAAGAAGCTTTCTGCGAAACTGCTCTGTGTTCTGTTAATTCATCTCACGGAGTTACATCTTCCCCTTCAAGAAGCCTTTCGCTAAGGCTGTTCTTGTGGAATTGGCAAAGGGATATTTGGAAGCCCATAGAGGGCTATGGTGAAAAAGGAAATATCTTCCGTTCAAAACTGGAAAGAAGCTTTCTGAGAAACTGCTCTGTGTTCTGTTACTTCATCTCACACAGTTCAATCTTTCCCTTCAAGAAGCCTTTCGCTAGGGCTGTTCTTGTGGAATTCGCAGAGGGATATTTGGAAGCCCATAGAGGGCTATGGTGAAAAAGGAAATATCTTCCGTTCAAAACTGGAAAGAAGCTTTCTGAGAAACTGCTCTGTGTTCTGTTAATTCATCTCACAGAGTTACATCTTTCCCTTCCAGAAGCCTTTCGCTAAGGCTGTTCTTGTGGAATTGGCAAAGGGATATTTGGAAGCCCTTAGAGGGCTATGGTGTAAAAGGAAATATCTTCCGTTCAAAACTGGAAAGAAGCTTTCTGAGAAACTGCTCTGTGTTCTGTTAATTCATCTCACACAGTTACATCTTTCCCTTCAAGAAGCCTTTCGCTAAGGCTGTTCTTGTGGAATTGGCAAAGGGATATTTGGAAGCCCATAGAGGGCTATGGTGAAAAAGGAAATATCTTCCGTTCAAAACTGGAAAGAAGCTTTCTGGAAACTGCTCTGTGTTCTGTTAATTCATCTCACAGAGTTACATCTTTCCCTTCAAGAAGCCTTTCGCTATGGCTGTTCTTGTGGAATTGGCAAAGGGATATTTGGAAGCCCATAGAGGGCTATGGTGAAAAAGGAAATATCTTCTGTTCAAAACTGGAAAGAAGCTTTCTGAGAAACTGCTCAGTGTTCTGTTAATTCATCTCACACAGTTACATCTTTCCCTTCAAGAAACCTTTCGCTAAGGCTGTTCTTGTGGAATTGGCAAAGGGATATTTGGAAGCCCATAGAGGGCTACGGTGAAAAAGGAAATATCTTAAGTTCAAAACAGGAAAGAAGCTTTCCTAGAAACTGCTCTGTGTTCTGTTAATTCATCTCAGAGAGTTACATCTTTCCCTTCAAGAAGCCTTTCGCTAAGGCCGTTCTTGTGTAATAGGCAAAGGGATATTTGGAAGCCCATAGAGGTCTATGGTGAAAAAGGGAATATCTTCCGTTCAAAACAGGAAAGAAGCTTTCTTAGAAACTGCTCTGTGTTCTGTTAATTCATCTCACAGAGTTATATCTTTCCCTTCAAGAAGCCTTTCGCTAAGGCTGTTCTTGTGGAATTGGCAAAGGGATATTTGGAAGCCCATAGAGGGCTATGGTGAAAAAGGAAATATCTTCCGTTCAAAACTGGAAAGAAGCTTTCTGAGAAACTGCTCTGTGTTCTGTTAATTCATCTCACAGTGTTACATCTTTCCATTCAAGAAGCCTTTCACTAAGGCTGTTCTTGTGGAATTGGCAAAGGGATATTTGGAAGCCCATAGAGGGCTATGGTGAAAAAGGAAATATCTTCCGTTCAAAACTGGAAAAAGCTTTCTGAGAAACTGCTCTGTGTTCTGTTAATTCATCTCACAGAGTTACATCTTTCCCTTCAAGAAGCCTTTCGCTAAGGCTGTTCTTGTGGAATTGGCAAAGGGATATTTGGAAGCCCATAGAGGACTATGGAGAAAAAGCAAGTATCTTCCGTTCAAAACTGGAAAGAAGCTTTCTGAGAAACTGCTCTGTGTTCTGTTAATTCATCTCACAGAGTTACATCTTTCCCTACAAGAAGCCTTTCGCTAAGGCTGTTCTTGTGGAATTGGCAAAGGGATATTTGGAAGCCCATAGAGGGTTATGGTGAAAAAGGAAATATCTTCCGTTCAAAACTGGAAAGAAGCTTTCTGAGAAACTGCTCTGTGTTCTGTTAGTTCATCTCACAGAGTTACATCTTTCCCTTCAAGAAGCCTTTCGCTAAGGCTGTTCTTGTGGAATTGGCAAAGGGATATTTGGAAGCCCATAGATGGCTATGGTGAAAAAGGAAATATCTTCCGTTCAAAACTGGAAAGAAGCTTTCTGAGAAACTGCTCTGTGTTCTGTTAATTCAACTCACAGAGATACATCTTTCCCTTCAAGAAGCCTTTCGCTAAGGCTGTTCTTGTGGAATTGGCAAAGGGATATTTTGTAGCCCATAGAGGGCTATGATGAAAAAGGAAATATCTTCCGTTCAAAACTGGAAAGAAGCTTTCTGAGAAACTGCTCTGTGTTCTGTTAATTCATCTCACAGAGTTACATCTTTCCCTTCAAGAAGCCTTTCGCTAAGGCTGTTCTTGTGGAATTGGCAAAGGGATATTTGGAAGCCCTTAGAGGGCTATGGTGAAAAAGGAAATATCTTCCGTTCAAAACTGGAAAGAAGCTTTCTGAGAAACTGCTCTGTGTTCTGTTAATTCATCTCACAGAGTTACATCTTTCCCTTCAAGAAGCTTTTCACTAAGGCCGTTCTTGTTGAATTGGCAAAGGGATATTTGGAAGCCCATAGAGGCCTATGGTGAAAAAGGAAATATCTTCCGTTCAAAATTGGAAAGACGCTTTCTCAGAAACTGCTCTGTGTTCTGTTAATTCATCTCACAGAGTTACATCTTTCCCTTCAAGAAACCTTTCGCTAAGGCTGTCCTTGTGGAATTGGCAAAGGGATATTTGGAAGCCCCTACAGGGCTATGGTGAAAAAGGAAATATCTTCCGTTCAAAACTGGAAAGAAGCTTTCTGAGAAACTGCTCTGTGTTCTGTTAATTCATCTCACAGAGTTACATCTTTCCCTTCAAGAAGCCTTTCGCTAAGGCTGTTCTTGTGGAATTGGCAAAGGGATATTTGGAAGCCCATAGAGGGCTATGGTGAAAAAGGAAATATCTTCCGTTCAAAACTGGAAAGAAGCTTTGTGAGAAACTGTTCTGTGTTCTGTTAATTCATCTCACAGAGTTACATCTTTCCCTTCAAGAAGCCTTTCGCTAAGGCCGTTCTTTTAGAATTTTCAAAGGGATATTTGGAAGCCCCTAGAGGGCTATGGTGAAAAAGGAAATATCTTCCGTTCAAAACTGCAAAGAAGCTTTCTGAGAAACTGCTCTGTGTTCTGTTAATTCATCACACAGAGTTACATCTTTCCCTTCAAGAAGCCTTTCGCTAAGGCTGTTCTTGTGGAATTGGCAAAGGGATATTTGGAAGCCCATAGAGGGCTATGGTGAAAAAGGAAATATCTTCCGTTCAAAACTGGAAAGAAGCTTTCTGAGAAACTGCTCTGTGTTCTGTTAATTCATCTCACAGAGTTACATCTTTCCCCTCAAGAAGCCTTTCGCTAAGGCTGTTCTTGTGGAATTGGCAAAGGGATATTTGGAAGCCCTTAGAGGGCTATGGTGAAAAAGGAAATATCTTCCCGTTCAAAACTGGAAAGAAGCTTTCTGAGAAACTGCTCTGTGTTCTGTTAAATCATCTCACAGAGTTACATCTTTCCCTTCAAGAAGCCTTTCGCTAAGGCTGTTCTTGTGGAATTGGCAAAGGGATATTTGGAAGCCCATAGAGGGCTATGGTGAAAAAGGAAATATCTTCCGTTCAAAACTGGAAAGAATCTTTTTGAGAAACTGCTCTGTGTTCTGTTAATTCATCACACACAGTTACATCTTTCCCTTCAACAAGCTTTTCGCTAAGGCCGTTCTTGTGGAATTGGCAAAGGGATATTTGGAAGCCCATAGAGGGCTATGGTGAAAAAGGAAATATCTTCCGTTCAAAACTGGAAAGACGCTTTTCAGAAACTGCTCAGTGTTCTGTTAATTCATCTCACAGAGTTACATCTTTCCCTTCAAGAAACCTTTCGCTAAGGCTTTCCTTGTGGAATTGGCAAAGGGATATTTGGAAGCCCATAGAGGGCTATGGTGAAAAAGGAAATATCTTCCGTTCAAAACTGGAAAGAAGCTTTCTGAGAAACTGCTCTGTGTTCTGTTAATTCATCTCACAGAGTTACATCTTTCCCTTCAAGAAGCCTTTCGCTAAGGCTGTTCTTGTGGAATTGGCAAAGGGATATTTGGAAGCCCATAGAGGGCTATGGTGAAAAAGGAAATATCTTCCGTTCAAAACAGGAAAGAAGCTTTCTTAGAAACTGCTCTGTGTTCTGTTAATTCATCTCACAGAGTTACATCTTTCCCTTCAAGAAGCCTTTCGCTAAGGCTGTTCTTGTGGAATTGGCAAAGGGATATTTGGAAGCCCATAGAGGGCTATGGTGAAAAAGGAAATATCTTCCGTTCAAAACTAGAAAGAAGCTTTTTGAGAAACTGCTCTCTGTTCTGTTAATTCATCTCACACAGTTACATCTTTCCCTTCAAGAAGACTTTCGCTAAGGCCGTTCTTGTGGAATTGGCAAAGGGATATTTGGAAGCCCATAGAGGGCTATGGTGAAAAAGGAAACATCTTCCGTTCAAAACAGGAAAGAAGCTTTCTTAGAAACTGCTCTGTGTTCTGTTAATTCATCTCACAGAGTTACATCTTTCCCTTCAAGAAGCCTTTCGCTAAGGCTGTTCTTGTGGAATTGGCTAAGGGATATTTGGAAGCCCATAGAGGGCTATGGTGAAAAAGGAAATATCTTCCGTTCAAAACTGGAAAGAAGCTTTCTGAGAAACTGCTCTGTGTTCTGTTAATTCATCTCACAGAGTTACATCTTTCCCTTCAAGAAGCCTTTCGCTAAGGCTGTTCTTGTGTAATTGGCAAAGGGATATTTGGAAGCCCTTAGAGGGCAATGGTGTAAAAGGAAATATCTTCGGTTCAAAACTGGAAAGAAGCTTTCTGAGAAACTGCTCTGTGTTCTGTTAATTCATCTCACAGAGTTACATCTTTCCCTTCAAGAAGCCTTTCGCTAAGGCTGTTCTTGTGGAATTGGCAAAGGGATATTTGGAAGCCCATAGAGGGCTATGGTGAAAAAGGAAATATCTTCCGTTCAAAACTGGAAAGAAGCTTTCTGAGAAACTGCTCTGTGTTCTGTTAATTCATCTCACACAGTTACATCTTTCCCTTCAAGAAGCCTTTCGCTAAGGCTGTTCTTGTGGAATTGGCAAAGGGATATTTGGAAGCCCTTAGAGGACTATGGAGAAAAAGCAAGTATCTTCCGTTCAAAACTGGAAAGAAGCTTTGTGAGAAACTGTTCTGTGTTCTGTTAATTCATCTCACAGAGTTACATCTTTCCCTTCAAGAAGCCTTTCGCTAAGGCCGTTCTTTTAGAATTTTCAAAGGGATATTTGGAAGCCCCTAGAGGGCTATGGTGAAAAAGGAAATATCTTCCGTTCAAAACTGCAAAGAAGCTTTCTGAGAAACTGCTCTGTGTTCTGTTAATTCATCACACAGAGTTACATCTTTCCCTTCTAGAAGCCTTTCGCTAAGGCTGTTCTTGTGGAATTGGCAAAGGGATATTTGGAAGCCCATAGAGGGCTATGGTGAAAAAGGAAATATCTTCCGTTCAAAACTGGAAAGAAGCTTTCTGAGAAACTGCTCTGTGTTCTGTTAATTCATCTCACAGAGTTACATCTTTCCCTTCAAGAAGCCTTTCGCTAAGGCTGTTCTTGTGGAATTGGCAAAGGGATATTTGGAAGCCCAAAGAGGGCTATGGTGAAAAAGGAAATATCTTCCGTTCAAAACTGGAAAGAAGCTTTCTGCGAAACTGCTCTGTGTTCTGTTAATTCATCTCACGGAGTTACATCTTCCCCTTCAAGAAGCCTTTCGCTAAGGCTGTTCTTGTGGAATTGGCAAAGGGATATTTGGAAGCCCATAGAGGGCTATGGTGAAAAAGGAAATATCTTCCGTTCAAAACTGGAAAGAAGCTTTCTGAGAAACTGCTCTGTGTTCTGTTACTTCATCTCACACAGTTCAATCTTTCCCTTCAAGAAGCCTTTCGCTAGGGCTGTTCTTGTGGAATTCGCAGAGGGATATTTGGAAGCCCATAGAGGGCTATGGTGAAAAAGGAAATATCTTCCGTTCAAAACTGGAAAGAAGCTTTCTGAGAAACTGCTCTGTGTTCTGTTAATTCATCTCACAGAGTTACATCTTTCCCTTCCAGAAGCCTTTCGCTAAGGCTGTTCTTGTGGAATTGGCAAAGGGATATTTGGAAGCCCTTAGAGGGCTATGGTGTAAAAGGAAATATCTTCCGTTCAAAACTGGAAAGAAGCTTTCTGAGAAACTGCTCTGTGTTCTGTTAATTCATCTCACACAGTTACATCTTTCCCTTCAAGAAGCCTTTCGCTAAGGCTGTTCTTGTGGAATTGGCAAAGGGATATTTGGAAGCCCATAGAGGGCTATGGTGAAAAAGGAAATATCTTCCGTTCAAAACTGGAAAGAAGCTTTCTGGAAACTGCTCTGTGTTCTGTTAATTCATCTCACAGAGTTACATCTTTCCCTTCAAGAAGCCTTTCGCTATGGCTGTTCTTGTGGAATTGGCAAAGGGATATTTGGAAGCCCATAGAGGGCTATGGTGAAAAAGGAAATATCTTCTGTTCAAAACTGGAAAGAAGCTTTCTGAGAAACTGCTCAGTGTTCTGTTAATTCATCTCACACAGTTACATCTTTCCCTTCAAGAAACCTTTCGCTAAGGCTGTTCTTGTGGAATTGGCAAAGGGATATTTGGAAGCCCATAGAGGGCTACGGTGAAAAAGGAAATATCTTAAGTTCAAAACAGGAAAGAAGCTTTCTTAGAAACTGCTCTGTGTTCTGTTAATTCATCTCAGAGAGTTACATCTTTCCCTTCAAGAAGCCTTTCGCTAAGGCCGTTCTTGTGTAATAGGCAAAGGGATATTTGGAAGCCCATAGAGGTCTATGGTGAAAAAGGGAATATCTTCCGTTCAAAACAGGAAAGAAGCTTTCTTAGAAACTGCTCTGTGTTCTGTTAATTCATCTCACAGAGTTATATCTTTCCCTTCAAGAAGTCTTTCGCTAAGGCTGTTCTTGTGGAATTGGCAAAGGGATATTTGGAAGCCCATAGAGGGCTATGGTGAAAAAGGAAATATCTTCCGTTCAAAACTGGAAAGAAGCTTTCTGAGAAACTGCTCTGTGTTCTGTTAATTCATCTCACAGTGTTACATCTTTCCATTCAAGAAGCCTTTCACTAAGGCTGTTCTTGTGGAATTGGCAAAGGGATATTTGGAAGCCCATAGAGGGCTATGGTGAAAAAGGAAATATCTTCCGTTCAAAACTGGAAAAAGCTTTCTGAGAAACTGCTCTGTGTTCTGTTAATTCATCTCACAGAGTTACATCTTTCCCTTCAAGAAGCCTTTCGCTAAGGCTGTTCTTGTGGAATTGGCAAAGGGATATTTGGAAGCCCATAGAGGACTATGGAGAAAAAGCAAGTATCTTCCGTTCAAAACTGGAAAGAAGCTTTCTGAGAAACTGCTCTGTGTTCTGTTAATTCATCTCACAGAGTTACATCTTTCCCTTCAAGAAGCCTTTCGCTAAGGCTGTTCTTGTGGAATTGGCAAAGGGATATTTGGAAGCCCATAGAGGGTTATGGTGAAAAAGGAAATATCTTCCGTTCAAAACTGGAAAGAAGCTTTCTGAGAAACTGCTCTGTGTTCTGTTAGTTCATCTCACAGAGTTACATCTTTCCCTTCAAGAAGCCTTTCGCTAAGGCTGTTCTTGTGGAATTGGCAAAGGGATATTTGGAAGCCCATAGATGGCTATGGTGAAAAAGGAAATATCTTCCGTTCAAAACTGGAAAGAAGCTTTCTGAGAAACTGCTCTGTGTTCTGTTAATTCAACTCACAGAGATACATCTTTCCCTTCAAGAAGCCTTTCGCTAAGGCTGTTCTTGTGGAATTGGCAAAGGGATATTTTGTATCCCATAGAGGGCTATGATGAAAAAGGAAATATCTTCCGTTCAAAACTGGAAAGAAGCTTTCTGAGAAACTGCTCTGTGTTCTGTTAATTCATCTCACAGAGTTACATCTTTCCCTTCAAGAAGCCTTTCGCTAAGGCTGTTCTTGTGGAATTGGCAAAGGGATATTTGGAAGCCCTTAGAGGGCTATGGTGAAAAAGGAAATATCTTCCGTTCAAAACTGGAAAGAAGCTTTCTGAGAAACTGCTCTGTGTTCTGTTAATTCATCTCACAGAGTTACATCTTTCCCTTCAAGAAGCTTTTCACTAAGGCCGTTCTTGTGGAATTGGCAAAGGGATATTTGGAAGCCCATAGAGGCCTATGGTGAAAAAGGAAATATCTTCCGTTCAAAATTGGAAAGACGCTTTCTCAGAAACTGCTCTGTGTTCTGTTAATTCATCTCACAGAGTTACATCTTTCCCTTCAAGAAACCTTTCGCTAAGGCTGTCCTTGTGGAATTGGCAAAGGGATATTTGGAAGCCCCTACAGGGCTATGGTGAAAAAGGAAATATCTTCCGTTCAAAACTGGAAAGAAGCTTTCTGAGAAACTGCTCTGTGTTCTGTTAATTCATCTCACAGAGTTACATCTTTCCCTTCAAGAAGCCTTTCGCTAAGGCTGTTCTTGTGGAATTGGCAAAGGGATATTTGGAAGCCCATAGAGGGCTATGGTGAAAAAGGAAATATCTTCCGTTCAAAACTGGAAAGAAGCTTTGTGAGAAACTGTTCTGTGTTCTGTTAATTCATCTCACAGAGTTACATCTTTCCCTTCAAGAAGCCTTTCGCTAAGGCCGTTCTTTTAGAATTTTCAAAGGGATATTTGGAAGCCCCTAGAGGGCTATGGTGAAAAAGGAAATATCTTCCGTTCAAAACTGCAAAGAAGCTTTCTGAGAAACTGCTCTGTGTTCTGTTAATTCATCACACAGAGTTACATCTTTCCCTTCAAGAAGCCTTTCGCTAAGGCTGTTCTTGTGGAATTGGCAAAGGGATATTTGGAAGCCCATAGAGGGCTATGGTGAAAAAGGAAATATCTTCCGTTCAAAACTGGAAAGAAGCTTTCTGAGAAACTGCTCTGTGTTCTGTTAATTCATCTCACAGAGTTACATCTTTCCCTTCAAGAAGCCTTTCGCTAAGGCTGTTCTTGTGGAATTGGCAAAGGGATATTTGGAAGCCCAAAGAGGGCTATGGTGAAAAAGGAAATATCTTCCGTTCAAAACTGGAAAGAAGTTTTCTGCGAAACTGCTCTGTGTTCTGTTAATTCATCTCACGGAGTTACATCTTCCCCTTCAAGAAGCCTTTCGCTAAGGCTGTTCTTGTGGAATTGGCAAAGGGATATTTGCAAGCCCATAGAGGGCTATGGTGAAAAAGGAAATATCTTCCGTTCAAAACTGGAAAGAAGCTTTCTGAGAAACTGCTCTGTGTTCTGTTACTTCATCTCACACAGTTCAATCTTTCCCTTCAAGAAGCCTTTCGCTAAGGCTGTTCTTGTGGAATTCGCAGAGGGATATTTAGAAGCCCATAGAGGGCTATGGTGAAAAAGGAAATATCTTCCGTTCAAAACTGGAAAGAAGCTTTCTGAGAAACTGCTCTGTGTTCTGTTAATTCATCACACAGTGTTACATCTTTCCCTTCCAGAAGCCTTTCGCTAAGGCTGTTCTTGTGGAATTGGCAAAGGGATATTTGGAAGCCCTTAGAGGGCTATGGTGTAAAAGGAAATATCTTCCGTTCAAAACTGGAAAGAAGCTTTCTGAGAAACTGCTCTGTGTTCTGTTAATTCATCTCACACAGTTACATCTTTCCCTTCAAGAAGCCTTTCGCTAAGGCTGTTCTTGTGGAATTGGCAAAGGGATATTTGGAAGCCCATAGAGGGCTATGGTGAAAAAGGAAATATCTTCCGTTCAAAACTGGAAAGAAGCTTTCTGAGAAACTGCTCTGTGTTCTGTTAATTCATCTCACAGAGTTACATATTTCCCTTCAAGAAGCCTTTCGTTATGGCTGTTCTTGTGGAATTGGCAAAGGGATATTTGGAAGCCCATAGAGGGCTATGGTGAAAAAGGAAATATCTTCCGTTCGAACTGGAAAGAAGCTTTCTGAGAAACTGCTCAGTGTTCTGTTAATTCATCTCACACAGTTACATCTTTCCCTTCAAGAAGCCTTTCGCTAAGGCTGTTCTTGTGGAATTGGCAAAGGGATATTTGGAAGCCCATAGAGGGCTACGGTGAAAAAGGAAATATCTTCCGTTCAAAACAGGAAAGAAGCTTTCTTAGAAACTGCTCTGTGTTCTGTTAATTCATCTCAGAGAGTTACATCTTTCCCTTCAAGAAGCCTATCGCTAAGGCCGTTCTTGTGTAATAGGCAAAGGGATATTTGGAAGCCCATAGAGGGCTATGGTGAAAAAGGGAATATCTTCCGTTCAAAACAGGAAAGAAGCTTTCTTAGAAACTGCTCTGTGTTCTGTTAATTCATCTCACAGAGTTACATCTTTCCCTTCAAGAAGCCTTTCGCTAAGGCTGTTCTTGTGGAATTGGCAAAGGGATATTTGGAAGCCAATAGAGGGCTATGGTGAAAAAGGAAATATCTTCCGTTCAAAACTGGAAAGAAGCTTTCTGAGAAACTGCTCTGTGTTCTGTTAATTCATCTCACAGAGTTACATCTTTCCCTTCAAGAAGCCTTTCGGTAAGGCTGTTCTTGTGGAATTAGCAAAGGGATATTTGGAAGCCCATAGAGGGCTATGGTGAAAAAGGAAATATCTACCGTTCAAAACTGGAAAGAAGCTTTCTGAGAAACTGCTCTGTGTTCTGTTAATTCATCTCACAGAGTTACATCTTTCCCTTCAAGAAGCCTTTCGCTAAGGCTGTTCTTGTGGAATTGGCAAAGGGATATTTGGAAGCCCTTAGAGGGCTATGGTGAAAAAGGAAATATCTTCCGTTCAAGACTGGAAAGAAGCTTTCTGAGAAACTGCTCTGTGTTCTGTTAATTCATCTCACAGAGTTACATCTTTCCCTTCAAGAAGCCTTTCGCTAAGGCTGTTCTTGTGGAATTGGCAAAGGGATATTTGGAAGCCCATAGACGGCTATGGTGAAAAAGGAAATATCTTCCGTTCAGAACTGGAAAGAACCTTTCTGAGAAACTGCTCTGTGTTCTGTTAATTCATCTCACAGAGTTACATCTTTCCCTTCAAGAAGCCTTTCGCTAAGGCTGTTCTTGTGGAATTGGCAAAGGGATATTTGGAAGCCCATAGAGGGCTATGGTGAAAAAGGAAATATCTTCCGTTCAAAACTGGAAAGAAGCTTTCTGAGAAACGGCTCTGTGTTCTGTTAATTCATCTCACACAGTTACATCTTTCCCTTCAAGAAGCCTTTCGCTAAGGCTGTTCTTGTGGAATTGGCAAAGGGATATTTGGAAGCCCATAGAGGGCTATGGTGAAAAAGGAAATATCTTCCGTTCAAAACTGGAAAGAAGCTTTCTGAGAAACGGCTCTGTGTTCTGTTAATTCATCTCACACAGTTACATCTTTCCCTTCAAGAAGCCTTTCGCTAAGGCTGTTCTTGTGGAATTGGCAAAGGGATATTTGGAAGCCCATAGAGGGCTATGGTGAAAAAGGAAATATCTTCCGTTCAAAACTGGAAAGAAGCTTTCTGAGAAACTGCTCTGTGTTCTGTTACTTCATCTCACACAGTTCAATCTTTCCCTTCAAGAAGCCTTTCGCTAGGGCTGTTCTTGTGGAATTCGCAGAGGGATATTTGGAAGCCCATAGAGGGCTATGGTGAAAAAGGAAATATCTTCCGTTCAAAACTGGAAAGAAGCTTTCTGAGAAACTGCTCTGTGTTCTGTTAATTCATCTCACAGAGTTACATCTTTCCCTTCCAGAAGCCTTTCGCTAAGGCTGTTCTTGTGGAATTGGCAAAGGGATATTTGGAAGCCCTTAGAGGGCTATGGTGTAAAAGGAAATATCTTCCGTTCAAAACTGGAAAGAAGCTTTCTGAGAAACTGCTCTGTGTTCTGTTAATTCATCTCACACAGTTACATCTTTCCCTTCAAGAAGCCTTTCGCTAAGGCTGTTCTTGTGGAATTGGCAAAGGGATATTTGGAAGCCCATAGAGGGCTATGGTGAAAAAGGAAATATCTTCCGTTCAAAACTGGAAAGAAGCTTTCTGGAAACTGCTCTGTGTTCTGTTAATTCATCTCACAGAGTTACATCTTTCCCTTCAAGAAGCCTTTCGCTATGGCTGTTCTTGTGGAATTGGCAAAGGGATATTTGGAAGCCCATAGAGGGCTATGGTGAAAAAGGAAATATCTTCTGTTCAAAACTGGAAAGAAGCTTTCTGAGAAACTGCTCAGTGTTCTGTTAATTCATCTCACACAGTTACATCTTTCCCTTCAAGAAACCTTTCGCTAAGGCTGTTCTTGTGGAATTGGCAAAGGGATATTTGGAAGCCCATAGAGGGCTACGGTGAAAAAGGAAATATCTTAAGTTCAAAACAGGAAAGAAGCTTTCTTAGAAACTGCTCTGTGTTCTGTTAATTCATCTCAGAGAGTTACATCTTTCCCTTCAAGAAGCCTTTCGCTAAGGCCGTTCTTGTGTAATAGGCAAAGGGATATTTGGAAGCCCATAGAGGTCTATGGTGAAAAAGGGAATATCTTCCGTTCAAAACAGGAAAGAAGCTTTCTTAGAAACTGCTCTGTGTTCTGTTAATTCATCTCACAGAGTTATATCTTTCCCTTCAAGAAGCCTTTCGCTAAGGCTGTTCTTGTGGAATTGGCAAAGGGATATTTGGAAGCCCATAGAGGGCTATGGTGAAAAAGGAAATATCTTCCGTTCAAAACTGGAAAGAAGCTTTCTGAGAAACTGCTCTGTGTTCTGTTAATTCATCTCACAGTGTTACATCTTTCCATTCAAGAAGCCTTTCACTAAGGCTGTTCTTGTGGAATTGGCAAAGGGATATTTGGAAGCCCATAGAGGGCTATGGTGAAAAAGGAAATATCTTCCGTTCAAAACTGGAAAAAGCTTTCTGAGAAACTGCTCTGTGTTCTGTTAATTCATCTCACAGAGTTACATCTTTCCCTTCAAGAAGCCTTTCGCTAAGGCTGTTCTTGTGGAATTGGCAAAGGGATATTTGGAAGCCCATAGAGGACTATGGAGAAAAAGCAAGTATCTTCCGTTCAAAACTGGAAAGAAGCTTTCTGAGAAACTGCTCTGTGTTCTGTTAATTCATCTCACAGAGTTACATCTTTCCCTTCAAGAAGCCTTTCGCTAAGGCTGTTCTTGTGGAATTGGCAAAGGGATATTTGGAAGCCCATAGAGGGTTATGGTGAAAAAGGAAATATCTTCCGTTCAAAACTGGAAAGAAGCTTTCTGAGAAACTGCTCTGTGTTCTGTTAGTTCATCTCACAGAGTTACATCTTTCCCTTCAAGAAGCCTTTCGCTAAGGCTGTTCTTGTGGAATTGGCAAAGGGATATTTGGAAGCCCATAGATGGCTATGGTGAAAAAGGAAATATCTTCCGTTCAAAACTGGAAAGAAGCTTTCTGAGAAACTGCTCTGTGTTCTGTTAATTCAACTCACAGAGATACATCTTTCCCTTCAAGAAGCCTTTCGCTAAGGCTGTTCTTGTGGAATTGGCAAAGGGATATTTTGTATCCCATAGAGGGCTATGATGAAAAAGGAAATATCTTCCGTTCAAAACTGGAAAGAAGCTTTCTGAGAAACTGCTCTGTGTTCTGTTAATTCATCTCACAGAGTTACATCTTTCCCTTCAAGAAGCCTTTCGCTAAGGCTGTTCTTGTGGAATTGGCAAAGGGATATTTGGAAGCCCTTAGAGGGCTATGGTGAAAAAGGAAATATCTTCCGTTCAAAACTGGAAAGAAGCTTTCTGAGAAACTGCTCTGTGTTCTGTTAATTCATCTCACAGAGTTACATCTTTCCCTTCAAGAAGCTTTTCACTAAGGCCGTTCTTGTGGAATTGGCAAAGGGATATTTGGAAGCCCATAGAGGCCTATGGTGAAAAAGGAAATATCTTCCGTTCAAAATTGGAAAGACGCTTTCTCAGAAACTGCTCTGTGTTCTGTTAATTCATCTCACAGAGTTACATCTTTCCCTTCAAGAAACCTTTCGCTAAGGCTGTCCTTGTGGAATTGGCAAAGGGATATTTGGAAGCCCCTACAGGGCTATGGTGAAAAAGGAAATATCTTCCGTTCAAAACTGGAAAGAAGCTTTCTGAGAAACTGCTCTGTGTTCTGTTAATTCATCTCACAGAGTTACATCTTTCCCTTCAAGAAGCCTTTCGCTAAGGCTGTTCTTGTGGAATTGGCAAAGGGATATTTGGAAGCCCATAGAGGGCTATGGTGAAAAAGGAAATATCTTCCGTTCAAAACTGGAAAGAAGCTTTGTGAGAAACTGTTCTGTGTTCTGTTAATTCATCTCACAGAGTTACATCTTTCCCTTCAAGAAGCCTTTCGCTAAGGCCGTTCTTTTAGAATTTTCAAAGGGATATTTGGAAGCCCCTAGAGGGCTACGGTGAAAAAGGAAATATCTTCCGTTCAAAACTGCAAAGAAGCTTTCTGAGAAACTGCTCTGTGTTCTGTTAATTCATCACACAGAGTTACATCTTTCCCTTCAAGAAGCCTTTCGCTAAGGCTGTTCTTGTGGAATTGGCAAAGGGATATTTGGAAGCCCATAGAGGGCTATGGTGAAAAAGGAAATATCTTCCGTTCAAAACTGGAAAGAAGCTTTCTGAGAAACTGCTCTGTGTTCTGTTAATTCATCTCACAGAGTTACATCTTTCCCTTCAAGAAGCCTTTCGCTAAGGCTGTTCTTGTGGAATTGGCAAAGGGATATTTGGAAGCCCAAAGAGGGCTATGGTGAAAAAGGAAATATCTTCCGTTCAAAACTGGAAAGAAGTTTTCTGCGAAACTGCTCTGTGTTCTGTTAATTCATCTCACGGAGTTACATCTTCCCCTTCAAGAAGCCTTTCGCTAAGGCTGTTCTTGTGGAATTGGCAAAGGGATATTTGCAAGCCCATAGAGGGCTATGGTGAAAAAGGAAATATCTTCCGTTCAAAACTGGAAAGAAGCTTTCTGAGAAACTGCTCTGTGTTCTGTTACTTCATCTCACACAGTTCAATCTTTCCCTTCAAGAAGCCTTTCGCTAAGGCTGTTCTTGTGGAATTCGCAGAGGGATATTTAGAAGCCCATAGAGGGCTATGGTGAAAAAGGAAATATCTTCCGTTCAAAACTGGAAAGAAGCTTTCTGAGAAACTGCTCTGTGTTCTGTTAATTCATCACACAGTGTTACATCTTTCCCTTCCAGAAGCCTTTCGCTAAGGCTGTTCTTGTGGAATTGGCAAAGGGATATTTGGAAGCCCTTAGAGGGCTATGGTGTAAAAGGAAATATCTTCCGTTCAAAACTGGAAAGAAGCTTTCTGAGAAACTGCTCTGTGTTCTGTTAATTCATCTCACACAGTTACATCTTTCCCTTCAAGAAGCCTTTCGCTAAGGCTGTTCTTGTGGAATTGGCAAAGGGATATTTGGAAGCCCATAGAGGGCTATGGTGAAAAAGGAAATATCTTCCGTTCAAAACTGGAAAGAAGCTTTCTGAGAAACTGCTCTGTGTTCTGTTAATTCATCTCACAGAGTTACATCTTTCCCTTCAAGAAGCCTTTCGTTATGGCTGTTCTTGTGGAATTGGCAAAGGGATATTTGGAAGCCCATAGAGGGCTATGGTGAAAAAGGAAATATCTTCCGTTCGAACTGGAAAGAAGCTTTCTGAGAAACTGCTCAGTGTTCTGTTAATTCATCTCACACAGTTACATCTTTCCCTTCAAGAAGCCTTTCGCTAAGGCTGTTCTTGTGGAATTGGCAAAGGGATATTTGGAAGCCCATAGAGGGCTACGGTGAAAAAGGAAATATCTTCCGTTCAAAACAGGAAAGAAGCTTTCTTAGAAACTGCTCTGTGTTCTGTTAATTCATCTCAGAGAGTTACATCTTTCCCTTCAAGAAGCCTATCGCTAAGGCCGTTCTTGTGTAATAGGCAAAGGGATATTTGGAAGCCCATAGAGGGCTATGGTGAAAAAGGGAATATCTTCCGTTCAAAACAGGAAAGAAGCTTTCTTAGAAACTGCTCTGTGTTCTGTTAATTCATCTCACAGAGTTACATCTTTCCCTTCAAGAAGCCTTTCGCTAAGGCTGTTCTTGTGGAATTGGCAAAGGGATATTTGGAAGCCAATAGAGGGCTATGGTGAAAAAGGAAATATCTTCCGTTCAAAACTGGAAAGAAGCTTTCTGAGAAACTGCTCTGTGTTCTGTTAATTCATCTCACAGAGTTACATCTTTCCCTTCAAGAAGCCTTTCGGTAAGGCTGTTCTTGTGGAATTAGCAAAGGGATATTTGGAAGCCCATAGAGGGCTATGGTGAAAAAGGAAATATCTACCGTTCAAAACTGGAAAGAAGCTTTCTGAGAAACTGCTCTGTGTTCTGTTAATTCATCTCACAGAGTTACATCTTTCCCTTCAAGAAGCCTTTCGCTAAGGCTGTTCTTGTGGAATTGGCAAAGGGATATTTGGAAGCCCTTAGAGGGCTATGGTGAAAAAGGAAATATCTTCCGTTCAAGACTGGAAAGAAGCTTTCTGAGAAACTGCTCTGTGTTCTGTTAATTCATCTCACAGAGTTACATCTTTCCCTTCAAGAAGCCTTTCGCTAAGGCTGTTCTTGTGGAATTGGCAAAGGGATATTTGGAAGCCCATAGAGGGCTATGGTGAAAAAGGAAATACCTTCCGTTCCAAACTGGAAAGAAGCCTTCTGCGAAACTGCTCTGTGTTCTGTTAATTCATCTCACAGAGTTACATCTCTCCCTTCAAGAAGCCTTTCGCTAAGGCTGTTCTTGTGGAATTGGAAAAGGGATATTTGGAAGCCCATAGAGATCTACGGTGAAAAAGGAAATATCTTCCGTTCAAAACTGGAAAGAAGCTTTCTGAGAAACTGCTCTGTGTTCTGTTAATTCATCTCACAGAGTTACATCATTCCCTTCAAAAGCCTTTGGCTAAGGCTGTTCTTGTGGAATTGGCAAAGGGATATTTGGAAGCCCATAGAGGGCTATGGTGAAAAAGGAAATATCTTCCATTCAAAACTGTAAAGAAGCTTTCTGAGAAACTGCTCTGTGTTCTGTTAATTCAACTCACACAGTTACATCTTTCCCTTCAAGAAGCCTTTCGCTAAGGCTGTTCTTGTGGTATTCGCCGAGGGATATTTGGAAGCCCATAGAGGGCTATGGTGAAAAAGGAAATATCTTCCGTTGTAAACTGGAAAGAAGCTTTCTGAGAAACTGCTCTATGTTCTGTTAATTCATCTCACAGAGTTACATCTTTCCCCTCAAGAAGCCTTTCGCTAAGGCTGTTCTTGTGGAATTGGCAAAGGGATATTTGGAAGCCCTTAGAGGGCTATGGTGAAAAAGGAAATATCTTCCGTTCAAAACTGGAAAGAAGCTTTCTGAGAAACTGCTCTGTGTTCTGTTAAATCATCTCACAGAGTTACATCTTTCCCTTCAAGAAGCCTTTCGCTAAGGCTGTTCTTGTGGAATTGGCAAAGGGATATTTGGAAGCCCATAGAGGGCTATGGTGAAAAAGGAAATATCTTCCGTTCAAAACTGGAAAGAATCTTTTTGAGAAACTGCTCTGTGTTCTGTTAATTCATCACACACAGTTACATCTTTCCCTTCAACAAGCTTTTCGCTAAGGCCGTTCTTGTGGAATTGGCAAAGGGATATTTGGAAGCCCATAGAGGGCTATGGTGAAAAAGGAAATATCTTCCGTTCAAAACTGGAAAGAAGCTTTCTGAGAAACTGCTCTGTGTTCTGTTAATTCATCTCACAGAGTTACATCTTTCCCTTCAAGAAGCCTTTCCCTAAGGCTGTTCTTGTGGAATTGGCAAAGGGATATTTGGAAGCCCATAGAGGGCTACGGTGAAAAAGGAAATATCTTCCGTTCAAAACTGGAAAGAATCTTTTTGAGAAACTGCTCTGTGTTCTGTTAATTCATCTCACACAGTTACATCTTTCCCTTGAAGAAGCCTTTAGCTAAGGCCGTTCTTGTGGAATTGGCAAAGGGATATTTGGAAGCCCATAGAGGGCTATGGTGAAAAAGGAAATATCTTCCGTTCAAAACTGGAAAGAAGCTTTCAGAGAAACTGCTCTGTGTTCTGTTAATTCATCTCACACAGTTACATCTTTCCCTTCAAGAAGCCTTTCTCTAAGGCTGTTCTTGTGGAATTGGCAAAGGGATATTTGGAAGCCCATAGAGGGCTATGGTGAAAAAGGAAATATCTTCCGTTGAAAACTGGAAAGACCCTTTCTGAGGAACTGTTCTGTGTTCTGTTAATTCATCTCACAGAGTTACATCTTTCCCTTCAAGAATCCTTCCGCTAAGGCCGTTCTGGTGGAATTGGCAAAGGGATATTTGGAAGCCCATAGAGTTCTATGGTGAAAAAGGAAATATCTTCCGTTCAAAACTGGAAAAAGCTTTCTGAGAAACTGCTCTGTGTTCTGTTAATTCATCTCACAGAGTTACATCTTTCCCTTCAAGAAGCCTTTCGCTAAGGCTGTTCTTGTGGAAATGGAAAAGGGATATTTGGAAGCCCATAGAGGGCTATGGTGAAAAAGGAAATATCTTCCGTTCAAAACTGGAAAGAAGCTTTCTGAGATACTGCTCTGTGTTCTGTTAATTCATCTCACAGAGTTACATCTTTCCCTTCAAGAAGCCTTTCGGTAAGGCTGTTCTTGTGGAATTAGCAAAGGGATATTTGGAAGCCCATAGAGGGCTATGGTGAAAAAGGAAATATCTACCGTTCAAAACTGGAAAGAAGCTTTCTGAGAAACTGCTCTGTGTTCTGTCAATTCATCTCACAGAGTTACATCTTTCCCTTCAAGAAGCCTTTTGCTAAGGCTGTTCTTGTGGAATTGGCAAAGGGATATTTGGAAGCCCTTAGAGGGCTATGGTGAAAAAGGAAATATCTTCCGTTCAAGACTGGAAAGAAGCTTTCTGAGAAACTGCTCTGTGTTCTGTTAATTCATCTCACAGAGTTACATCTTTCCCTTCAAGAAGCCTTTCGCTAAGGCTGTTCTTGTGGAATTGGCAAAGGGATATTTGGAAGCCCATAGACGGCTATGGTGAAAAAGGAAATATCTTCCGTTCAGAACTGGAAAGAACCTTTCTGAGAAACTGCTCTGTGTTCTGTTAATTCATCTCACAGAGTTACATCTTTCCCTTCAAGAAGCCTTTCGCTAAGGCTGTTCTTGTGGAATTGGCAATGGGATATTTGGAAGCCCTTAGAGGGCTATGGTGAAAAAGGAAATATCTTCCTTTCAAAACTGGAAACAAGCTTTGTGAGAAACTGCTCTGTGTTCTGTTAATTCATCTCACAGAATTACATCTTTCCCTTCAAGATGCCTTTCGCTAAGGCTGTTCTTGTGGAATTGGCAAAGGGATATTTGGAAGCCCATTGAGGGCTATGGTGAAAAAGGAAATATCTTCCGTTCAAAACAGGAAAGAAGCTTTCTGAGAAAATGCTCTGTGTTCTGTTAATTCATCTCACAGAGTTACATCTTTCCCTTCAAGAAGCCTTTCGCTAAGGCTGTTCTTGTGGAATTGGCAAAGGGATATTTGGAAGCCCATAGAGGGCTATGGTGAAAAAGGAAATATCTTCCGTTCAAAACTGGAAAGAAGCTTTCTGAGAAACTGCTCTGTGTTCTGTTAATTCATCTCACAGAGTTACATCTTTCCCTTCAAGAAGCCTTTCGCTAAGGCTGTTCTTGTGGAATTGGGAAAGGGATATTTGGAAGCCCATAGAGGGCTATGGTGAAAAAGGAAATATCTTCCGTTCAAAACTGGAAAGAAGCTTTATGAGAAACTGCTCTGTGTTTTGTTAATTCATCTCACAGAGTTACATCTTTCCCTTCAAGAAGCCTTTCTCTAAGGCTGTTCTTGTGGAATTGGCAAAGGGATATTTGGAAGCCCATAGAGGGCATTGGTGAAAAAGGAAATATCTTCCGTTCAAAACTGGAAAGAACCTTTCTGAGAAACTGCTCTGTGTTCTGTTAATTCATCTCACAGAGTTACATCTTTCCCTTCAAGAATCCTTTCGCTAAGGCCGTTCTGGTGGAATTGGCAAAGGGATATTTGGAAGCCCATAGAGGGCTATGGTGAAAAAGGAAATATCTTCCGTTCAAAACTGGAAAGAACCTTTCTGAGAAACTGTTCTGTGTTCTGTTAGTTCATCTCACAGAGTTACATCTTTCCCTTCAAGAAACCTTTCGCTAAGGCTGTTCTTGAGGAATTGGCAAAGGGATATTTGGAAGCCCATAGAGGGCTATGGTGAAAAAGGAAATATCTTCCGTTCAAAACTGGAAAGAAGCTTTCTGAGAAACTGCTCTGTGTTCTGTTAATTCATCCCACAAAGTTACATCTTTCCCTTCAAGAAGCCTTTCGCTAAGGCTGTTCTTGTGGAATTGGCAAAGGTATATTTGGAAGCCCATAGAGGGCTATGGTGAAAAAGGAAATATCTTCCGTTCAAAACTGGAAAGAATCTTTTTGAGAAACTTCTCTGTGTTCTGTTAATTCATCTCACAGAGTTACATCTTTCCCTTCAAGAAACCTTTCGCTAAGGCTGTCCTTGTGGAATTGGCAAAGGGATATTTGGAAGCCCATAGAGGGCTATGGTGAAAAAGGAAATATCTTCCGTTCAAAACTGGAAAGAAGCTTTCTGAGAAACTGCTCTGTGTTCTGTTAATTCATCTCACAGAGTTACATCTTTCCCTTCAAGAAGCCTTTCGCTAAGGCTGTTCTTGTGGAATTGGCAAAGGGATATTTGGAAGCCCATAGAGGGCTATGGTGAAAAAGGAAATATCTTCCGTTCAAAACTGGAAAGAAGCTTTCTGAGAAACTGCTCTGTGTTCTGTTAATTCATCTCACACAGTTACATCTTTCCCTTCAAGAAGCCTTTCGCTAAGGCTGTTCTTGTGGAATTGGCAAAGGGATATTTGGAAGCCCATAGAGGGCTATGGTGAAAAAGGAAATATCTTCCGTTGAAAACTGGAAAGACCCTTTCTGAGGAACTGTTCTGTGTTCTGTTAATTCATCTCACAGAGTTACATCTTTCCCTTCAAGAATCCTTCCGCTAAGGCCGTTCTGGTGGAATTGGCAAAGGGATATTTGGAAGCCCATAGAGTTCTATGGTGAAAAAGGAAATATCTTCCGTTCAAAACTGGAAAAAGCTTTCTGAGAAACTGCTCTGTGTTCTGTTAATTCATCTCACAGAGTTACATCTTTCCCTTCAAGAAGCCTTTCGCTAAGGCTGTTCTTGTGGAAATGGAAAAGGGATATTTGGAAGCCCATAGAGGGCTATGGTGAAAAAGGAAATATCTTCCGTTCAAAATTGGAAAGAAGCTTTCTGAGATACTGCTCTGTGTTCTGTTAATTCATCTCACAGAGTTACATCTTTCCCTTCAAGAAGCCTTTCGGTAAGGCTGTTCTTGTGGAATTAGCAAAGGGATATTTGGAAGCCCATAGAGGGCTATGGTGAAAAAGGAAATATCTACCGTTCAAAACTGGAAAGAAGCTTTCTGAGAAACTGCTCTGTGTTCTGTCAATTCATCTCACAGAGTTACATCTTTCCCTTCAAGAAGCCTTTTGCTAAGGCTGTTCTTGTGGAATTGGCAAAGGGATATTTGGAAGCCCTTAGAGGGCTATGGTGAAAAAGGAAATATCTTCCGTTCAAGACTGGAAAGAAGCTTTCTGAGAAACTGCTCTGTGTTCTGTTAATTCATCTCACAGAGTTACATCTTTCCCTTCAAGAAGCCTTTCGCTAAGGCTGTTCTTGTGGAATTGGCAAAGGGATATTTGGAAGCCCATAGACGGCTATGGTGAAAAAGGAAATATCTTCCGTTCAGAACTGGAAAGAACCTTTCTGAGAAACTGCTCTGTGTTCTGTTAATTCATCTCACAGAGTTACATCTTTCCCTTCAAGAAGCCTTTCGCTAAGGCTGTTCTTGTGGAATTGGCAATGGGATATTTGGAAGCCCTTAGAGGGCTATGGTGAAAAAGGAAATATCTTCCTTTCAAAACTGGAAACAAGCTTTGTGAGAAACTGCTCTGTGTTCTGTTAATTCATCTCACAGAATTACATCTTTCCCTTCAAGATGCCTTTCGCTAAGGCTGTTCTTGTGGAATTGGCAAAGGGATACTTGGAAGCCCATTGAGGGCTATGGTGAAAAAGGAAATATCTTCCGTTCAAAACAGGAAAGAAGCTTTCTGAGAAAATGCTCTGTGTTCTGTTAATTCATCTCACAGAGTTACATCTTTCCCTTCAAGAAGCCTTTCGCTAAGGCTGTTCTTGTGGAATTGGCAAAGGGATATTTGGAAGCCCATAGAGGGCTATGGTGAAAAAGGAAATATCTTCCGTTCAAAACTGGAAAGAAGCTTTCTGAGAAACTGCTCTGTGTTCTGTTAATTCATCTCACAGAGTTACATCTTTCCCTTCAAGAAGCCTTTCGCTAAGGCTGTTCTTGTGGAATTGGCAAAGGGATATTTGGAAGCCCATAGAGGGCTATGGTGAAAAAGGAAATATCTTCCGTTCAAAACTGGAAAGAAGCTTTATGAGAAACTGCTCTGTGTTTTGTTAATTCATCTCACAGAGTTACATCTTTCCCTTCAAGAAGCCTTTCTCTAAGGCTGTTCTTGTGGAATTGGCAAAGGGATATTTGGAAGCCCATAGAGGGCATTGGTGAAAAAGGAAATATCTTCCGTTCAAAACTGGAAAGAACCTTTCTGAGAAACTGCTCTGTGTTCTGTTAATTCATCTCACAGAGTTACATCTTTCCCTTCAAGAATCCTTTCGCTAAGGCCGTTCTGGTGGAATTGGCAAAGGGATATTTGGAAGCCCATAGAGGGCTATGGTGAAAAAGGAAATATCTTCCGTTCAAAACTGGAAAGAACCTTTCTGAGAAACTGTTCTGTGTTCTGTTAGTTCATCTCACAGAGTTACATCTTTCCCTTCAAGAAACCTTTCGCTAAGGCTGTTCTTGAGGAATTGGCAAAGGGATATTTGGAAGCCCATAGAGGGCTATGGTGAAAAAGGAAATATCTTCCGTTCAAAACTGGAAAGAAGCTTTCTGAGAAACTGCTCTGTGTTCTGTTAATTCATACCACAAAGTTACATCTTTCCCTTCAAGAAGCCTTTCGCTAAGGCTGTTCTTGTGGAATTGGCAAAGGTATATTTGGAAGCCCATAGAGGGCTATGGTGAAAAAGGAAATATCTTCCGTTCAAAACTGGAAAGAATCTTTTTGAGAAACTTCTCTGTGTTCTGTTAATTCATCTCACAGAGTTACATCTTTCCCTTCAAGAAACCTTTCGCTAAGGTTGTCCTTGTGGAATTGGCAAAGGGATATTTGGAAGCCCATAGAGGGCTATGGTGAAAAAGGAAATATCTTCCGTTCAAAACTGGAAAGAAGCTTTCTGAGAAACTGCTCTGTGTTCTGTTAATTCATCTCACAGAGTTACATCTTTCCCTTCAAGAAGCCTTTCGCTAAGGCTGTTCTTGTGGAATTGGCAAAGGGATATTTGGAAGCCCATAGAGGGCTATGGTGAAAAAGGAAATATCTTCCGTTCAAAACTGGAAAGAAGCTTTCTGAGAAACTGCTCTGTGTTCTGTTAATTCATCTCACACAGTTACATCTTTCCCTTCAAGAAGCCTTTCGCTAAGGCTGTTCTTGTGGAATTGGCAAAGGGATATTTGGAAGCCCATAGAGGGCTATGGTGAAAAAGGAAATATCTTCCGTTCAAAACTGGAAAGAAGCTTTCTGAGAAACTGCTCTGTGTTCTGTTAATTCATCTCACACAGTTACATCTTTCCCTTCAAGAAGCCTTTCGCTAAGGCTGTTCTTGTGGAATTCGCAGAGGGATATTTGGAAGCCCATAGAGGGCTATGGTGAAAAAGGAAATATCTTCCTTTCAAAACTGGAAACAAGCTTTGTGAGAAACTGCTCTGTGTTCTGTTAATTCATCTCACAGAATTACATCTTTCCCTTCAAGATGCCTTTCGCTAAGGCTGTTCTTGTGGAATTGGCAAAGGGATATTTGGAAGCCCATTGAGGGCTATGGTGAAAAAGGAAATATCTTCCGTTCAAAACTGGAAAGAAGCTTTCTGAGAAACTGCTCTGTGTTCTGTTAATTCATCTCACAGAGTTACATCTTTCCCTTCAAGAAGCCTTTCGCTAAGGCTCTTCTTGTGGAATTGGCAAAGGGATATTTGGAAGCCCATAGAGGGCTATGGTGAAAAAGGAAATATCTTCCGTTCAAAACTGGAAAGAAGCTTTATGAGAAACTGCTCTGTGTTTTGTTAATTCATCTCACAGAGTTACATCTTTCCCTTCAAGAAGCCTTTCTCTAAGGCTGTTCTTGTGGAATTGGCAAAGGGATATTTGGAAGCCCATAGAGGGCATTGGTGAAAAAGGAAATATCTTCCGTTCAAAACTGGAAAGAACCTTTCTGAGTAACTGTTCTGTGTTCTGTTAATTCATCTCACAGAGTTACATCTTTCCCTTCAAGAATCCTTTCGCTAAGGCCGTTCTGGTGGAATTGGCAAAGGGATATTTGGAAGCCCATAGAGGGCTATGGTGAAAAAGGAAATATCTTCCGTTCAAAACTGGAAAGAAGCTTTCTGAGAAACTGCTCTGTGTTCTGTTAATTCATCCCACAAAGTTACATCTTTCCCTTCAAGAAGCCTTTCGCTAAGGCTGTTCTTGTGGAATTGGCAAAGGTATATTTGGAAGCCCATAGAGGGCTATGGTGAAAAAGGAAATATCTTCCGTTCAAAACTGGAAAGAATCTTTTTGAGAAACTTCTCTGTGTTCTGTTAATTCATCTCACAGAGTTACATCTTTCCCTTCAAGAAACCTTTCGCTAAGGCTGTCCTTGTGGAATTGGCAAAGGGATATTTGGAAGCCCATAGAGGGCTATGGTGAAAAAGGAAATATCTTCCGTTCAAAACTGGAAAGAAGCTTTCTGAGAAACTGCTCTGTGTTCTGTTAATTCATCTCACAGAGTTACATCTTTCCCTTCAAGAAGCCTTTCGCTAAGGCTGTTCTTGTGGAATTGGCAAAGGGATATTTGGAAGCCCATAGAGGGCTATGGTGAAAAAGGAAATATCTTCCGTTCAAAACTGGAAAGAAGCTTTCTGAGAAACTGCTCTGTGTTCTGTTAATTCATCTCACACAGTTACATCTTTCCCTTCAAGAAGCCTTTCGCTAAGGCTGTTCTTGTGGAATTGGCAAAGGGATATTTGGAAGCCCATAGAGGGCTATGGTGAAAAAGGAAATATCTTCCGTTGAAAACTGGAAAGACCCTTTCTGAGGAACTGTTCTGTGTTCTGTTAATTCATCTCACAGAGTTACATCTTTCCCTTCAAGAATCCTTCCGCTAAGGCCGTTCTGGTGGAATTGGCAAAGGGATATTTGGAAGCCCATAGAGTTCTATGGTGAAAAAGGAAATATCTTCCGTTCAAAACTGGAAAAAGCTTTCTGAGAAACTGCTCTGTGTTCTGTTAATTCATCTCACAGAGTTACATCTTTCCCTTCAAGAAGCCTTTCGCTAAGGCTGTTCTTGTGGAAATGGAAAAGGGATATTTGGAAGCCCATAGAGGGCTATGGTGAAAAAGGAAATATCTTCCGTTCAAAATTGGAAAGAAGCTTTCTGAGATACTGCTCTGTGTTCTGTTAATTCATCTCACAGAGTTACATCTTTCCCTTCAAGAAGCCTTTCGGTAAGGCTGTTCTTGTGGAATTAGCAAAGGGATATTTGGAAGCCCATAGAGGGCTATGGTGAAAAAGGAAATATCTACCGTTCAAAACTGGAAAGAAGCTTTCTGAGAAACTGCTCTGTGTTCTGTCAATTCATCTCACAGAGTTACATCTTTCCCTTCAAGAAGCCTTTTGCTAAGGCTGTTCTTGTGGAATTGGCAAAGGGATATTTGGAAGCCCTTAGAGGGCTATGGTGAAAAAGGAAATATCTTCCGTTCAAGACTGGAAAGAAGCTTTCTGAGAAACTGCTCTGTGTTCTGTTAATTCATCTCACAGAGTTACATCTTTCCCTTCAAGAAGCCTTTCGCTAAGGCTGTTCTTGTGGAATTGGCAAAGGGATATTTGGAAGCCCATAGACGGCTATGGTGAAAAAGGAAATATCTTCCGTTCAGAACTGGAAAGAACCTTTCTGAGAAACTGCTCTGTGTTCTGTTAATTCATCTCACAGAGTTACATCTTTCCCTTCAAGAAGCCTTTCGCTAAGGCTGTTCTTGTGGAATTGGCAATGGGATATTTGGAAGCCCTTAGAGGGCTATGGTGAAAAAGGAAATATCTTCCTTTCAAAACTGGAAACAAGCTTTGTGAGAAACTGCTCTGTGTTCTGTTAATTCATCTCACAGAATTACATCTTTCCCTTCAAGATGCCTTTCGCTAAGGCTGTTCTTGTGGAATTGGCAAAGGGATACTTGGAAGCCCATTGAGGGCTATGGTGAAAAAGGAAATATCTTCCGTTCAAAACAGGAAAGAAGCTTTCTGAGAAAATGCTCTGTGTTCTGTTAATTCATCTCACAGAGTTACATCTTTCCCTTCAAGAAGCCTTTCGCTAAGGCTGTTCTTGTGGAATTGGCAAAGGGATATTTGGAAGCCCATAGAGGGCTATGGTGAAAAAGGAAATATCTTCCGTTCAAAACTGGAAAGAAGCTTTCTGAGAAACTGCTCTGTGTTCTGTTAATTCATCTCACAGAGTTACATCTTTCCCTTCAAGAAGCCTTTCGCTAAGGCTGTTCTTGTGGAATTGGCAAAGGGATATTTGGAAGCCCATAGAGGGCTATGGTGAAAAAGGAAATATCTTCCGTTCAAAACTGGAAAGAAGCTTTATGAGAAACTGCTCTGTGTTTTGTTAATTCATCTCACAGAGTTACATCTTTCCCTTCAAGAAGCCTTTCTCTAAGGCTGTTCTTGTGGAATTGGCAAAGGGATATTTGGAAGCCCATAGAGGGCATTGGTGAAAAAGGAAATATCTTCCGTTCAAAACTGGAAAGAACCTTTCTGAGAAACTGCTCTGTGTTCTGTTAATTCATCTCACAGAGTTATATCTTTCCCTTCAAGAATCCTTTCGCTAAGGCCGTTCTGGTGGAATTGGCAAAGGGATATTTGGAAGCCCATAGAGGGCTATGGTGAAAAAGGAAATATCTTCCGTTCAAAACTGGAAAGAACCTTTCTGAGAAACTGTTCTGTGTTCTGTTAGTTCATCTCACAGAGTTACATCTTTCCCTTCAAGAAACCTTTCGCTAAGGCTGTTCTTGAGGAATTGGCAAAGGGATATTTGGAAGCCCATAGAGGGCTATGGTGAAAAAGGAAATATCTTCCGTTCAAAACTGGAAAGAAGCTTTCTGAGAAACTGCTCTGTGTTCTGTTAATTCATACCACAAAGTTACATCTTTCCCTTCAAGAAGCCTTTCGCTAAGGCTGTTCTTGTGGAATTGGCAAAGGTATATTTGGAAGCCCATAGAGGGCTATGGTGAAAAAGGAAATATCTTCCGTTCAAAACTGGAAAGAATCTTTTTGAGAAACTTCTCTGTGTTCTGTTAATTCATCTCACAGAGTTACATCTTTCCCTTCAAGAAACCTTTCGCTAAGGTTGTCCTTGTGGAATTGGCAAAGGGATATTTGGAAGCCCATAGAGGGCTATGGTGAAAAAGGAAATATCTTCCGTTCAAAACTGGAAAGAAGCTTTCTGAGAAACTGCTCTGTGTTCTGTTAATTCATCTCACAGAGTTACATCTTTCCCTTCAAGAAGCCTTTCGCTAAGGCTGTTCTTGTGGAATTGGCAAAGGGATATTTGGAAGCCCATAGAGGGCTATGGTGAAAAAGGAAATATCTTCCGTTCAAAACTGGAAAGAAGCTTTCTGAGAAACTGCTCTGTGTTCTGTTAATTCATCTCACACAGTTACATCTTTCCCTTCAAGAAGCCTTTCGCTAAGGCTGTTCTTGTGGAATTGGCAAAGGGATATTTGGAAGCCCATAGAGGGCTATGGTGAAAAAGGAAATATCTTCCGTTCAAAACTGGAAAGAAGCTTTCTGAGAAACTGCTCTGTGTTCTGTTAATTCATCTCACACAGTTACATCTTTCCCTTCAAGAAGCCTTTCGCTAAGGCTGTTCTTGTGGAATTCGCAGAGGGATATTTGGAAGCCCATAGAGGGCTATGGTGAAAAAGGAAATATCTTCCTTTCAAAACTGGAAACAAGCTTTGTGAGAAACTGCTCTGTGTTCTGTTAATTCATCTCACAGAATTACATCTTTCCCTTCAAGATGCCTTTCGCTAAGGCTGTTCTTGTGGAATTGGCAAAGGGATATTTGGAAGCCCATTGAGGGCTATGGTGAAAAAGGAAATATCTTCCGTTCAAAACTGGAAAGAAGCTTTCTGAGAAACTGCTCTGTGTTCTGTTAATTCATCTCACAGAGTTACATCTTTCCCTTCAAGAAGCCTTTCGCTAAGGCTCTTCTTGTGGAATTGGCAAAGGGATATTTGGAAGCCCATAGAGGGCTATGGTGAAAAAGGAAATATCTTCCGTTCAAAACTGGAAAGAAGCTTTATGAGAAACTGCTCTGTGTTTTGTTAATTCATCTCACAGAGTTACATCTTTCCCTTCAAGAAGCCTTTCTCTAAGGCTGTTCTTGTGGAATTGGCAAAGGGATATTTGGAAGCCCATAGAGGGCATTGGTGAAAAAGGAAATATCTTCCGTTCAAAACTGGAAAGAACCTTTCTGAGTAACTGTTCTGTGTTCTGTTAATTCATCTCACAGAGTTACATCTTTCCCTTCAAGAATCCTTTCGCTAAGGCCGTTCTGGTGGAATTGGCAAAGGGATATTTGGAAGCCCATAGAGGGCTATGGTGAAAAAGGAAATATCTTCCGTTCAAAACTGGAAAGAACCTTTCTGAGAAACTGTTCTGTGTTCTGTTAGTTCATCTCACAGAGTTACATCTTTCCCTTCAAGAAACCTTTCGCTAAGGCTGTCCTTGTGGAATTGGCAAAGGGATATTTGGAAGCCCATCGAGGGCTATGGTGAAAAAGGAAATATCTTCCGTTCAAAACTGGAAAGAAGCTTTCTGAGAAACTGCTCTGTGTTCTGTTAATTCATCTCACAGAGTTACATCTTTCCCTTCAAGAAGCCTTTCGCTAAGGCTGTTCTTGAGGAATTGGCAAAGGGATATTTGGAAGCCCATAGAGGGCTATGGTGAAAAAGGAAATATCTTCCGTTCAAAACTGGAAAGAAGCTTTCTGAGAAACTGCTCTGTGTTCTGTTAATTCATCTCACAGAGTTACATCTTTCCCTTCAAGAAGCCTTTCGCTAAGGCTGTTCTTGTGGAATTGGCAAAGGGATATTTGGAAGCCCATAGAGGGCTACGGTGAAAAAGGAAATATCTTCCGTTCAAAACTGGAAAGAATCTTTTTGAGAAACTGCTCTGTGTTCTGTTAATTCATCTCACACAGTTACATCTTTCCCTTGAAGAAGCCTTTAGCTAAGGCCGTTCTTGTGGAATTGGCAAAGGGATATTTGGAAGCCCATAGAGGGCTATGGTGAAAAAGGAAATATCTTCCGTTCAAAACTGGAAAGAAGCTTTCTGAGAAACTGCTCTGTGTTCTGTTAATTCATCTCACACAGTTACATCTTTCACTTCAAGAAGCCTTTCTCTAAGGCTGTTCTTGTGGAATTGGCAAAGGGATATTTGGAAGCCCATAGAGGGCTATGGTGAAAAAGGAAATATCTTCCGTTGAAAACTGGAAAGACCCTTTCTGAGGAACTGTTCTGTGTTCTGTTAATTCATCTCACAGAGTTACGTCTTTCCCTTCAAGAATCCTTCCGCTAAGGCCGTTCTGGTGGAATTGGCAAAGGGATATTTGGAAGCCCATAGAGGGCTATGGTGAAAAAGGAAATATCTTTCGTTCAAAACTGGAAAGAACCTTTCTGAGAAACTGCTCTGTGTTCTGTTAATTCATCTCACACAGTTACATCTTTCCCTTCAAGAAGCCTTTCGCTAAGGCTGTTCTTGTGGAATTCGCAGAGGGATATTTGGAAGCCCATAGAGGTCTATGGTGAAAAAGGAAATATCTTCCGTTCAAAACTGGAAAGAAGCTTTCTGAGAAACTGCTCTGTGTTCTGTTAATTCATCTCACAGAGTTACATCTTTCCCTTCAAGAAGCCTTTCGCTAAGGCTGTTCTTGTGGAATTGGCAAAGGGATATTTGGAAGCCCATAGAGGGCTATGGTGAAAAAGGAAATATCTTCCGTTCAAAACTGGAAAGAAGCTTTCTGAGAAACGGCTCTGTGTTCTGTTAATTCATCTCACACAGTTACATCTTTCCCTTCAAGAAGCCTTTCGCTAAGGCTGTTCTTGTGGAATTGGCAAAGGGATATTTGGAAGCCCATAGAGGGCTATGGTGAAAAAGGAAATACCTTCCGTTCCAAACTGGAAAGAAGCCTTCTGCGAAACTGCTCTGTGTTCTGTTAATTCATCTCACAGAGTTACATCTCTCCCTTCAAGAAGCCTTTCGCTAAGGCTGTTCTTGTGGAATTGGAAAAGGGATATTTGGAAGCCCATAGAGATCTACGGTGAAAAAGGAAATATCTTCCGTTCAAAACTGGAAAGAAGCTTTCTGAGAAACTGCTCTGTGTTCTGTTAATTCATCTCACAGAGTTACATCATTCCCTTCAAAAGCCTTTGGCTAAGGCTGTTCTTGTGGAATTGGCAAAGGGATATTTGGAAGCCCATAGAGGGCTATGGTGAAAAAGGAAATATCTTCCATTCAAAACTGTAAAGAAGCTTTCTGAGAAACTGCTCTGTGTTCTGTTAATTCAACTCACACAGTTACATCTTTCCCTTCAAGAAGCCTTTCGCTAAGGCTGTTCTTGTGGTATTCGCCGAGGGATATTTGGAAGCCCATAGAGGGCTATGGTGAAAAAGGAAATATCTTCCGTTGTAAACTGGAAAGAAGCTTTCTGAGAAACTGCTCTATGTTCTGTTAATTCATCTCACAGAGTTACATCTTTCCCCTCAAGAAGCCTTTCGCTAAGGCTGTTCTTGTGGAATTGGCAAAGGGATATTTGGAAGCCCTTAGAGGGCTATGGTGAAAAAGGAAATATCTTCCGTTCAAAACTGGAAAGAAGCTTTCTGAGAAACTGCTCTGTGTTCTGTTAAATCATCTCACAGAGTTACATCTTTCCCTTCAAGAAGCCTTTCGCTAAGGCTGTTCTTGTGGAATTGGCAAAGGGATATTTGGAAGCCCATAGAGGGCTATGGTGAAAAAGGAAATATCTTCCGTTCAAAACTGGAAAGAATCTTTTTGAGAAACTGCTCTGTGTTCTGTTAATTCATCACACACAGTTACATCTTTCCCTTCAACAAGCTTTTCGCTAAGGCCGTTCTTGTGGAATTGGCAAAGGGATATTTGGAAGCCCATAGAGGGCTATGGTGAAAAAGGAAACATCTTCCGTTCAAAACAGGAAAGAAGCTTTCTTAGAAACTGCTCTGTGTTCTGTTAATTCATCTCACAGAGTTACATCTTTCCCTTCAAGAAGCCTTTCGCTAAGGCTGTTCTTGTGGAATTGGCTAAGGGATATTTGGAAGCCCATAGAGGGCTATGGTGAAAAAGGAAATATCTTCCGTTCAAAACTGGAAAGAAGCTTTCTGAGAAACTGCTCTGTGTTCTGTTAATTCATCTCACAGAGTTACATCTTTCCCTTCAAGAAGCCTTTCGCTAAGGCTGTTCTTGTGTAATTGGCAAAGGGATATTTGGAAGCCCTTAGAGGGCAATGGTGTAAAAGGAAATATCTTCGGTTCAAAACTGGAAAGAAGCTTTCTGAGAAACTGCTCTGTGTTCTGTTAATTCATCTCACAGAGTTACATCTTTCCCTTCAAGAAGCCTTTCGCTAAGGCTGTTCTTGTGGAATTGGCAAAGGGATATTTGGAAGCCCATAGAGGGCTATGGTGAAAAAGGAAATATCTTCCGTTCAAAACTGGAAAGAAGCTTTCTGAGAAACTGCTCTGTGTTCTGTTAATTCATCTCACACAGTTACATCTTTCCCTTCAAGAAGCCTTTCGCTAAGGCTGTTCTTGTGGAATTGGCAAAGGGATATTTGGAAGCCCTTAGAGGACTATGGAGAAAAAGCAAGTATCTTCCGTTCAAAACTGGAAAGAAGCTTTGTGAGAAACTGTTCTGTGTTCTGTTAATTCATCTCACAGAGTTACATCTTTCCCTTCAAGAAGCCTTTCGCTAAGGCCGTTCTTTTAGAATTTTCAAAGGGATATTTGGAAGCCCCTAGAGGGCTATGGTGAAAAAGGAAATATCTTCCGTTCAAAACTGCAAAGAAGCTTTCTGAGAAACTGCTCTGTGTTCTGTTAATTCATCACACAGAGTTACATCTTTCCCTTCTAGAAGCCTTTCGCTAAGGCTGTTCTTGTGGAATTGGCAAAGGGATATTTGGAAGCCCATAGAGGGCTATGGTGAAAAAGGAAATATCTTCCGTTCAAAACTGGAAAGAAGCTTTCTGAGAAACTGCTCTGTGTTCTGTTAATTCATCTCACAGAGTTACATCTTTCCCTTCAAGAAGCCTTTCGCTAAGGCTGTTCTTGTGGAATTGGCAAAGGGATATTTGGAAGCCCAAAGAGGGCTATGGTGAAAAAGGAAATATCTTCCGTTCAAAACTGGAAAGAAGCTTTCTGCGAAACTGCTCTGTGTTCTGTTAATTCATCTCACGGAGTTACATCTTCCCCTTCAAGAAGCCTTTCGCTAAGGCTGTTCTTGTGGAATTGGCAAAGGGATATTTGGAAGCCCATAGAGGGCTATGGTGAAAAAGGAAATATCTTCCGTTCAAAACTGGAAAGAAGCTTTCTGAGAAACTGCTCTGTGTTCTGTTACTTCATCTCACACAGTTCAATCTTTCCCTTCAAGAAGCCTTTCGCTAGGGCTGTTCTTGTGGAATTCGCAGAGGGATATTTGGAAGCCCATAGAGGGCTATGGTGAAAAAGGAAATATCTTCCGTTCAAAACTGGAAAGAAGCTTTCTGAGAAACTGCTCTGTGTTCTGTTAATTCATCTCACAGAGTTACATCTTTCCCTTCCAGAAGCCTTTCGCTAAGGCTGTTCTTGTGGAATTGGCAAAGGGATATTTGGAAGCCCTTAGAGGGCTATGGTGTAAAAGGAAATATCTTCCGTTCAAAACTGGAAAGAAGCTTTCTGAGAAACTGCTCTGTGTTCTGTTAATTCATCTCACACAGTTACATCTTTCCCTTCAAGAAGCCTTTCGCTAAGGCTGTTCTTGTGGAATTGGCAAAGGGATATTTGGAAGCCCATAGAGGGCTATGGTGAAAAAGGAAATATCTTCCGTTCAAAACTGGAAAGAAGCTTTCTGGAAACTGCTCTGTGTTCTGTTAATTCATCTCACAGAGTTACATCTTTCCCTTCAAGAAGCCTTTCGCTATGGCTGTTCTTGTGGAATTGGCAAAGGGATATTTGGAAGCCCATAGAGGGCTATGGTGAAAAAGGAAATATCTTCTGTTCAAAACTGGAAAGAAGCTTTCTGAGAAACTGCTCAGTGTTCTGTTAATTCATCTCACACAGTTACATCTTTCCCTTCAAGAAACCTTTCGCTAAGGCTGTTCTTGTGGAATTGGCAAAGGGATATTTGGAAGCCCATAGAGGGCTACGGTGAAAAAGGAAATATCTTAAGTTCAAAACAGGAAAGAAGCTTTCTTAGAAACTGCTCTGTGTTCTGTTAATTCATCTCAGAGAGTTACATCTTTCCCTTCAAGAAGCCTTTCGCTAAGGCCGTTCTTGTGTAATAGGCAAAGGGATATTTGGAAGCCCATAGAGGTCTATGGTGAAAAAGGGAATATCTTCCGTTCAAAACAGGAAAGAAGCTTTCTTAGAAACTGCTCTGTGTTCTGTTAATTCATCTCACAGAGTTATATCTTTCCCTTCAAGAAGCCTTTCGCTAAGGCTGTTCTTGTGGAATTGGCAAAGGGATATTTGGAAGCCCATAGAGGGCTATGGTGAAAAAGGAAATATCTTCCGTTCAAAACTGGAAAGAAGCTTTCTGAGAAACTGCTCTGTGTTCTGTTAATTCATCTCACAGTGTTACATCTTTCCATTCAAGAAGCCTTTCACTAAGGCTGTTCTTGTGGAATTGGCAAAGGGATATTTGGAAGCCCATAGAGGGCTATGGTGAAAAAGGAAATATCTTCCGTTCAAAACTGGAAAAAGCTTTCTGAGAAACTGCTCTGTGTTCTGTTAATTCATCTCACAGAGTTACATCTTTCCCTTCAAGAAGCCTTTCGCTAAGGCTGTTCTTGTGGAATTGGCAAAGGGATATTTGGAAGCCCATAGAGGACTATGGAGAAAAAGCAAGTATCTTCCGTTCAAAACTGGAAAGAAGCTTTCTGAGAAACTGCTCTGTGTTCTGTTAATTCATCTCACAGAGTTACATCTTTCCCTTCAAGAAGCCTTTCGCTAAGGCTGTTCTTGTGGAATTGGCAAAGGGATATTTGGAAGCCCATAGAGGGTTATGGTGAAAAAGGAAATATCTTCCGTTCAAAACTGGAAAGAAGCTTTCTGAGAAACTGCTCTGTGTTCTGTTAGTTCATCTCACAGAGTTACATCTTTCCCTTCAAGAAGCCTTTCGCTAAGGCTGTTCTTGTGGAATTGGCAAAGGGATATTTGGAAGCCCATAGATGGCTATGGTGAAAAAGGAAATATCTTCCGTTCAAAACTGGAAAGAAGCTTTCTGAGAAACTGCTCTGTGTTCTGTTAATTCAACTCACAGAGATACATCTTTCCCTTCAAGAAGCCTTTCGCTAAGGCTGTTCTTGTGGAATTGGCAAAGGGATATTTTGTATCCCATAGAGGGCTATGATGAAAAAGGAAATATCTTCCGTTCAAAACTGGAAAGAAGCTTTCTGAGAAACTGCTCTGTGTTCTGTTAATTCATCTCACAGAGTTACATCTTTCCCTTCAAGAAGCCTTTCGCTAAGGCTGTTCTTGTGGAATTGGCAAAGGGATATTTGGAAGCCCTTAGAGGGCTATGGTGAAAAAGGAAATATCTTCCGTTCAAAACTGGAAAGAAGCTTTCTGAGAAACTGCTCTGTGTTCTGTTAATTCATCTCACAGAGTTACATCTTTCCCTTCAAGAAGCTTTTCACTAAGGCCGTTCTTGTGGAATTGGCAAAGGGATATTTGGAAGCCCATAGAGGCCTATGGTGAAAAAGGAAATATCTTCCGTTCAAAATTGGAAAGACGCTTTCTCAGAAACTGCTCTGTGTTCTGTTAATTCATCTCACAGAGTTACATCTTTCCCTTCAAGAAACCTTTCGCTAAGGCTGTCCTTGTGGAATTGGCAAAGGGATATTTGGAAGCCCCTACAGGGCTATGGTGAAAAAGGAAATATCTTCCGTTCAAAACTGGAAAGAAGCTTTCTGAGAAACTGCTCTGTGTTCTGTTAATTCATCTCACAGAGTTACATCTTTCCCTTCAAGAAGCCTTTCGCTAAGGCTGTTCTTGTGGAATTGGCAAAGGGATATTTGGAAGCCCATAGAGGGCTATGGTGAAAAAGGAAATATCTTCCGTTCAAAACTGGAAAGAAGCTTTGTGAGAAACTGTTCTGTGTTCTGTTAATTCATCTCACAGAGTTACATCTTTCCCTTCAAGAAGCCTTTCGCTAAGGCCGTTCTTTTAGAATTTTCAAAGGGATATTTGGAAGCCCCTAGAGGGCTATGGTGAAAAAGGAAATATCTTCCGTTCAAAACTGCAAAGAAGCTTTCTGAGAAACTGCTCTGTGTTCTGTTAATTCATCACACAGAGTTACATCTTTCCCTTCAAGAAGCCTTTCGCTAAGGCTGTTCTTGTGGAATTGGCAAAGGGATATTTGGAAGCCCATAGAGGGCTATGGTGAAAAAGGAAATATCTTCCGTTCAAAACTGGAAAGAAGCTTTCTGAGAAACTGCTCTGTGTTCTGTTAATTCATCTCACAGAGTTACATCTTTCCCTTCAAGAAGCCTTTCGCTAAGGCTGTTCTTGTGGAATTGGCAAAGGGATATTTGGAAGCCCAAAGAGGGCTATGGTGAAAAAGGAAATATCTTCCGTTCAAAACTGGAAAGAAGTTTTCTGCGAAACTGCTCTGTGTTCTGTTAATTCATCTCACGGAGTTACATCTTCCCCTTCAAGAAGCCTTTCGCTAAGGCTGTTCTTGTGGAATTGGCAAAGGGATATTTGCAAGCCCATAGAGGGCTATGGTGAAAAAGGAAATATCTTCCGTTCAAAACTGGAAAGAAGCTTTCTGAGAAACTGCTCTGTGTTCTGTTACTTCATCTCACACAGTTCAATCTTTCCCTTCAAGAAGCCTTTCGCTAAGGCTGTTCTTGTGGAATTCGCAGAGGGATATTTAGAAGCCCATAGAGGGCTATGGTGAAAAAGGAAATATCTTCCGTTCAAAACTGGAAAGAAGCTTTCTGAGAAACTGCTCTGTGTTCTGTTAATTCATCACACAGTGTTACATCTTTCCCTTCCAGAAGCCTTTCGCTAAGGCTGTTCTTGTGGAATTGGCAAAGGGATATTTGGAAGCCCTTAGAGGGCTATGGTGTAAAAGGAAATATCTTCCGTTCAAAACTGGAAAGAAGCTTTCTGAGAAACTGCTCTGTGTTCTGTTAATTCATCTCACACAGTTACATCTTTCCCTTCAAGAAGCCTTTCGCTAAGGCTGTTCTTGTGGAATTGGCAAAGGGATATTTGGAAGCCCATAGAGGGCTATGGTGAAAAAGGAAATATCTTCCGTTCAAAACTGGAAAGAAGCTTTCTGAGAAACTGCTCTGTGTTCTGTTAATTCATCTCACAGAGTTACATCTTTCCCTTCAAGAAGCCTTTCGTTATGGCTGTTCTTGTGGAATTGGCAAAGGGATATTTGGAAGCCCATAGAGGGCTATGGTGAAAAAGGAAATATCTTCCGTTCGAACTGGAAAGAAGCTTTCTGAGAAACTGCTCAGTGTTCTGTTAATTCATCTCACACAGTTACATCTTTCCCTTCAAGAAGCCTTTCGCTAAGGCTGTTCTTGTGGAATTGGCAAAGGGATATTTGGAAGCCCATAGAGGGCTACGGTGAAAAAGGAAATATCTTCCGTTCAAAACAGGAAAGAAGCTTTCTTAGAAACTGCTCTGTGTTCTGTTAATTCATCTCAGAGAGTTACATCTTTCCCTTCAAGAAGCCTATCGCTAAGGCCGTTCTTGTGTAATAGGCAAAGGGATATTTGGAAGCCCATAGAGGGCTATGGTGAAAAAGGGAATATCTTCCGTTCAAAACAGGAAAGAAGCTTTCTTAGAAACTGCTCTGTGTTCTGTTAATTCATCTCACAGAGTTACATCTTTCCCTTCAAGAAGCCTTTCGCTAAGGCTGTTCTTGTGGAATTGGCAAAGGGATATTTGGAAGCCAATAGAGGGCTATGGTGAAAAAGGAAATATCTTCCGTTCAAAACTGGAAAGAAGCTTTCTGAGAAACTGCTCTGTGTTCTGTTAATTCATCTCACAGAGTTACATCTTTCCCTTCAAGAAGCCTTTCGGTAAGGCTGTTCTTGTGGAATTAGCAAAGGGATATTTGGAAGCCCATAGAGGGCTATGGTGAAAAAGGAAATATCTACCGTTCAAAACTGGAAAGAAGCTTTCTGAGAAACTGCTCTGTGTTCTGTTAATTCATCTCACAGAGTTACATCTTTCCCTTCAAGAAGCCTTTCGCTAAGGCTGTTCTTGTGGAATTGGCAAAGGGATATTTGGAAGCCCTTAGAGGGCTATGGTGAAAAAGGAAATATCTTCCGTTCAAGACTGGAAAGAAGCTTTCTGAGAAACTGCTCTGTGTTCTGTTAATTCATCTCACAGAGTTACATCTTTCCCTTCAAGAAGCCTTTCGCTAAGGCTGTTCTTGTGGAATTGGCAAAGGGATATTTGGAAGCCCATAGAGGGCTATGGTGAAAAAGGAAATACCTTCCGTTCCAAACTGGAAAGAAGCCTTCTGCGAAACTGCTCTGTGTTCTGTTAATTCATCTCACAGAGTTACATCTCTCCCTTCAAGAAGCCTTTCGCTAAGGCTGTTCTTGTGGAATTGGAAAAGGGATATTTGGAAGCCCATAGAGATCTACGGTGAAAAAGGAAATATCTTCCGTTCAAAACTGGAAAGAAGCTTTCTGAGAAACTGCTCTGTGTTCTGTTAATTCATCTCACAGAGTTACATCATTCCCTTCAAAAGCCTTTGGCTAAGGCTGTTCTTGTGGAATTGGCAAAGGGATATTTGGAAGCCCATAGAGGGCTATGGTGAAAAAGGAAATATCTTCCATTCAAAACTGTAAAGAAGCTTTCTGAGAAACTGCTCTGTGTTCTGTTAATTCAACTCACACAGTTACATCTTTCCCTTCAAGAAGCCTTTCGCTAAGGCTGTTCTTGTGGTATTCGCCGAGGGATATTTGGAAGCCCATAGAGGGCTATGGTGAAAAAGGAAATATCTTCCGTTGTAAACTGGAAAGAAGCTTTCTGAGAAACTGCTCTATGTTCTGTTAATTCATCTCACAGAGTTACATCTTTCCCCTCAAGAAGCCTTTCGCTAAGGCTGTTCTTGTGGAATTGGCAAAGGGATATTTGGAAGCCCTTAGAGGGCTATGGTGAAAAAGGAAATATCTTCCGTTCAAAACTGGAAAGAAGCTTTCTGAGAAACTGCTCTGTGTTCTGTTAAATCATCTCACAGAGTTACATCTTTCCCTTCAAGAAGCCTTTCGCTAAGGCTGTTCTTGTGGAATTGGCAAAGGGATATTTGGAAGCCCATAGAGGGCTATGGTGAAAAAGGAAATATCTTCCGTTCAAAACTGGAAAGAATCTTTTTGAGAAACTGCTCTGTGTTCTGTTAATTCATCACACACAGTTACATCTTTCCCTTCAACAAGCTTTTCGCTAAGGCCGTTCTTGTGGAATTGGCAAAGGGATATTTGGAAGCCCATAGAGGGCTATGGTGAAAAAGGAAATATCTTCCGTTCAAAACTGGAAAGAAGCTTTCTGAGAAACTGCTCTGTGTTCTGTTAATTCATCTCACAGAGTTACATCTTTCCCTTCAAGAAGCCTTTCCCTAAGGCTGTTCTTGTGGAATTGGCAAAGGGATATTTGGAAGCCCATAGAGGGCTACGGTGAAAAAGGAAATATCTTCCGTTCAAAACTGGAAAGAATCTTTTTGAGAAACTGCTCTGTGTTCTGTTAATTCATCTCACACAGTTACATCTTTCCCTTGAAGAAGCCTTTAGCTAAGGCCGTTCTTGTGGAATTGGCAAAGGGATATTTGGAAGCCCATAGAGGGCTATGGTGAAAAAGGAAATATCTTCCGTTCAAAACTGGAAAGAAGCTTTCAGAGAAACTGCTCTGTGTTCTGTTAATTCATCTCACACAGTTACATCTTTCCCTTCAAGAAGCCTTTCTCTAAGGCTGTTCTTGTGGAATTGGCAAAGGGATATTTGGAAGCCCATAGAGGGCTATGGTGAAAAAGGAAATATCTTCCGTTGAAAACTGGAAAGACCCTTTCTGAGGAACTGTTCTGTGTTCTGTTAATTCATCTCACAGAGTTACATCTTTCCCTTCAAGAATCCTTCCGCTAAGGCCGTTCTGGTGGAATTGGCAAAGGGATATTTGGAAGCCCATAGAGTTCTATGGTGAAAAAGGAAATATCTTCCGTTCAAAACTGGAAAAAGCTTTCTGAGAAACTGCTCTGTGTTCTGTTAATTCATCTCACAGAGTTACATCTTTCCCTTCAAGAAGCCTTTCGCTAAGGCTGTTCTTGTGGAAATGGAAAAGGGATATTTGGAAGCCCATAGAGGGCTATGGTGAAAAAGGAAATATCTTCCGTTCAAAACTGGAAAGAAGCTTTCTGAGATACTGCTCTGTGTTCTGTTAATTCATCTCACAGAGTTACATCTTTCCCTTCAAGAAGCCTTTCGGTAAGGCTGTTCTTGTGGAATTAGCAAAGGGATATTTGGAAGCCCATAGAGGGCTATGGTGAAAAAGGAAATATCTACCGTTCAAAACTGGAAAGAAGCTTTCTGAGAAACTGCTCTGTGTTCTGTCAATTCATCTCACAGAGTTACATCTTTCCCTTCAAGAAGCCTTTTGCTAAGGCTGTTCTTGTGGAATTGGCAAAGGGATATTTGGAAGCCCTTAGAGGGCTATGGTGAAAAAGGAAATATCTTCCGTTCAAGACTGGAAAGAAGCTTTCTGAGAAACTGCTCTGTGTTCTGTTAATTCATCTCACAGAGTTACATCTTTCCCTTCAAGAAGCCTTTCGCTAAGGCTGTTCTTGTGGAATTGGCAAAGGGATATTTGGAAGCCCATAGACGGCTATGGTGAAAAAGGAAATATCTTCCGTTCAGAACTGGAAAGAACCTTTCTGAGAAACTGCTCTGTGTTCTGTTAATTCATCTCACAGAGTTACATCTTTCCCTTCAAGAAGCCTTTCGCTAAGGCTGTTCTTGTGGAATTGGCAATGGGATATTTGGAAGCCCTTAGAGGGCTATGGTGAAAAAGGAAATATCTTCCTTTCAAAACTGGAAACAAGCTTTGTGAGAAACTGCTCTGTGTTCTGTTAATTCATCTCACAGAATTACATCTTTCCCTTCAAGATGCCTTTCGCTAAGGCTGTTCTTGTGGAATTGGCAAAGGGATATTTGGAAGCCCATTGAGGGCTATGGTGAAAAAGGAAATATCTTCCGTTCAAAACAGGAAAGAAGCTTTCTGAGAAAATGCTCTGTGTTCTGTTAATTCATCTCACAGAGTTACATCTTTCCCTTCAAGAAGCCTTTCGCTAAGGCTGTTCTTGTGGAATTGGCAAAGGGATATTTGGAAGCCCATAGAGGGCTATGGTGAAAAAGGAAATATCTTCCGTTCAAAACTGGAAAGAAGCTTTCTGAGAAACTGCTCTGTGTTCTGTTAATTCATCTCACAGAGTTACATCTTTCCCTTCAAGAAGCCTTTCGCTAAGGCTGTTCTTGTGGAATTGGGAAAGGGATATTTGGAAGCCCATAGAGGGCTATGGTGAAAAAGGAAATATCTTCCGTTCAAAACTGGAAAGAAGCTTTATGAGAAACTGCTCTGTGTTTTGTTAATTCATCTCACAGAGTTACATCTTTCCCTTCAAGAAGCCTTTCTCTAAGGCTGTTCTTGTGGAATTGGCAAAGGGATATTTGGAAGCCCATAGAGGGCATTGGTGAAAAAGGAAATATCTTCCGTTCAAAACTGGAAAGAACCTTTCTGAGAAACTGCTCTGTGTTCTGTTAATTCATCTCACAGAGTTACATCTTTCCCTTCAAGAATCCTTTCGCTAAGGCCGTTCTGGTGGAATTGGCAAAGGGATATTTGGAAGCCCATAGAGGGCTATGGTGAAAAAGGAAATATCTTCCGTTCAAAACTGGAAAGAACCTTTCTGAGAAACTGTTCTGTGTTCTGTTAGTTCATCTCACAGAGTTACATCTTTCCCTTCAAGAAACCTTTCGCTAAGGCTGTTCTTGAGGAATTGGCAAAGGGATATTTGGAAGCCCATAGAGGGCTATGGTGAAAAAGGAAATATCTTCCGTTCAAAACTGGAAAGAAGCTTTCTGAGAAACTGCTCTGTGTTCTGTTAATTCATCCCACAAAGTTACATCTTTCCCTTCAAGAAGCCTTTCGCTAAGGCTGTTCTTGTGGAATTGGCAAAGGTATATTTGGAAGCCCATAGAGGGCTATGGTGAAAAAGGAAATATCTTCCGTTCAAAACTGGAAAGAATCTTTTTGAGAAACTTCTCTGTGTTCTGTTAATTCATCTCACAGAGTTACATCTTTCCCTTCAAGAAACCTTTCGCTAAGGCTGTCCTTGTGGAATTGGCAAAGGGATATTTGGAAGCCCATAGAGGGCTATGGTGAAAAAGGAAATATCTTCCGTTCAAAACTGGAAAGAAGCTTTCTGAGAAACTGCTCTGTGTTCTGTTAATTCATCTCACAGAGTTACATCTTTCCCTTCAAGAAGCCTTTCGCTAAGGCTGTTCTTGTGGAATTGGCAAAGGGATATTTGGAAGCCCATAGAGGGCTATGGTGAAAAAGGAAATATCTTCCGTTCAAAACTGGAAAGAAGCTTTCTGAGAAACTGCTCTGTGTTCTGTTAATTCATCTCACACAGTTACATCTTTCCCTTCAAGAAGCCTTTCGCTAAGGCTGTTCTTGTGGAATTGGCAAAGGGATATTTGGAAGCCCATAGAGGGCTATGGTGAAAAAGGAAATATCTTCCGTTGAAAACTGGAAAGACCCTTTCTGAGGAACTGTTCTGTGTTCTGTTAATTCATCTCACAGAGTTACATCTTTCCCTTCAAGAATCCTTCCGCTAAGGCCGTTCTGGTGGAATTGGCAAAGGGATATTTGGAAGCCCATAGAGTTCTATGGTGAAAAAGGAAATATCTTCCGTTCAAAACTGGAAAAAGCTTTCTGAGAAACTGCTCTGTGTTCTGTTAATTCATCTCACAGAGTTACATCTTTCCCTTCAAGAAGCCTTTCGCTAAGGCTGTTCTTGTGGAAATGGAAAAGGGATATTTGGAAGCCCATAGAGGGCTATGGTGAAAAAGGAAATATCTTCCGTTCAAAATTGGAAAGAAGCTTTCTGAGATACTGCTCTGTGTTCTGTTAATTCATCTCACAGAGTTACATCTTTCCCTTCAAGAAGCCTTTCGGTAAGGCTGTTCTTGTGGAATTAGCAAAGGGATATTTGGAAGCCCATAGAGGGCTATGGTGAAAAAGGAAATATCTACCGTTCAAAACTGGAAAGAAGCTTTCTGAGAAACTGCTCTGTGTTCTGTCAATTCATCTCACAGAGTTACATCTTTCCCTTCAAGAAGCCTTTTGCTAAGGCTGTTCTTGTGGAATTGGCAAAGGGATATTTGGAAGCCCTTAGAGGGCTATGGTGAAAAAGGAAATATCTTCCGTTCAAGACTGGAAAGAAGCTTTCTGAGAAACTGCTCTGTGTTCTGTTAATTCATCTCACAGAGTTACATCTTTCCCTTCAAGAAGCCTTTCGCTAAGGCTGTTCTTGTGGAATTGGCAAAGGGATATTTGGAAGCCCATAGACGGCTATGGTGAAAAAGGAAATATCTTCCGTTCAGAACTGGAAAGAACCTTTCTGAGAAACTGCTCTGTGTTCTGTTAATTCATCTCACAGAGTTACATCTTTCCCTTCAAGAAGCCTTTCGCTAAGGCTGTTCTTGTGGAATTGGCAATGGGATATTTGGAAGCCCTTAGAGGGCTATGGTGAAAAAGGAAATATCTTCCTTTCAAAACTGGAAACAAGCTTTGTGAGAAACTGCTCTGTGTTCTGTTAATTCATCTCACAGAATTACATCTTTCCCTTCAAGATGCCTTTCGCTAAGGCTGTTCTTGTGGAATTGGCAAAGGGATACTTGGAAGCCCATTGAGGGCTATGGTGAAAAAGGAAATATCTTCCGTTCAAAACAGGAAAGAAGCTTTCTGAGAAAATGCTCTGTGTTCTGTTAATTCATCTCACAGAGTTACATCTTTCCCTTCAAGAAGCCTTTCGCTAAGGCTGTTCTTGTGGAATTGGCAAAGGGATATTTGGAAGCCCATAGAGGGCTATGGTGAAAAAGGAAATATCTTCCGTTCAAAACTGGAAAGAAGCTTTCTGAGAAACTGCTCTGTGTTCTGTTAATTCATCTCACAGAGTTACATCTTTCCCTTCAAGAAGCCTTTCGCTAAGGCTGTTCTTGTGGAATTGGCAAAGGGATATTTGGAAGCCCATAGAGGGCTATGGTGAAAAAGGAAATATCTTCCGTTCAAAACTGGAAAGAAGCTTTATGAGAAACTGCTCTGTGTTTTGTTAATTCATCTCACAGAGTTACATCTTTCCCTTCAAGAAGCCTTTCTCTAAGGCTGTTCTTGTGGAATTGGCAAAGGGATATTTGGAAGCCCATAGAGGGCATTGGTGAAAAAGGAAATATCTTCCGTTCAAAACTGGAAAGAACCTTTCTGAGAAACTGCTCTGTGTTCTGTTAATTCATCTCACAGAGTTACATCTTTCCCTTCAAGAATCCTTTCGCTAAGGCCGTTCTGGTGGAATTGGCAAAGGGATATTTGGAAGCCCATAGAGGGCTATGGTGAAAAAGGAAATATCTTCCGTTCAAAACTGGAAAGAACCTTTCTGAGAAACTGTTCTGTGTTCTGTTAGTTCATCTCACAGAGTTACATCTTTCCCTTCAAGAAACCTTTCGCTAAGGCTGTTCTTGAGGAATTGGCAAAGGGATATTTGGAAGCCCATAGAGGGCTATGGTGAAAAAGGAAATATCTTCCGTTCAAAACTGGAAAGAAGCTTTCTGAGAAACTGCTCTGTGTTCTGTTAATTCATACCACAAAGTTACATCTTTCCCTTCAAGAAGCCTTTCGCTAAGGCTGTTCTTGTGGAATTGGCAAAGGTATATTTGGAAGCCCATAGAGGGCTATGGTGAAAAAGGAAATATCTTCCGTTCAAAACTGGAAAGAATCTTTTTGAGAAACTTCTCTGTGTTCTGTTAATTCATCTCACAGAGTTACATCTTTCCCTTCAAGAAACCTTTCGCTAAGGTTGTCCTTGTGGAATTGGCAAAGGGATATTTGGAAGCCCATAGAGGGCTATGGTGAAAAAGGAAATATCTTCCGTTCAAAACTGGAAAGAAGCTTTCTGAGAAACTGCTCTGTGTTCTGTTAATTCATCTCACAGAGTTACATCTTTCCCTTCAAGAAGCCTTTCGCTAAGGCTGTTCTTGTGGAATTGGCAAAGGGATATTTGGAAGCCCATAGAGGGCTATGGTGAAAAAGGAAATATCTTCCGTTCAAAACTGGAAAGAAGCTTTCTGAGAAACTGCTCTGTGTTCTGTTAATTCATCTCACACAGTTACATCTTTCCCTTCAAGAAGCCTTTCGCTAAGGCTGTTCTTGTGGAATTGGCAAAGGGATATTTGGAAGCCCATAGAGGGCTATGGTGAAAAAGGAAATATCTTCCGTTCAAAACTGGAAAGAAGCTTTCTGAGAAACTGCTCTGTGTTCTGTTAATTCATCTCACACAGTTACATCTTTCCCTTCAAGAAGCCTTTCGCTAAGGCTGTTCTTGTGGAATTCGCAGAGGGATATTTGGAAGCCCATAGAGGGCTATGGTGAAAAAGGAAATATCTTCCTTTCAAAACTGGAAACAAGCTTTGTGAGAAACTGCTCTGTGTTCTGTTAATTCATCTCACAGAATTACATCTTTCCCTTCAAGATGCCTTTCGCTAAGGCTGTTCTTGTGGAATTGGCAAAGGGATATTTGGAAGCCCATTGAGGGCTATGGTGAAAAAGGAAATATCTTCCGTTCAAAACTGGAAAGAAGCTTTCTGAGAAACTGCTCTGTGTTCTGTTAATTCATCTCACAGAGTTACATCTTTCCCTTCAAGAAGCCTTTCGCTAAGGCTCTTCTTGTGGAATTGGCAAAGGGATATTTGGAAGCCCATAGAGGGCTATGGTGAAAAAGGAAATATCTTCCGTTCAAAACTGGAAAGAAGCTTTATGAGAAACTGCTCTGTGTTTTGTTAATTCATCTCACAGAGTTACATCTTTCCCTTCAAGAAGCCTTTCTCTAAGGCTGTTCTTGTGGAATTGGCAAAGGGATATTTGGAAGCCCATAGAGGGCATTGGTGAAAAAGGAAATATCTTCCGTTCAAAACTGGAAAGAACCTTTCTGAGTAACTGTTCTGTGTTCTGTTAATTCATCTCACAGAGTTACATCTTTCCCTTCAAGAATCCTTTCGCTAAGGCCGTTCTGGTGGAATTGGCAAAGGGATATTTGGAAGCCCATAGAGGGCTATGGTGAAAAAGGAAATATCTTCCGTTCAAAACTGGAAAGAACCTTTCTGAGAAACTGTTCTGTGTTCTGTTAGTTCATCTCACAGAGTTACATCTTTCCCTTCAAGAAACCTTTCGCTAAGGCTGTCCTTGTGGAATTGGCAAAGGGATATTTGGAAGCCCATCGAGGGCTATGGTGAAAAAGGAAATATCTTCCGTTCAAAACTGGAAAGAAGCTTTCTGAGAAACTGCTCTGTGTTCTGTTAATTCATCTCACAGAGTTACATCTTTCCCTTCAAGAAGCCTTTCGCTAAGGCTGTTCTTGAGGAATTGGCAAAGGGATATTTGGAAGCCCATAGAGGGCTATGGTGAAAAAGGAAATATCTTCCGTTCAAAACTGGAAAGAAGCTTTCTGAGAAACTGCTCTGTGTTCTGTTAATTCATCTCACAGAGTTACATCTTTCCCTTCAAGAAGCCTTTCGCTAAGGCTGTTCTTGTGGAATTGGCAAAGGGATATTTGGAAGCCCATAGAGGGCTACGGTGAAAAAGGAAATATCTTCCGTTCAAAACTGGAAAGAATCTTTTTGAGAAACTGCTCTGTGTTCTGTTAATTCATCTCACACAGTTACATCTTTCCCTTGAAGAAGCCTTTAGCTAAGGCCGTTCTTGTGGAATTGGCAAAGGGATATTTGGAAGCCCATAGAGGGCTATGGTGAAAAAGGAAATATCTTCCGTTCAAAACTGGAAAGAAGCTTTCTGAGAAACTGCTCTGTGTTCTGTTAATTCATCTCACACAGTTACATCTTTCACTTCAAGAAGCCTTTCTCTAAGGCTGTTCTTGTGGAATTGGCAAAGGGATATTTGGAAGCCCATAGAGGGCTATGGTGAAAAAGGAAATATCTTCCGTTGAAAACTGGAAAGACCCTTTCTGAGGAACTGTTCTGTGTTCTGTTAATTCATCTCACAGAGTTACGTCTTTCCCTTCAAGAATCCTTCCGCTAAGGCCGTTCTGGTGGAATTGGCAAAGGGATATTTGGAAGCCCATAGAGGGCTATGGTGAAAAAGGAAATATCTTTCGTTCAAAACTGGAAAGAACCTTTCTGAGAAACTGCTCTGTGTTCTGTTAATTCATCTCACACAGTTACATCTTTCCCTTCAAGAAGCCTTTCGCTAAGGCTGTTCTTGTGGAATTCGCAGAGGGATATTTGGAAGCCCATAGAGGTCTATGGTGAAAAAGGAAATATCTTCCGTTCAAAACTGGAAAGAAGCTTTCTGAGAAACTGCTCTGTGTTCTGTTAATTCATCTCACAGAGTTACATCTTTCCCTTCAAGAAGCCTTTCGCTAAGGCTGTTCTTGTGGAATTGGCAAAGGGATATTTGGAAGCCCATAGAGGGCTATGGTGAAAAAGGAAATATCTTCCGTTCAAAACTGGAAAGAAGCTTTCTGAGAAACTGCTCTGTGTTCTGTTAATTCATCTCACAAAGTTACATCTTTCCCTTCAAGAAGCCTTTCGCTAAGGCTGTTCTTGTGGAATTGGCAAAGGGATATTTGCAAGCCCATAGAGGGCTATGGTGAAAAAGGAAATATCTTCCGTTCAAAACTGGAAAGAAGCTTTTTGAGAAACTGCTCTGTGTTCTGTTAATTCATCTCACAGAGTTACATCTTTCCCTTCAAGAAGCCTTTCTCTAAGGCCGTTCTTGTGGAATTGGCAAAGGGATATTTGGAACCCCATAGAGGGCTATGATGAAAAAGGGAATATCTTCCGTTCAAAAGTGGAAAGAAGCTTTCTGAGAAACTGCTCTGTGTTCTATTAATTCATCTCACAGAGTTATATCTTTCCCTTCAAGAAGCCTTTCTCTAAGGCTGTTCTTGTGGAATTGGCAAAGGGATATTTGGAAGCCCATAGAGGGCATTGGTGAAAAAGGAAATATCTTCCGTTCAAAACTGGAAAGAACCTTTCTGAGGAACTGTTCTGTGTTCTGTTAATTCATCTCACACAGTTACATCTTTCCCTTCAAGAATCCTTTCGCTAAGGCCGTTCTGGTGGAGTTGGCAAAGGGATATTTGGAAGCCCATAGAGGACATTGGTGAAAAAGGAAATATCTTCCGTTCAAAACTGGAAAGAACCTTTCTGAGGAACTGTTCTGTGTTCTGTTTATTCATCTCACAGAGTTACATCTTTCCCTTCAAGAATCCTTTCGCTAAGGCCGTTCTGGTGGAATTGGCAAAGGGATATTTGGAAGCCCATAGATTGCTATGGTGAAAAAGGAAATATCTTCCGTTCAAAACTGGAAAGAAGCTTTCTGAGAAACTGCTCTGTGTTCTGTTAATTCATCTCACAGAGTTACATCTTTTCCTTCAAGAAGCCTTTCGCTAAGGCTGTTCTTGTGGAATTGGTAAAGGGATATTTCGAAGCCCATAGAGGGCTATGGTGAAAAAGGAAATATCTTCCGTTCAAAACTGGAAACAAGCTTTGTGAGAAACTGCTCTGTGTTCTGTTAATTCATCTCACAGAGTTACATCTTTCCCTTCAAGAAGCCTTTCGCTAAGGCTGTTCTTGTGGAATTGGCAAAGGGATATTTGGAAGCCCATAGAGGGCTACGGTGAAAAAGGAAATATCTTCCGTTCAAAACTGGAAAGAAGCTTTCTGAAAAACTGCTCTGTGTTCTGTTAATTCATCTCACAGAGTTACATCTTTCCCTTCAAGAAGCCTTTCGCTAAGGCTGTTCTTGTGGAATTGGCAAAGGGATATTTGGAAGCCCATAGAGGGCTATGGTGAAAAAGGAAATATCTTCCGTTCAAAACTGGAAAGAAGCTTTCTGAGAAACTGCTCTGTGTTCTGTTAATTCATCTCACACAGTTACATCTTTCCCTTCAAGAAGCCTTTCGCTAAGGCTGTTCTTGTGGAATTGGCAAAGGGATATTTGGAAGGCCATAGAGGGCTATGGTGAAAAAGGAAATATCTTCCGTTCAAAACTGGAAAGAAGCTATCTGAGAAACTGCTCTGTGTTCTGTTAATTCATCTCACAGAGTTACATCTTTCCCTTCAAGAAGCCTTTCGCTAAGGCTGTTCTTGTGGAATTGGCAAAGGGATATTTGGAAGCCCATAGAGGGCTATGGTGAAAAAGGAAATATATTCCGTTCAAAACTGGAAAGAAGCTTTCTGAGAAACTGCTCTGTGTTCTGTTAATTCATCTCACAGAGTTACATCTTTCCCTTCAAGAAGCCTTTCGCTAAGGCTGTTCTTGTGGAATTGGCAAAGGGATATTTGGAAGCCCATAGAGGGCTACGGTGAAAAAGGAATATCTTCCGTTCAAAACTGGAAAGAAGTTTTCTGAGAAACTGTTCTGTGTTCTGTTAATTCATCTCACAGAGTTACATCTTTCCCTTCAAGAAGCCTTTCGCTAAGGCCGTTCTTGTGGAATTGTCAAAGGGATATTTGGAAGCACATAGAGGGCTATGGTGAAAAAGGAAATATCTTCCGTTCAAAACTGGAAAGAAGCTTTCTGAGAAACTGCTCTGTGTTCTGTTAATTCATCTCACAGAGTTACATCTTTCCCTTCAAGAAGCCTTTGGCTAAGGCTGTTCTTGTGGAATTGGCAAAGGGATATTTGGAAGCCCTTAGAGGGCTATGGTGTAAAAGGAAATATCTTCCGTTCAAAACTGGAAAGAAGCATTCTGAGAAACTGCTCTGTGTTCTGTTAATTCATCTCACAGAGTTAGATGATTCCCTTCAGGAAGCCTTTCCCTAAGGCTGTTCTTGTGGAATTGGCAAAGGGATATTTGGTAGCCCATAGAGGGCTTGGGTGAAAAAGGAAATATCTTCCGTTCAAAACTGGAAAGAAGCTTTCTGAGAAACTGCTCTGTGTTCTGTTAATTCATCTCACAGAGTTACATCTTTCCCTTCAAGAAGCCTTTCTGTAAGGCTGTTCTTGTGGAATTGGAAAAGGGATATTTGGAAGCCCATAGAGGGCTATGGTGAAAAAGGAAATATCTTCCGTTCAAAACTGGAAAGAACCTTTCTGAGGAACTGTTCTGTGTTCTGTTAATTCATCTCACAGAGTTACATCTTTCCCTTCAAGAATCCTTTCGATAAGGCCGTTCTGGTGGAATTGGCAAAGGGATATTTGGAAGCCCATAGAGGGCATTGGTGAAAAAGGAAATATCTTCCGTTCAAAACTGGAAAGAACCTTTCTGAGGAACTGTTCTGTGTTCTGTTTATTCATCTCACAGAGTTACATCTTTCCCTTCAAGAATCCTTTCGCTAAGGCCGTTCTGGTGGAATTGGCAAAGGGATATTTGGAAGCCCATAGAGGGCTATGGTGAAAAAGGAAATATCTTCCGTTCAAAACTGGAAAGAACCTTTCTGAGAAACTGTTCTGTGTTCTGTTAGTTCATCTCACAGAGTTACATCTTTCCCTTCAAGAAACCTTTCGCTAAGGCTGTCCTTGTGGAATTTGCAAAGGGATATTTGGAAGCCCATAGAGGGCTATGGTGAAAAAGGAAATATCTTCCGTTCAAAACTGGAAAGAAGCTTTCTGAGAAACTTCTCTGTGTTCTGTTAATTCATCTCACAGAGTTACATCTTTCCCTTCAAGAAGCCTTTCGCTAAGGCTGTTCTTGTGGAAATGGAAAAGGGATATTTGGAAGCCCATAGAGGGCTATGGTGAAAAAGGAAATATCTTCCGTTCAAAATTGGAAAGAAGCTTTCTGAGATACTGCTCTGTGTTCTGTTAATTCATCTCACAGAGTTACATCTTTCCCTTCAAGAAGCCTTTCGGTAAGGCTGTTCTTGTGGAATTAGCAAAGGGATATTTGGAAGCCCATAGAGGGCTATGGTGAAAAAGGAAATATCTACCGTTCAAAACTGGAAAGAAGCTTTCTGAGAAACTGCTCTGTGTTCTGTCAATTCATCTCACAGAGTTACATCTTTCCCTTCAAGAAGCCTTTTGCTAAGGCTGTTCTTGTGGAATTGGCAAAGGGATATTTGGAAGCCCTTAGAGGGCTATGGTGAAAAAGGAAATATCTTCCGTTCAAGACTGGAAAGAAGCTTTCTGAGAAACTGCTCTGTGTTCTGTTAATTCATCTCACAGAGTTACATCTTTCCCTTCAAGAAGCCTTTCGCTAAGGCTGTTCTTGTGGAATTGGCAAAGGGATATTTGGAAGCCCATAGACGGCTATGGTGAAAAAGGAAATATCTTCCGTTCAGAACTGGAAAGAACCTTTCTGAGAAACTGCTCTGTGTTCTGTTAATTCATCTCACAGAGTTACATCTTTCCCTTCAAGAAGCCTTTCGCTAAGGCTGTTCTTGTGGAATTGGCAATGGGATATTTGGAAGCCCTTAGAGGGCTATGGTGAAAAAGGAAATATCTTCCTTTCAAAACTGGAAACAAGCTTTGTGAGAAACTGCTCTGTGTTCTGTTAATTCATCTCACAGAATTACATCTTTCCCTTCAAGATGCCTTTCGCTAAGGCTGTTCTTGTGGAATTGGCAAAGGGATATTTGGAAGCCCATTGAGGGCTATGGTGAAAAAGGAAATATCTTCCGTTCAAAACAGGAAAGAAGCTTTCTGAGAAAATGCTCTGTGTTCTGTTAATTCATCTCACAGAGTTACATCTTTCCCTTCAAGAAGCCTTTCGCTAAGGCTGTTCTTGTGGAATTGGCAAAGGGATATTTGGAAGCCCATAGAGGGCTATGGTGAAAAAGGAAATATCTTCCGTTCAAAACTGGAAAGAAGCTTTCTGAGAAACTGCTCTGTGTTCTGTTAATTCATCTCACAGAGTTACATCTTTCCCTTCAAGAAGCCTTTCGCTAAGGCTGTTCTTGTGGAATTGGCAAAGGGATATTTGGAAGCCCATAGAGGGCTATGGTGAAAAAGGAAATATCTTCCGTTCAAAACTGGAAAGAAGCTTTATGAGAAACTGCTCTGTGTTTTGTTAATTCATCTCACAGAGTTACATCTTTCCCTTCAAGAAGCCTTTCTCTAAGGCTGTTCTTGTGGAATTGGCAAAGGGATATTTGGAAGCCCATAGAGGGCATTGGTGAAAAAGGAAATATCTTCCGTTCAAAACTGGAAAGAACCTTTCTGAGAAACTGCTCTGTGTTCTGTTAATTCATCTCACAGAGTTACATCTTTCCCTTCAAGAATCCTTTCGCTAAGGCCGTTCTGGTGGAATTGGCAAAGGGATATTTGGAAGCCCATAGAGGGCTATGGTGAAAAAGGAAATATCTTCCGTTCAAAACTGGAAAGAACCTTTCTGAGAAACTGTTCTGTGTTCTGTTAGTTCATCTCACAGAGTTACATCTTTCCCTTCAAGAAACCTTTCGCTAAGGCTGTTCTTGAGGAATTGGCAAAGGGATATTTGGAAGCCCATAGAGGGCTATGGTGAAAAAGGAAATATCTTCCGTTCAAAACTGGAAAGAAGCTTTCTGAGAAACTGCTCTGTGTTCTGTTAATTCATACCACAAAGTTACATCTTTCCCTTCAAGAAGCCTTTCGCTAAGGCTGTTCTTGTGGAATTGGCAAAGGTATATTTGGAAGCCCATAGAGGGCTATGGTGAAAAAGGAAATATCTTCCGTTCAAAACTGGAAAGAATCTTTTTGAGAAACTTCTCTGTGTTCTGTTAATTCATCTCACAGAGTTACATCTTTCCCTTCAAGAAACCTTTCGCTAAGGTTGTCCTTGTGGAATTGGCAAAGGGATATTTGGAAGCCCATAGAGGGCTATGGTGAAAAAGGAAATATCTTCCGTTCAAAACTGGAAAGAAGCTTTCTGAGAAACTGCTCTGTGTTCTGTTAATTCATCTCACAGAGTTACATCTTTCCCTTCAAGAAGCCTTTCGCTAAGGCTGTTCTTGTGGAATTGGCAAAGGGATATTTGGAAGCCCATAGAGGGCTATGGTGAAAAAGGAAATATCTTCCGTTCAAAACTGGAAAGAAGCTTTCTGAGAAACTGCTCTGTGTTCTGTTAATTCATCTCACACAGTTACATCTTTCCCTTCAAGAAGCCTTTCGCTAAGGCTGTTCTTGTGGAATTGGCAAAGGGATATTTGGAAGCCCATAGAGGGCTATGGTGAAAAAGGAAATATCTTCCGTTCAAAACTGGAAAGAAGCTTTCTGAGAAACTGCTCTGTGTTCTGTTAATTCATCTCACACAGTTACATCTTTCCCTTCAAGAAGCCTTTCGCTAAGGCTGTTCTTGTGGAATTCGCAGAGGGATATTTGGAAGCCCATAGAGGGCTATGGTGAAAAAGGAAATATCTTCCTTTCAAAACTGGAAACAAGCTTTGTGAGAAACTGCTCTGTGTTCTGTTAATTCATCTCACAGAATTACATCTTTCCCTTCAAGATGCCTTTCGCTAAGGCTGTTCTTGTGGAATTGGCAAAGGGATATTTGGAAGCCCATTGAGGGCTATGGTGAAAAAGGAAATATCTTCCGTTCAAAACTGGAAAGAAGCTTTCTGAGAAACTGCTCTGTGTTCTGTTAATTCATCTCACAGAGTTACATCTTTCCCTTCAAGAAGCCTTTCGCTAAGGCTCTTCTTGTGGAATTGGCAAAGGGATATTTGGAAGCCCATAGAGGGCTATGGTGAAAAAGGAAATATCTTCCGTTCAAAACTGGAAAGAAGCTTTATGAGAAACTGCTCTGTGTTTTGTTAATTCATCTCACAGAGTTACATCTTTCCCTTCAAGAAGCCTTTCTCTAAGGCTGTTCTTGTGGAATTGGCAAAGGGATATTTGGAAGCCCATAGAGGGCATTGGTGAAAAAGGAAATATCTTCCGTTCAAAACTGGAAAGAACCTTTCTGAGTAACTGTTCTGTGTTCTGTTAATTCATCTCACAGAGTTACATCTTTCCCTTCAAGAATCCTTTCGCTAAGGCCGTTCTGGTGGAATTGGCAAAGGGATATTTGGAAGCCCATAGAGGGCTATGGTGAAAAAGGAAATATCTTCCGTTCAAAACTGGAAAGAACCTTTCTGAGAAACTGTTCTGTGTTCTGTTAGTTCATCTCACAGAGTTACATCTTTCCCTTCAAGAAACCTTTCGCTAAGGCTGTCCTTGTGGAATTGGCAAAGGGATATTTGGAAGCCCATCGAGGGCTATGGTGAAAAAGGAAATATCTTCCGTTCAAAACTGGAAAGAAGCTTTCTGAGAAACTGCTCTGTGTTCTGTTAATTCATCTCACAGAGTTACATCTTTCCCTTCAAGAAGCCTTTCGCTAAGGCTGTTCTTGAGGAATTGGCAAAGGGATATTTGGAAGCCCATAGAGGGCTATGGTGAAAAAGGAAATATCTTCCGTTCAAAACTGGAAAGAAGCTTTCTGAGAAACTGCTCTGTGTTCTGTTAATTCATCTCACAGAGTTACATCTTTCCCTTCAAGAAGCCTTTCGCTAAGGCTGTTCTTGTGGAATTGGCAAAGGGATATTTGGAAGCCCATAGAGGGCTACGGTGAAAAAGGAAATATCTTCCGTTCAAAACTGGAAAGAATCTTTTTGAGAAACTGCTCTGTGTTCTGTTAATTCATCTCACACAGTTACATCTTTCCCTTGAAGAAGCCTTTAGCTAAGGCCGTTCTTGTGGAATTGGCAAAGGGATATTTGGAAGCCCATAGAGGGCTATGGTGAAAAAGGAAATATCTTCCGTTCAAAACTGGAAAGAAGCTTTCTGAGAAACTGCTCTGTGTTCTGTTAATTCATCTCACACAGTTACATCTTTCACTTCAAGAAGCCTTTCTCTAAGGCTGTTCTTGTGGAATTGGCAAAGGGATATTTGGAAGCCCATAGAGGGCTATGGTGAAAAAGGAAATATCTTCCGTTGAAAACTGGAAAGACCCTTTCTGAGGAACTGTTCTGTGTTCTGTTAATTCATCTCACAGAGTTACGTCTTTCCCTTCAAGAATCCTTCCGCTAAGGCCGTTCTGGTGGAATTGGCAAAGGGATATTTGGAAGCCCATAGAGGGCTATGGTGAAAAAGGAAATATCTTTCGTTCAAAACTGGAAAGAACCTTTCTGAGAAACTGCTCTGTGTTCTGTTAATTCATCTCACACAGTTACATCTTTCCCTTCAAGAAGCCTTTCGCTAAGGCTGTTCTTGTGGAATTCGCAGAGGGATATTTGGAAGCCCATAGAGGTCTATGGTGAAAAAGGAAATATCTTCCGTTCAAAACTGGAAAGAAGCTTTCTGAGAAACTGCTCTGTGTTCTGTTAATTCATCTCACAGAGTTACATCTTTCCCTTCAAGAAGCCTTTCGCTAAGGCTGTTCTTGTGGAATTGGCAAAGGGATATTTGGAAGCCCATAGAGGGCTATGGTGAAAAAGGAAATATCTTCCGTTCAAAACTGGAAAGAAGCTTTCTGAGAAACTGCTCTGTGTTCTGTTAATTCATCTCACAAAGTTACATCTTTCCCTTCAAGAAGCCTTTCGCTAAGGCTGTTCTTGTGGAATTGGCAAAGGGATATTTGCAAGCCCATAGAGGGCTATGGTGAAAAAGGAAATATCTTCCGTTCAAAACTGGAAAGAAGCTTTTTGAGAAACTGCTCTGTGTTCTGTTAATTCATCTCACAGAGTTACATCTTTCCCTTCAAGAAGCCTTTCTCTAAGGCCGTTCTTGTGGAATTGGCAAAGGGATATTTGGAACCCCATAGAGGGCTATGATGAAAAAGGGAATATCTTCCGTTCAAAAGTGGAAAGAAGCTTTCTGAGAAACTGCTCTGTGTTCTATTAATTCATCTCACAGAGTTATATCTTTCCCTTCAAGAAGCCTTTCTCTAAGGCTGTTCTTGTGGAATTGGCAAAGGGATATTTGGAAGCCCATAGAGGGCATTGGTGAAAAAGGAAATATCTTCCGTTCAAAACTGGAAAGAACCTTTCTGAGGAACTGTTCTGTGTTCTGTTAATTCATCTCACACAGTTACATCTTTCCCTTCAAGAATCCTTTCGCTAAGGCCGTTCTGGTGGAGTTGGCAAAGGGATATTTGGAAGCCCATAGAGGACATTGGTGAAAAAGGAAATATCTTCCGTTCAAAACTGGAAAGAACCTTTCTGAGGAACTGTTCTGTGTTCTGTTTATTCATCTCACAGAGTTACATCTTTCCCTTCAAGAATCCTTTCGCTAAGGCCGTTCTGGTGGAATTGGCAAAGGGATATTTGGAAGCCCATAGATTGCTATGGTGAAAAAGGAAATATCTTCCGTTCAAAACTGGAAAGAAGCTTTCTGAGAAACTGCTCTGTGTTCTGTTAATTCATCTCACAGAGTTACATCTTTTCCTTCAAGAAGCCTTTCGCTAAGGCTGTTCTTGTGGAATTGGTAAAGGGATATTTCGAAGCCCATAGAGGGCTATGGTGAAAAAGGAAATATCTTCCGTTCAAAACTGGAAACAAGCTTTGTGAGAAACTGCTCTGTGTTCTGTTAATTCATCTCACAGAGTTACATCTTTCCCTTCAAGAAGCCTTTCGCTAAGGCTGTTCTTGTGGAATTGGCAAAGGGATATTTGGAAGCCCATAGAGGGCTACGGTGAAAAAGGAAATATCTTCCGTTCAAAACTGGAAAGAAGCTTTCTGAAAAACTGCTCTGTGTTCTGTTAATTCATCTCACAGAGTTACATCTTTCCCTTCAAGAAGCCTTTCGCTAAGGCTGTTCTTGTGGAATTGGCAAAGGGATATTTGGAAGCCCATAGAGGGCTATGGTGAAAAAGGAAATATCTTCCGTTCAAAACTGGAAAGAAGCTTTCTGAGAAACTGCTCTGTGTTCTGTTAATTCATCTCACACAGTTACATCTTTCCCTTCAAGAAGCCTTTCGCTAAGGCTGTTCTTGTGGAATTGGCAAAGGGATATTTGGAAGGCCATAGAGGGCTATGGTGAAAAAGGAAATATCTTCCGTTCAAAACTGGAAAGAAGCTATCTGAGAAACTGCTCTGTGTTCTGTTAATTCATCTCACAGAGTTACATCTTTCCCTTCAAGAAGCCTTTCGCTAAGGCTGTTCTTGTGGAATTGGCAAAGGGATATTTGGAAGCCCATAGAGGGCTATGGTGAAAAAGGAAATATATTCCGTTCAAAACTGGAAAGAAGCTTTCTGAGAAACTGCTCTGTGTTCTGTTAATTCATCTCACAGAGTTACATCTTTCCCTTCAAGAAGCCTTTCGCTAAGGCTGTTCTTGTGGAATTGGCAAAGGGATATTTGGAAGCCCATAGAGGGCTACGGTGAAAAAGGAATATCTTCCGTTCAAAACTGGAAAGAAGTTTTCTGAGAAACTGTTCTGTGTTCTGTTAATTCATCTCACAGAGTTACATCTTTCCCTTCAAGAAGCCTTTCGCTAAGGCCGTTCTTGTGGAATTGTCAAAGGGATATTTGGAAGCACATAGAGGGCTATGGTGAAAAAGGAAATATCTTCCGTTCAAAACTGGAAAGAAGCTTTCTGAGAAACTGCTCTGTGTTCTGTTAATTCATCTCACAGAGTTACATCTTTCCCTTCAAGAAGCCTTTGGCTAAGGCTGTTCTTGTGGAATTGGCAAAGGGATATTTGGAAGCCCTTAGAGGGCTATGGTGTAAAAGGAAATATCTTCCGTTCAAAACTGGAAAGAAGCATTCTGAGAAACTGCTCTGTGTTCTGTTAATTCATCTCACAGAGTTAGATGATTCCCTTCAGGAAGCCTTTCCCTAAGGCTGTTCTTGTGGAATTGGCAAAGGGATATTTGGTAGCCCATAGAGGGCTTGGGTGAAAAAGGAAATATCTTCCGTTCAAAACTGGAAAGAAGCTTTCTGAGAAACTGCTCTGTGTTCTGTTAATTCATCTCACAGAGTTACATCTTTCCCTTCAAGAAGCCTTTCTGTAAGGCTGTTCTTGTGGAATTGGAAAAGGGATATTTGGAAGCCCATAGAGGGCTATGGTGAAAAAGGAAATATCTTCCGTTCAAAACTGGAAAGAACCTTTCTGAGGAACTGTTCTGTGTTCTGTTAATTCATCTCACAGAGTTACATCTTTCCCTTCAAGAATCCTTTCGATAAGGCCGTTCTGGTGGAATTGGCAAAGGGATATTTGGAAGCCCATAGAGGGCATTGGTGAAAAAGGAAATATCTTCCGTTCAAAACTGGAAAGAACCTTTCTGAGGAACTGTTCTGTGTTCTGTTTATTCATCTCACAGAGTTACATCTTTCCCTTCAAGAATCCTTTCGCTAAGGCCGTTCTGGTGGAATTGGCAAAGGGATATTTGGAAGCCCATAGAGGGCTATGGTGAAAAAGGAAATATCTTCCGTTCAAAACTGGAAAGAACCTTTCTGAGAAACTGTTCTGTGTTCTGTTAGTTCATCTCACAGAGTTACATCTTTCCCTTCAAGAAACCTTTCGCTAAGGCTGTCCTTGTGGAATTGGCAAAGGGATATTTGGAAGCCCATAGAGGGCTATGGTGAAAAAGGAAATATCTTCCGTTCAAAACTGGAAAGAAGCTTTCTGAGAAACTTCTCTGTGTTCTGTTAATTCATCTCACAGAGTTACATCTTTCCCTTCAAGAAGCCTTTCGCTAAGGCTGTTCTTGTGGAATTGGCAAAGGGATATTTGGTAGCCCATAGAGGGCTTTGGTGAAAAAGGAAATATCTTCCGTTCAAAACTGGAAAGAAGCTTTCTGAGAAACTGCTCTGTGTTCTGTTAATTCATCTCACAGAGTTACATCTTTCCCTTCAAGAAGCCTTTCGCTAAGGCTGTTCTTTTGGAATTGGTAAAGGGATATTTGGAAGCCCATAGAGGGCTATGGTGAAAAAGGAAATATCTTCCGTTCAAAACTGGAAAGAAGCTATCTGAGAAACAGCTCTGTGTTCTGTTAATTAATCTCACAGAGTTACATCTTTCCCTTCAAGAAGCCTTTCGCTAAGGCTGTTCTTGTGGAATTGGCAAATGGATATTAGGAAGCCCATAGAGGGCTATGGTGAAAAAGGAAATATCTTCCGTTCAAAACTGGAAAGAAGCTTTTTGAGAAACTGCTCTGTGTTCTGTTAATTCATCTCACACAGTTACATCTTTCCCTTCATGAAGCCTTTCGCTAAGGCCGTTCTTGTGGATTTGGCAAAGGGATATTTGGAAGCCCATAGAGGGCTATGGTGAAAAAGGAAATATCTTCCGTTCAAAACTGGAAAGAAGCTTTCTTAGAAACTGCTCTGTGTTCTGTTAATTCATCTCACAGAGTTACATCTTTCCCTTCAAGAAGCCTTTCGCTAAGGCTGTTCTTGTGGAATTGGCAAAGGGATATTTGGAAGCCCATAGAGGGCTGTGGTGAAAAAGGAAATATCTTCCGTTCAAAACTGGAAAGAAGCTTTCTGAGAAACTGCTCTGTGTTCTGTTAATTCATCTCACAGAGTTACATCTTTCCCTTCAAGAAGCCTTTCGCTAAGGCTGTTCTTGTGGAATTGGCAAAGGGATATTTGGAAGCCCATAGAGGGCTACGGTGAAAAAGGAAATATCTTCCGTTCAAAACTGGAAAGAAGCTTTCTGAGAAACTGCTCTGTGTTCTGTTAATTCATCTCACAGAGTTACATCTTTCCCTTCAAGAAGCCTTTCGCTAAGGCTGTTCTTGTGGAATTGGCAAAGGGATATTTGGAAGCCCATAGAGGGCTATGGTGAAAAAGGAAATATCTTCCGTTCAAAACTGGAAAGAAGCTTTCTGAGAAACTGCTCTGTGTTCTGTTAATTCATCTCACACAGTTACATCTTTCCCTTCAAGAAGCCTTTCGCTAAGGCTGTTCTTGTGGAATTGGCAAAGGGATATTTGGAAGGCCATAGAGGGCTATGGTGAAAAAGGAAATATCTTCCGTTCAAAACTGGAAAGAAGCTTTCTGAGAAACTGCTCTGTGTTCTGTTAATTCATCTCACAGAGTTACATCTTTTCCTTCAAGAAGCCTTTCGCTAAGGCTGTTCTTGTGGAATTGGCAAAGGGATATTTCAAAGCCCATAGAGGGCTATGGTGAAAAAGGAAATATCTTCCGTTCAAAACTGGAAACAAGCTTTGTGAGAAACTGCTCTGTGTTCTGTTAATTCATCTCACAGAGTTACATCTTTCCCTTCAAGAAGCCTTGCGCTAAGGCTGTTCTTGTGGAATTGGCAAAGGGATATTTGGAAGCCCATAGAGGGCTACAGTGAAAAAGGAAATATCTTCCCTTCAAAACTGGAAAGAAGCTTTCTGAGAAACTGCTCTGTGTTCTGTTAATTCATCTCACAGAGTTACATCTTTCCCTTCAAGAAGCCTTTCGCTAAGGCTGTTCTTGTGGAATTGGCAAAGGGATATTTGGAAGCCCATAGAGGGCTATGGTGAAAAAGGAAATATCTTCCGTTCAAAACTGGAAAGAAGCTTTCTGAGAAACTGCTCTGTGTTCTGTTAATTCATCTCACAGAGTTACATCTTTCCCTTCAAGAAGCCTTTCGCTAAGGCTGTTCTTGTGGAATTGGCAAATGGATATTTGGAAGGCCATAGAGGGCTATGGTGAAAAAGGAAATATCTTCCGTTCAAAACTGGAAAGAAGCTTTCTGAGAAACTGCTCTGTGTTCTGTTAATTCATCTTACAGAGTTACATCTTTCCCTTCAAGAAGCCTTTCGCTAAGGCTGTTCTTGTGGAATTGGCAAAGGGATATTTGGAAGCCCATAGAGGGCTATGGTGAAAAAGGAAATATATTCCGTTCAAAACTGGAAAGAAGCTTTCTGAGAAACTGCTCTGTGTTCTGTTAATTCATCTCACAGAGTTACATCTTTCCCTTCAAGAAGCCTTTCGCTAAGGCTGTTCTTGTGGAATTGGCAAAGGGATATTTGGAAGCCCATAGAGGGCTACGGTGAAAAAGGAATATCTTCCGATCAAAACTGGAAAGAAGCTTTCTGTGAAACTGTTCTGTGTTCTGTTAATTCATCTCACAGAGTTACATCTTTCCCTTCAAGAAGCCTTTCGCTAAGGCCGTTCTTGTGGAATTGTTAAAGGGATATTTGGAAGCACATAGAGGGCTATGGTGAAAAAGGAAATATCTTCCGTTCAAAACTGGAAAGAAGCTTTCTGAGAAACTGCTCTGTGTTCTGTTAATTCATCTCACTGAGTTACATCTTTCCCTTCAAGAAGCCTTTGGCTAAGGCTGTTCTTGTGGAATTGGCAAAGGGATATTTGGAAGCCCTTAGAGGGCTATGGTGTAAAAGGAAATATCTTCCGTTCAAAACTGGAAAGAAGCTTTCTGAGAAACTGCTCTGTGTTCTGTTAATTCATCTCACAGAGTTAGATGATTCCCTTCAGGAAGCCTTTCGCTAAGGCTGTTCTTGTGGAATTGGCAAAGGGATATTTGGTAGCCCATAGAGGGCTTTGGTGAAAAAGGAAATATCTTCCGTTCAAAACTGGAAAGAAGCTTTCTGAGAAACTGCTCTGTGTTCTGTTAATTCATCTCACAGAGTTACATCTTTCCCTTCAAGAAGCCTTTCTCTAAGGCTGTTCTTGTGGAATTGGCAAAGGGATATTTGGAAGCCCATAGAGGGCATTGGTGAAAAAGGAAATATCTTCCGTTCAAAACTGGAAAGAACCTTTCTGAGGAACTGTTCTGTGTTCTGTTAATTCATCTCACAGAGTTACATCTTTCCCTTCAAGAATCCTTTCGATAAGGCCGTTCTGGTGGAATTGGCAAAGGGATATTTGGAAGCCCATAGAGGGCATTGGTGAAAAAGGAAATATCTTCCGTTCAAAACTGGAAAGAACCTTTCTGAGGAACTGTTCTGTGTTCTGTTTATCCATCTCACAGAGTTACATCTTTCCCTTCAAGAATCCTTTCGCTAAGGCCGTTCTGGTGGAATTGGCAAAGGGATATTTGGAAGCCCATAGAGGGCTATGGTGAAAAAGGAAATATCTTCCGTTCAAAACTGGAAAGAACCTTTCTGAGAAACTGTTCTGTGTTCTGTTAGTTCATCTCACAGAGTTACATCTTTCCCTTCAAGAAACCTTTCGCTAAGGCTGTCCTTGTGGAATTGGCAAAGGGATATTTGGAAGCCCATAGAGGGCTATGGTGAAAAAGGAAATATCTTCCGTTCAAAACTGGAAAGAAGCTTTCTGAGAAACTGCTCTGTGTTCTGTTAATTCATCTCACAGGGTTACATCTTTCCCTTCAAGAAGCCTTTCGCTTAGGCTGTTCTTGTGGAATTGGCAAAGGGATATTTGGAAGCCCATAGAGGGCTATGGTGAAAAAGGAAATATCTTCCGTTCAAAACTGGAAAGAAGCTTTCTGAGAAACTGCTCTGTGTTCTGTTAATTCATCTCACACAGTTACATCTTTCCCTTCAAGAAGCCTTTCGCTAAGGCTGTTCTTGTGGAATTGGCAAAGGGATATTTGGAAGGCCATAGAGGGCTATGGTGAAAAAGGAAATATCTTCCGTTCAAAACTGGAAAGAAGCTTTCTGAGAAACTGCTCTGTGTTCTGTTAATTCATCTTACAGAGTTACATCTTTCCCTTCAAGAAGCCTTTCGCTAAGGCTGTTCTTGTGGAATTGGCAAAGGGATATTTGGAAGCCCATAGAGGGCTATGGTGAAAAAGGAAATATATTCCGTTCAAAACTGGAAAGAAGCTTTCTGAGAAACTGCTCTGTGTTCTGTTAATTCATCTCACAGAGTTACATCTTTCCCTTCAAGAAGCCTTTCGCTAAGGCTGTTCTTGTGGAATTGGCAAAGGGATATTTGGAAGCCCATAGAGGGCTACGGTGAAAAAGGAATATCTTCCGTTCAAAACTGGAAAGAAGCTTTCTGTGAAACTGTTCTGTGTTCTGTTAATTCATCTCACAGAGTTACATCTTTCCCTTCAAGAAGCCTTTCGCTAAGGCCGTTCTTGTGGAATTGTTAAAGGGATATTTGGAAGCACATAGAGGGCTATGGTGAAAAAGGAAATATCTTCCGTTCAAAACTGGAAAGAAGCTTTCTGAGAAACTGCTCTGTGTTCTGTTAATTCATCTCACTGAGTTACATCTTTCCCTTCAAGAAGCCTTTGGCTAAGGCTGTTCTTGTGGAATTGGCAAAGGGATATTTGGAAGCCCTTAGAGGGCTATGGTGTAAAAGGAAATATCTTCCGTTCAAAACTGGAAAGAAGCTTTCTGAGAAACTGCTCTGTGTTCTGTTAATTCATCTCACAGAGTTAGATGATTCCCTTCAGGAAGCCTTTCGCTAAGGCTGTTCTTGTGGAATTGGCAAAGGGATATTTGGTAGCCCATAGAGGGCTTTGGTGAAAAAGGAAATATCTTCCGTTCAAAACTGGAAAGAAGCTTTCTGAGAAACTGCTCTGTGTTCTGTTAATTCATCTCACAGAGTTACATCTTTCCCTTCAAGAAGCCTTTCTCTAAGGCTGTTCTTGTGGAATTGGCAAAGGGATATTTGGAAGCCCATAGAGGGCATTGGTGAAAAAGGAAATATCT